>NC_132905.1:40523378-40834216 GCF_047675955.1 Chlorocebus sabaeus | reverse complement strand
AAGCGGGTGTGGTGGCAGGTGCCTGTAATACCAGGTATTTGGGTGGCTGAGGCAGGAGAATCACTTGAACCTGGGAAGCAGAGGTTGCAGTGAGCTGAGATAGCACCACTGCGCTCCAGCCTGGGTAACAGCAAAAGTCTGTCTCATTAAAAAAAAAAAAAAAGATCCTCATATACAAAATCCTCCCCCAACTAAACTCCTAATAAAACTTTAGACTACAAACATTAGTCTAAATGAATCTAGTTTGTTAATTCAAAACAAATATTTTCTGATCATCCATTATACACCAGGCACTTTTATAGAAAGGATTAAGAAGTCAGATAACTAAAAGGCTCTTGATTTAAACATTAAATAAATTAAAAGTTGGTTCCAGAAAAGAATCTAAATAATACCTAAATAAAGTCATTCAACAGCTATTTTCTGGGTATTTCTTTTTTTTTTTTTTTTTTTTTTGAGACGGAGTCTGGCTCTGTCGCCCAGGCTGGAGTGCAGTGGCCGGATCTCAGCTCACTGCAAGCTCCGCTTCCCGGGTTTACATCATTCTCCTGCCTCAGCCTCCCAAGTAGCTGGGACTACAGGCGCCCGCCACCTCGCCCGGCTAGTTTTTTGTATTTTTAGTAGAGACGGGGTTTCACCGGGTTAGCCAGGATGGTCTCGATCTCCTGACCTCGTGATCCACCTGTCTCAGCCTCCCAAAGTGCTGGGATTACAGGCTTGAGCCACCGCACCCGGCCTCTCTGGGTATTTCTTATGTGCAATTAATGAGCTTCTGCACTCATAGTTCTAGCAGTCCAGTGAGGGAGGTAGATTTCATCAAATAATTACACAAACACCACAAAAGTGAGGTAGGTGAGGTGTATAGAGAGCCTGTTGTTTGCTCATCTCCCACCCCTTGTCTTTTCAGCAAGGTGGAGGCCGCCTACCTCCGGGGCCATATCAATGACTCCCAGGCAGCCCCTGCCCCACTCCTGCCTGTCTATGAACTAGACGGAGCGCCCACGGCTGCCCAGGTGCTGATCATGGGACCTGATGACTTCATTGTGGCCATGGTTAGGTATGCCAGCTCAGACTCAGAACCTGGAACAAGGGATCCTCTGAACCAAGAGAGGGTGGGGGCTGGGTAGAGGTGAAGATGGGCCAGGGCTCACCCGACTCCACCTCGGCCCCCAGCTCCCTGAACCAGCCCTTTGGCAGCGGTCTTATCACCCCCTCGGGGATCCTGCTCAACAGCCAGATGCTAGACTTCTCCTGGCCCAACCGGACAGCTAACCACTCTGCACCCAGCCTGGTAAGATTTGCTTCCCCACTTCCCTGGGGATCCTAAGGCCTATAGGTAGGAGGTGCAGTGGCATGGCTGCCCCTTTCTCCCTACTTTGTCCAGAATCTTCTAGTATAAGGAAGCCTAAAGAAGAAGTTCACCTCATCCCTAGCCCTGCTAAGTCTGGGACATGGAGCCTGGTGGGTCTGAAGAACTCTTGTCCCATTCTGTCACTGTCTTAACTGTGTGACCTCGTGAAGATCTTGCCCTCTCTGGGCAATTTCTTCACCTGTAGAATGAGGGTTTTGGCTCCGATTTGATGTTTTGGGCACTTTCCAGCACTAGTGGTCTGTGACGATGTGAGCTTGAGCTGATGGGGCTCAGCCCTATGTCTAGGCACCAAAGAGGGACCCAAGGAGGAAGGATTTAATAATTTTTATCCAGTTAAAAGCTCTCTTACGCCCCATAGTCTGGGGTCCCAGCAGGGCAAATACATATAGAGATGATCAGGGTGGGGTTATCCTGTTCTTCCCCATTGCCATCTTTCTTGGCTTGGTCCTTTCTCCTGTGACTCATGGCAGCCTCATAGCTCAGTGGATCCACTTATACCCCATCCACCCCACCCATCCAGGCACCCTACCCATTTCACAGACAGCAAACTGTTGTCTGGGAAGGGACCAGTCTCCCAGGAAAACTGGGCCTGTGGAAGATGTGGAAGATGTGGAAGAGGGAGAGCAGTTGGAAGGGTTGTGGAGTGGCACTTTCCCGGTCTTGTCCTACCCCACCTCCCCCTTGTGGTCTCTGTCCTCTAACAACAGGAGAACTCAGTGCAGCCAGGGAAGCGGCCACTCTCTTTCCTGCTGCCCACAGTGGTCCGACCCGCAGAGGGGCTCTGTGGAACCTACCTCGCTCTGGGGGCCAATGGAGCTGCCCGGGGCCTCAGCGGCCTGACCCAGGTGAGGTTTATGCCATGGTTGGCCTTTTTCAGCCAGGAGCCAAACTGTGGCCTAGACTGCAGATGCCTGTCGTATCTGTGACTTGTTTCCATTCCTCATGCAGCAAACATGGGTTGAGGCTGCTTTGTGCCAGGTGCATCCTGGGCAATGTGGACACAGGCTGCTCTGAGTTTCTTAGTGAAAATGGAACTCCAATGCTTCCTGTCTTTCCCGGTTGCAGGGGAAATGGCAGGGTCAGTAGATTGAAAAGTGGGGTTAGCATCTGGGTGGCCTAGGTTCTGTTAACCTTAAGTCCCATTACACCTCTACCCAGCATCTGAATAGACAACCAGGCCTTTTTAGGGTGGGATTTTGAAAGGAAGGGCCTGCTTCTCTCCAGAACATCTCAGAATGGCTCCTTGAATGTCTTGAGAACCTGATATATATGCTAGGCACCTATTCTGGTAGGTGGTGAGTTAACAATCTTGAGTTCTGGAATCAGACACGCCTGGGTTCCAGCCCGTGTTACCAATTTGTAACCATGTGATGCTGGAACATTCACTTAACAGCTCTGAACCTCAGTCTCCTCATCTTTAAAATGGAAGTAATAACATAGCTAACATTTAAAGAGTTCGTACTAAGTCCTGGGCACTGTGTTATGTGTGTTAACCATTTTAACCTTCCCAGTTCTGGGGAGAATCCTTATTTCTATTTTATAGATAAGGAAACCAAAGCCCAGAGAGGTTAAGACATTAGGTCAAATACTCAGCTAGAAAGAGTGGGGAGGCAGTTTGGTTCCAGAGCCTATGCACACTCCTAACCACTAAGTTAAAGGCACCCAGATTGTGCCCTAGACCACCCCTAGCTATTAACCTTGCCCTATCCAGAGAGAAAAAAAGGGAGCCCTGGGCTAGATTAAGGAGACTTGGGTCTAGTGGTATATCTTCCCTGGCTTCCTCTAAACTCTGGCATAAGTCATTTCCCTTGCTGGCCTTCACTTTCCCTCTCTGTGAAATGGGAACAGTCATCACAGGCCTGCCTGTCTTCCAGGGCTGTTAGGAGGCTCACATGACACCCAGTATAAGAGTTCTCAAGAGTAAGGAGCCTGGACCAAGGGTGGGAGCTGAGGAATCCTGACCATCGCCCTGGGACAGCCCTGAGTTTTCTGTTCCTTGGCTACCACAGGTTCTGCTGAATGTCCTGACCTTGAACCGGAACCTGAGTGACAGCCTGGCCCGCGGCCGCCTGCACCCGGACCTGCAGTCCAACCTCCTGCAGGTGGACAGTGAGTGCAGAGGAGAGATCTTGTGGGGAGGGCACAGGGACTGGTAGAGAAAGGACTCCTCCCAAGGGTGCCCATGCCTCAACCAGCACCAACTGCCAGTGAAGTTTGGTTTTATTTGGCAAATTCCTATTGGAGCAGTGGACGATCTGGGGATTGGAACCAGTCTTGCCATTTCCTGGTTGTGTGGCCTTGGGAAATCCATGTCTCAACTCTGAGCCTCAGTTTTCTCATTTGTAAAATAAGACACAGTTGTTCATTCTTCAAACCTTCATTTACTCAACAGTTTGTATTGAACACCTACTGTTTTCTAGGCATCATCCTAGGTGTTGGGGATACTGCATTTACAGGCAAACAGGAAAATAAGTCATCAAAGAAATATGAGACAAATAAGTGCTCTGCCAACAGTCAGAGCAGGGTGACACAATAGGACTGATTCAATGATCAAGGAAGACTTCTCTTTGGTGATATTTAAGCTGAGATCTAAAGAGAGAAAGAAACTGGGTGCAGTGGCTCAGACCTATAATCCCAGGCTGAGGTGGGAGGATCGCTTGAGGCCAGGAGTTCAAGAGCAGCCTGGGTAACATAGTGAGACCCCCATCTCTATAAAATTTTTAAATTAGCCAGGCATGGTGCATGCCTGTGCTTCTAGCTACTTGGGAGGCTGAGGCAGGAGAATTGCCTGAACCAGGGAGGCAGAGGTTACAGTGAGCCGAGATCACGCCACTGCCCTACAGCCTGGGTAACAGAGTGAGATCCTGTCTCCTAAAAAAAAAAAAAAAAAAAAAGTGTAAGAGAGAGCCCACTGTACAAAGAACTGATGCAGAACTGTGTAGGTCAGGGGAGCAAGTACAAAGAACTCAGGGCAGGAATGGACTTGGTGGTTCGAGGAATAAAAAGGAGACCAAGGTAAGCAAGGATGAAATTAGATCAGAGAGGCCAGCAGGCAGGCGCCAGATCATGGACCTTATGGTGAGGAGATGGACTTTCACCTAAGGGCTTAATTTTGGCACAGCTGAATTTTATAAACAGGAAAGTGTGTGCACCTTTGAAGAGTTTTTATTATAACAATATATTAATATGACACTAGTCCAAAAGAATACAGAATTGATTGAGACACAGTCCTTGCCTATTCAATATTATTATCCCCATTCTATAGAGGAAGAAACTGAGGCTCACAGAAGTTATAAACTAGTCAAAGATCAACCACTAAGTGGCAGAACTTCAATTAGGACATACACCTGGCTGATACCAAAGACTCTATTCTTTACCGCACAGCTCTTGATATCTGCTGGACTGAATCACATTAGAAGCAGAGACTGCGATCTTCAACGATCACATCCTGTAGTTGGCCAGCAACACTTGGATCCCAGCTGATAGATGACAAGGCCACGTCCTTGAAACTGAATTTTGTTCAACAAATATCTGCTGGTCTCTGTTGAACGTGAGGCTCTCTGCTAAGTTATTTGGGCTCAGCCCAGTCCTCCCCTCAGGGCCTTAGTGTAAGATGGAGGCATAAGGGGTGGGGGCTTGGTGAAGGGAAAGTTCATCCACCTGAGGCCCTGGGGAGGCTTTATGGAGGAGGCAACAAGTAGCTGGGCCTTGAGGTATGAATAGGAATTTGGCATGTGGAGGTAAAGGACATTCTGGTCAGGAGGAACAGCCTAGGCAAAAACCAGAACGAATGACTCAGAGAGCAGTCGGGAGGCTAGCTGTTGTTTCCCAGAGTTCTGAGTTTACCCAGCACCTTTGTGACTTTTGCCACATTTGCACACCATCTAAACCATTATGTACAGAACATGTCTCTATAAATGAACTTCCTTTTAGCCTAAATGTATTTTATTTTATTATTTTTTTGAGATAGAGTCTCACTGTGTCACCCAGGCTGGAGTACAGTGGTGCAGTCTCAGCTCACTTAACCTCCATCTCCTGGGTTCAAGCGATTCTCATGCCTCAGCCTCCCTAGCAGCTGGGATTACAGGTGCACATGCCACCACAGCCGGCTAATTTTTGCATTTTTGTAGAGATAGGGTTTCCCCATGTTGGCCAGGCTGGTCTCGAACTCCTGACCTCAAGTAATCCACCTACCTTGGCCTCCCGAAGTGTTAGATTTACAGGCGTGAGCCACCACGCCTGGCCCTAAATGTATTTTTAAAATAAACCTTATATTATAATCACAAATGGAAAAATGACATCATTTGCCACAAATAGATGATAAATAGCTACCATCTATTTGTTAGCTACACAAATAGATACGTGCAGTTTTTAGTTAAATATTGTTGCCCATGGAAGGCTCTGAGACTGCTTTCTCCATTAAAGGAGATTAGGAAGTGTTAGAGAGCAGACTGAAACTTGTTCCTTGCCATAATCAAAAGGATTGAAAGTGAGCCACAAAGGACATAGATTTTCGATTAAGTGATTTAATACTATTCAAGATTGGGTCTTCATCTCAAGAGCTGCCGAAAGCCTTCCTATTAGGGAAAGAATAAGACTAGATCTTTATTGAGAAGCGGTATGATGTGGAGTTACAGGGCTTATCACAGAGGTCAGCCTTAAGATTATCCAGTTGAGAAGGGGAGACACATGACCTGATTTGTCTTATTTAGGGGAGGTAGATTGAGGGGAGGAGAATTTAAGTCAGGGACATATGAGAAGCAGCTGGGATATGGCCCAGGCAAGAGATGATGAGGGCCTGAACTTATCCAACGGGATGGGGATTTGTTCATCTATCTAGTAAGTATCTGCTCAGTATTTACTATGTACTGATCCTGCACTGGGGATCAATAGCAAACAAGACAACGTTCCTACCTTCAAAAAGCTTATAATCTAGTGGAGGGAGACACAGTAAATAAACAAACAAATACAGGTAACAGTAAGTACTTTGGAAGAAAACCAAACAAGGTAAATATGGTAGGGACTGCTGTTTTAGGTAATGGTGGAGGAAATTCTTGAAGAGGTGCCAAAGACTGGACTGAAGTAAGGGGACCAGCAGTGTGACTTTCTAGGAGAGCATTCCAGATGGAAAGAACAGGAAGTGCAAAGGCATTGAAGTAGAAACATGTTTGACCTTCTAAAGGGACAGCAACGAGGCCAATGTGGCTGGAATACAGTTAAGCAAGGTGAGGAATAGAAGGAAATGAGGGAAGGAATTTAGAGAGGTAGCAAGGTCCCAAACAATGTTGGGCTTAGAGGCACCTTGGTAAGGACTTTGGATTTTATTCTAAAAGCCATTGAAGCTGTTGGAGGGCTTTGAGCAGGGGAAGTGACAAGGTCTGACTAATGGTTTAAAAGGATCCCCTTGGCTGCTGTTTGAACAGGCTATAAGAAAGACGGGGGGCCGGGCATGGTGGCTCACGCCTGTAATCCAAGCACTTTGGGAGGCCGAGGTGGGCAGATCACCTGAGCTCGGGAGTTCGAGACCAGCCTGACCAACAAGAAGAAACACCGTCTCTACTAAAAAAAAATAGAAAATTAGCCGGGCATAGTGTCTCATGCCTGTTATCCCAGCTACTGGGGAGGCTGAGGCAGGAGAATCGCTTGAACCCGGGAGGCAGAGGTTGCCATGAGCCAAAATCGTGTCATTGCACTCCAGCCTGGGCAACAAGAGCGACACTCCACCTCAAAAAAAAAAAAAAAAAAAAAGAAGGAAGGGAGGGAGGGAAGGCTGAAAGCAGGGAGACCAGTAAGGAAGGAAGGGAGGGCTGGAAGCAGGGAGACCAGTTAGTGGATTATGCAGGAATCCTGGCAAGTAATGATGGCAGCTTGACTTTGGCAGGTGAAGATGAAGATCCACAAAGCCCCTTTTTCTTTTTCTTTTTTTTCCTTCCTCCCTCCCTTCCTTCCGTTCTTTTCTTTTCTTTTTCTTTTTTTTTTTTTTTTTTTGAAACAGGGTTTTGTTCTGTTGCCCATACTGGAGTGCAGTGGTGCAATCTCAGCTTACTTTACTGCAACTTGTGCCTCCCAGGGTCAAGCGATCCTCCTACCTTAGCCTTCTGAGTAGCTGGGACTACAGGCATGTATCACCAACCTTAGCTAATTTGTAAATTTTCTGCAGAGATGGGGTATCCTTATATTGCCCAGGCTAGTCTCAAACTCCTGGGCTCAAATGATCCTCCCACCTTAGCCTCCCAAAGTGCTGGGATTACAGGCATGAGCCACTGCACCTGATCTGTCCTGTTTTCAATATGAAGAATGACTGTATATTATTGATCACTTACTGTATGCAAGGTTCAGTGCTGTGTGTGCATTATCTCTGTTAGTCCCTGCAACTTCATGTTCTCATATAATCCCTATTTATATATGAGGAAACTGAGGCTCAGCAAGGTAAAGTGATTTGTCCAAGGTCATACAGCTCTGTGGTGGAGCAGCCAGGACAAGGACTCAGGTCTGACTGTAGGACTCTTGAACTAGTGCTCTGTACATTCTGAATGTATGTCGGGGATGGTTTTTCAGGTGAGTTCACAGAGGAAGAGATTGAGTTCCTGGAAGCCAGGGGTCACCACGTGGAGAAAGTAGATGTCTTATCCTGGGTCCATGGCAGCCGAAGGACCAACAACTTCATCATTGCTGTTAAGGACCCTCGGAGCCCAGATGCAGCTGGAGCCACCATCCTGTAGAGCAGCAGGGTGGGGCGGGGTCTCTGCTCCCCCACTTTGCATGTTCCCAGAGTCCCTCCTTCTCCCAGGTTTGGTCTCAGGGGGACCCCATGGATGCCGCAGATCAGGGGCCAGAGGGGATGCTTAGCAAACCCAATCCCAGAGTAACTGGAAAATTCTCCATCAGGAGGCCGCCGCTGGAGGTGGTGGTGGTGGTAGTGATGGTGATGATGATGGTGATGAGTGTCAGCATCCACAACCAGGCAGGCAGGACCTTGAGGAATCAGACTGTCTATGTGTCACCTCCCCTCCTTCAGCCATGCTGGCCCTGAGCTTAGGGATGTGCTTGCAAACCCTTCTCAAGGGTCTCACAACCCCAACATCTTCAGACTGGCCTGACCTGGGCCTTGTCTTCTAATTCCTTTCTCCTGTTCCCAGCCTCATTTCTTAAAAGACTAGGAATTTTTTAATGGGCCATTATAGGGAAGGGTTGCTCCTCTTTTCCCACCAGGTTGAGGTGGGGGCCTTGCATCTGGGGGTCCCCAGGGTATGGGGTGGGGGTGGGGACAAGCTCAGGGGCTTCCATTTGCAAAGGGGAATTAAAGAAAGAATGTTGCTTAACTATGGCTGTGGTTTAATTTATATTTAACTGGGTTGAGAGTGGGAGTGGGAGAGGAGACCTCGACTCACCCTGTCCCAGTAACCGACTCCAGAGTAACCTGGAGTCAGCGTTGAAGGACTCATAATAATATCTGCTGTCCAGCTAAGACACGCACCAATAATAATAATAATTCATAACAACAGTAATAACTATAGTAGATAGCATCTAATCTTTATTACAAGCCTCACAAAGTAGGTACTAATATTATTGCCATTTTACAGATGGGAAACAGGCCAAAAGAGGTTAAGGGACTTGTCTAAGGTTCTTCATCTGTTAAATGGAAGAACTGGGGTTCATCTCAGCATGTCCAACCCCGGAATTTGTGCTCTTAACCAATTCCACACCTGTTAGTTGAACTATTTGTTATAAAGTATATGTCATATAGTATATATCAGACAATAAGTACCTTTTATAGATAATATCATTCATGCCTCCATCTACTTTGTACCTTCAGGTACTTTGTTAGGCACTAGAGATTCAGCACTGAACAAGACAGGCTTTTTTTTTTTTTTTTTTTTTGCGACAGAGTTTTGCGCTTGTTGCCCAGGCTGGAGTGCAATGGCGTGATCTCGGCTCACCACAACCTCCGCCTCCCTGGTTCAAGCGATTCTCCTGCCTCAGCCTCCCGAGTAGCTGGGATTACAGGCATGCACCACCATGCCTGGTTAATTTTGTATTTTTAGTAGAGACGGGGTTTCACCACGTTGGTCAGCCTGGTCTCAAACTCCCGACCTCAGGTGATCTGCCCACCTTAGCCTCCCAGAGTGCTGGGATTACAGGCATTAGCCACCGCGCCCGGCCAAGACAGATTTTTTAATGGGTTTGCAGTCTATAGCGGCAGTCAAACGTTGAAGAAATAAGAGCACAGATAATTCGGATAATTGCCATCACAATAAGCTCTATGAGGGATACTAAGAAAATGTATATCAAGAAAGTTAATCAAGGCCGGGCGCGGTGGCTCAAACCTGTAATCCCAGCACTTTGGGAGGCCGAGACCATCCTGGCTAACACGGTGAAACCCCGTCTCTACTAACAAATACAAAAAACTAGCCGGGCAAGGTGGCGGGCGCCTGTAGTCCCAGCTACTCAGGAGGCTGAGGCAGGAGAATGGTGTAAACCCGGGAGGCGGAGCTTGTAGTGAGCTGAGATCTTGCCACTGCACTCCAGCCTGGGCGACAGAGCAAGACTCCGTCTCAAAAAAAAAAAAAAAAAGAAAGTTAATCTAGTTTGAGGATCTGCAAAAACCTCCCTGAGAAGGTCATGAGGATGAATAGGATTGACAGGAAAGGATTAGATATGGGATGTGGAAATGTCATTCTAGCAAAGGGAACAGTATGTTCAAAGGTATTGTGGTGAGAAGGAATGTGTCATGTTTTAGGAGGTGAAAGAAGGCCTATATATTCTTCCTAGAGCAGGGGTTGGCAGAGTTTTCCTACAAGGGGCCAGAAAGTAAATATTTCAGGCTTTGTAGGTCATATGGTTCCTGTAGTAATTACTCAACTTTGTTGCTGAAGTGTAAAAGCAGCCATAGACAATGTGTAAGACAACATCCTGATGGCTGTGGATGTGTTCAATAGAATTCTTCTTTCTCTTTTCTTTTCTTTTCAGACGGAGTCTCCCTCTGTCACCCAGACTAGAGTGCAGTGGTGTGATCTGCAAGCTCCGCCTCCCAGGTTCACACCATTCTTCTGCCTCAGCCTCCCGAAATAGCTGGGACTATAGGCGCCTGCCACCAAGCCTGGTTAATTTTTTTTTTTTTCTGTGTCTTTTTAGTAGAGACAGGGTTTCACCATGTTAGCCAGGATGGTCTCGATCTCCTGACCTCGTGATCCGCCCACGTCGGCCTCCCAAAGTGCTGGGACTATAGGTGTGAGCCACTGCACCCAGCCAGAACTTTATTTTCTAGAAATAGACCCTTACTGCCATAAAAGCGGTAGTGTGCTGACCCCTACACTAGAGCACCCCGAGGGGATGATGGGATGAGATGAAACTGGTGAGGTAGGTAGATCATTCTTATGAGGCTGGTATTAATTCCCCATTTTATTGATGAGAAAATTGTGACGTGAGAAACATGAAGTAACTTACCAGAGATCACCCAGCTGGTAGTTGGCAGATGCATGATTCAAAAGCAATCTGTTTGACTCCATAGACTATGTCTCTCTTTCTTTCTTTCTTCTTTTCCTTTCCTTCCTTCCTACCTTTCTCTTTTATCTTTTCTTTTCTCCCTTCTTTCCTTGCCCTCCTTTCACAGATCCATGATTCAAAAGCAATCTGTTTGACTCCATAGACTATGTTTCCCTTCCCTTCCCTTCCCTTCCCTTCCTTCCCCTCCCCTTCCCTCCCGTCCTCTCCCTCCCTCCCCTCCCCTCCCCCCTCCCCTCCCCCCCTCCCCTCCCCTCCTCCCTCTCCCTTTCCCCTCCCTCCCCTCCCTCCTCCCTCTCCTCCCCTCCCTCCTCCCTCTCCCTTTCCCCTCCCCTCCTCCCTCTCCCTTTCCCCTCCCTCCCCTCCCCTCCCCCCTCCCCTCCCCTCCTCCCCTCCCCTCCTCCCTCTCCCTTTCCCCTCCCTCCCCTCCCCTCCCTCCTCCCTCTCCTCCCCTCCCTCCTCCCTCTCCCTTTCCCCTCCCCTCCTCCCTCTCCCTTTCCCCTCCCTCCCCTCCCCTCCCTCCTCCCTCTCCCTTTCCCCCTCCCTTTCCCCTCCCCTCCTCCCTCTCCCTTTCCCCTCCCCTCCTCCCTCTCCCTTTCCCCTCCCCTCCTCCCTCTCCCTTTCCCCTCCCCTCCTCCCTCTCCCTTTCCCCTCCCCTCCTCCCTCTCCCTTTCCCCTCCCCTTCTCCCTCTCCCTTTCCCCTCCCCTTCCCTTCCCCTCTGTCTCACTCTCTTTTTCTCTTTCCCTTTCCTTCTTTCTCTTTCTTCCTTCCTTCCCTGCCTTCCTTTCCCCTTCTTTCCCTTCCCTTCTCTCCCCTTTCTCTTTCTTTCTTTCTTTCTTTTTTTTTTAGAGACAGGGTCTTACTCTGCTACCCAGCCTGGAATGCAGTGGTACAATCCCTGTTCACTGTAGCCTCAACTTTCTTGATCAAGCAATCCTCCTGCCTTGGCCTCCCAAGTGGCTGGGACTACAGGCGTACACCACCACACCTGGCTGATTTTTCACTTTTTGTAGAAACAAGGGTCTCACTAACAGCCCAGGCTGATCTTGAACTCCTGGCCTCAAGTGATTCTCCTGCCTTGGCCTTCCAAAGTGCTGGGATTGTAGGCATGAGCCACTGTGCCTGGCCACTTCTTTAAAAATTTTTAAATTATTTTATTGGATTGCAGATGTAACAGTTTTTCAAATATCAAACACTTTATAGATATATAATGTGTATCTGTAATCCACCACCTCAAAATCCAAACTTCCCAAAAATCTCACTATCAATAATTTAATACACATTCCTCCAACCTTTTTCTGTACATTAACATATATTCTGTTTAAAAAGTAAAATGGCACTATATTTTCACACTGTCTACAACTTCCTTTTTAAAAAATTTACCAATATAACATGGGCATTTTCCCCTGTTAATATATATGGATCCACTTCATTATTTATAATAATGCATCGTAGTTCACTGAAGGGTTTAACTAGTTTCCTTTTGATGGATGTTTGGGTGATCCTTGTCCTGATATCTTTAGGTGCTTGAGCCATGCCTGTAGTCATACCAACTCTCCCAGGCTGTCTTTCAAATGACAGAGTGTCTTAGTTCATTTGGGCTGCCATACCAAAATATGATAAACTGGGTAGATTGGAGCAGAGATTAGTGAAATAGAGAATAGAAAAACAATAGAGAAAATCAATAAAATCAACCCCTGGATCTTTGAAAAAATCAACAAAATTGACAAACCCATCCCAGATTGATCAAGAAAAAAAGAAGACTCAAATTACTAGAATCAGAAATTAAAGATGGGACAGTACTTACAATCTTACAGAAATAAAAAAGGATTGTAAAGAAATACTATGAACAATTGTACGTTAATAAATCAGATTACTTAGATGAAACGTAAAATTTCCTAGAAAGACACATACCAAAACTGACTCAAGAAGAAATAGACAATCTGAGGAGATGTATAACAAATAAAGAGATTAGTAATATATACTAAAAAGCAAACTACTTACAAAGAAAAGCCCAGGTCTCAGATGACCTCACTAGTGATTTCTACAAAACATTTAAAAAATACCAATTCTATAAAAAAACTTTCCATAAATAGAAGAGGAAGAAACGCCTTCTAGTTTATTCTGAGACTAGTTTTACCTTGAGATCAAAATCCAACAAACACATAATAAGAAAACTACAGACCAATATTCTTTTATGAACATGGATGCAAAAATACTCAACAAAATACTAGCCAACAACATATAAAAAGAAGTATACCCTGCCTCGGTGCGATACATTCCAGAAATTCAAGCTTGGTTTACTATTCAAAACTCAAGTATTGCATTATATTTTTTTGGTAGAATAAAAAACAAAAACCACATGATCATCTCAATAGATGCAGAAAAGGCATCTGACAAAATCCAACACCCCTTCATGATAGCAAACAAACAAAAAACACTGCAAACTAGGAATAGAAGAGAACTCCCTCAACATGATAAAAGGCAAATATGAAAAACCCTCAGTTAACATCATAGTTAATAGTTAAAGATTGGATGCTTTCCCACTAAGATTAGAGCATACCCATTCTTGCTACTTCTATTCAATATTGTACTAGATGTTTTAGTCAGGGCCGTTAGGCAAGATACAGAAATAAAAGGCCTCCAGATTGGAAAGTAAAAAGTAAAACTGTTTTTATTTGCAGACGGCATGATCTTGTACACAGAAAATCCTAATAAATCAATGAAAACAATGACAGCTAACAAAGGAGTTCAGCAAGATTACTAATACAAGATCGGTATAAAATCAGTATAAAGTTTTTGTACACTTGCAATAAACAACCTGTAAATGAAATGAAGAAAACAATTCTGGCCAGGTGCAGTGGCTCCCACCTGGAATTGCAACACTTTGGGAGGCTGAGGCTGGAGGATTGCTGGAGCCTAGGACTTGGAGACCAGCCTGGGCAACATGGTGAAACTTTGTCTCTACAAAAATTAACTGACAGTGGTGGTGTGTGCCTGTAGTCCCAGCTCCTCAGGAGGCTGAGGTGGGAGAATAGCTTGAGGCCGGGAGGTGGGTTGCAGTGAACCAAGATGGCGTCACTGCACTCTAGCCTGGGCATTAGAGTAAGACCCTTAAACAAAAAAAGAAAAAGAAAAAAGAAAGAAAATTCCACTTACTGAAACATCAAAAAGAATAAAATATTTAGGAATAGATTTTATAAAAGAAATATAAAACTTAAAACTACAAAACATTGTTGAAAGAAATGAAAGGAGAACTAAATAAATGTAAAGACATTCTGTGTTTATGAATCGAAAGATTCAATTTTGTTAAGATGCCAATACTTCCCAATTGATCTACAAATTCAACGCAATCTATATCGAAATTCCAGCAGCACTTTTTTGCAGAAATGAATATGGATGATCCTAAAATTCATATGGAATTAATTGTAAGGGACTCAGAATAGCCAAAACAATCTTGAAAAAGAACAATGTTGGAGAACACACATTTCCGGATTTCAAAACTTACTACAAAGTAATCAAAACAGTGTGGTAGGTATAAGGATAAACACATCAATGGAACATAATTGATAATCCAGAAATAAATCAATATATCTACGGCCAATTGATCTCAACTAGCATGCCAAGATCATTCAATGAAGAAGGAATAGTCTCTTTAACATACTCACATACATGAAATGAAGTTTGAACCTTACCTCACACCACATACAAAAAACTCAAAATGGATCAAAGACCCAAATATAAGAGTTAAAACTATAAAACTCTTAGAAGGAAACATAGGGGTAAATCCTCATACCTTGGATTTGGCAATGGTTTCTTAGATATGGCACCGAAAGCACAGTGACAAAAGCAAACATAGATAATTAGACTTCATCGAAATTAAAAGGTTTTGTACATAAAAGGACAATATTGAGTGAAAAGACAGTCCAAAAATGTGAAAAATATTTGCCATCTTATATCTGATCTGAGTACTTTATATAGTACCCAGAATATATTAAAAACACTTAGAGTTCAACAACATAAAGACAAATAACTCAATTAAAATATGGGCAAAGGACTTCAATAGACATTTCTTGGCAGGGCACAGTGGCTCATGCCTGTGATCCCAATACTTTGGGAGGCCAAGGTGGGCAGATCGCTTAAGTCCAGGAGTTCAAGACCAGCCTAGGCAAAATAGTGAAACCCCGTATATACCAAAAATATAAAAAATTAGCTGGGTGCAGTGGCACGTGCCTGTAGTCCCAGCTACTCGGGAGGCTGAGGCAGGAAGATCCCTTGAACCCAGGAGATCAAGGCTGCAGTGAATTGAGATCGTGCTATTGTACTCCAGCCTGAGTGATAGGAGTGAAGCCCTCCCTCAAAACAAAACAAAACAAAAAAGACACTTCTTTTTTTTTTTTCTGAGACAGAGTCTCACTCTGTCACCCAGGATAGAGTGCACTGGCACCATCTTGGCTCACTGCTACCTGCACCTCTCGGGCTCAAGAGATTCTCCCACCTCAGTGCCTTTTGTAGCTGGGACTACAGGTACATGTCACCACGCCCAGATAATTTTTGCATTTTTTGTAGAGATGGGGTTTTGCCATGTTGCCCAGCCTGGTCTCAAACTCCTGGACTCAAGCAATCCTCCCATCTTGGCCTCCCAAAATGCTGGGATTACAGGTGTGAGCCACTGTGCCTGGGTTTCAACAGACATTTCTTCAAAGATAAGTCTATGATAAGATACTGAATATCATAATCACTAAGGAAATGTAGATTAAAACAGGTCAAAATCACCATGAGATACCACTTCACAACAATTAGACTGGCCATAAATATTATTTTTATTTTTTATTTATTAAAATTTTTTTATCTTTTATTTAAATAGAGATGAAGTCTTACTGTGTGGCTCTGGCTGGTCTCAAACTCCTGGCCTCAAGCAGTCCTCCTGCCTCAGCCACCCAAAGTGCTGGGATTACAGGTGTGAGCCACTGTGCCCCTACAACAATAATTTTTGAAAAAGGAAATAACAAGTGTTGCTCAGGATGTGAAAAACTAGAGTCTTCATACATTATTGGTAGAAATGTAAAATGGTACAGCAGCTATGGAAAACAGTTTGGCATTTCTTTAATAAGACAAACCAAATTACCAAATGACCCAGCAACACCATTCCCAGGCATAAACCCCAAATCACTGAAAACAGGTGTTGAAAGAAAAACGTGTACATGAATGTTCATAGCAGCACTATTCACAATCCCAAAAGGTAAAAAACAACCCAAATGTCCATCAATGGACAAAAAGATAACAAAATGTGGTATATTCATACGATAATACATATTATATTATTCAGCTATGAAAAAGAATGAAGTAGTGATACTGATACATGCTACAATATGGATGAACCTTGAAAACATTGTGCCAAGTGAGAGAAGGTAAAAGGTTACATATGATTCCATTTATATGAAATATCCATAATAGGCAAACTGATAGAGACAGAAAGTCAACTGGTGATTCCTTAGGGCTGAGGGAATGGGGGAGTTGGGGAGAGGGAGATATCTAAAGAGTATGGAGTTTCTTCTGAGGCAATGAAAATGTTCTAAAATTGACTCTGGTGACGGTTGCACATATCTGTGACTATACTAAATACCATAGAATTACACTTTTTTTTTTTTTTTTTTGAGACAGGGTCTGGCTTTGTCGCCCAGGCTGGAGTATAGTAGCATAATCTCAGCTCACTGCAAACTCCGCCTCCTGGGCTCAAGCGATCCTCCCACCTCAGTCTCCACAATAGCTGGGACTGCAGGCATACACCACCACATTCAGCTAATTTTTGTATTTTTGGTAGAAATGGTGTTTCACCATGTCACCCAGGCTGGTCTTGAACTCCTGGACATATGCGATCTGACTGACTCAGCCTTCGGGATCACAGGCTTCAGCCACACACCCGGCTGAATTACACACTTTAAATGAGTAAATTGTATGGTATGTCAATTATATTTCAATAAAGTTGTTTTTTTGTTTTGTTCGGGAAAATTGGTGTTTGTTTTGTTTTTTGTTTTGAGACAGAGTTTCACTCTTGTCACCCAGGCTGGAGTGGAATGGCGGGATCTCAGCTAACTGCAACCTCCACCTCCCAGGTTCAAGTAATTCTCCTGCCTCAATCTCCTGAGTAGCTGGGATCACAGGCACCCACCACCATGCCCAGCTAATCTTTGTATTTTTAGTAGAGATGGGGTTTCACCATGTTGGCCAGGCTGGTCTGAATCCTGACCTCAGGTGATCCACCCGCCTCAGACTGCAAAGGTGCTTGGATTACAGGCGTGAGTCGCCGCGCCCAGCCTGTCAATAAAGCTGTTTTTAAAAAGACATAGGATCGGCCGGGCGCGGTGGCTCAAGCCTGTAATCCCAGCACTTTGGGAGGCCGAGACGGGCGGATCACGAGGTCAGGAGATCGAGACCATCCTGGCTAACACGGTGAAACCCCGTCTCTACTAAAAAATACAAAAAATTAGCTGGGCGAGGTGGCGGTCGCCTGTAGTCCTAGCTACTCGGGAGGCTGAGGCAGGAGAATGGCGTAAACCCGGGAGGCGGAGCTTGCAGTGAGCTGAGATCCGGCCACAGCACTCCAGCCTGGGCGACAGAGCGAGACTCCGTCTCAAAAAAAAAAAAAAAAAAAAAAAAAGACAAGTACAAGAATGTTCGTAGTAGTAAAATTTAAAATAACTCTGGCCTGGGTACGGTGGCTACAGCCTGTAATCCCAGCACTTTGGGAGGCCAAGGTGGGCGGATCACCTGGGGTTGGGAGTTTGAGCCCAGCCTGACCACCATGGAGAAATCCCATCTCTACTAAAAATACAAAAAATTAGCCAGGCGCGGTGGCAGGTGCCTGTGATCCCACCTACTCGGGAGGCTAAGGTAGGAGAATTGTTTGAACCCAGGAGGTGGAGGTTGCAATGAGCTGAGATCACACCATTGCACTCCAGCCTGGGCAACAAGAGCAAAACTCCCATCTCAAAAAAAAGAAAAACAAAACAAAAAAGCTCCGGCTAGGTGTGGTGGCTGATGCCTGTAATCCTACCACTTTGGGAGGCCAAGGCACGCGGATTGCCTGAGCTCAGGAGTTCAAGACCAGCCTGGGCAACACAGTGAAACCTTGTCTCTACTAAAAAATACAAAAGAAATTAACCGGGCGTGGTGGCATACACCTGTAGTCCTAGCTACACGGGAGGCTGAGGTCAGAGAATTGCCTGAACCCAGGAGGCAAAAGTTGCAGTAAGCCGAGATCGCACTATTGCACTCCAGCCTGGGCGACAGAGCAAGACTCCATCTCTAAAAAATAAAATAAAATAAGATAAAATAAAATAGCTCCTAAGTGGAAACCCACATGCCCATTAACAGTAGAATGGATAAATTATGGTGTATTCAAACAATAAAATGCTGGCCAGGTGTGGTGGCTCACATCTGTAATCCCAGCACTCTGGGTGGCAGAGGTGGGAGGATCACTTGAGCCCAGGAGTTTGAGACCAAGCTGGGCAACATGGTGAAACCCCGTCTCTACAAAAAATACAAAAATTAGCGTGGTGTGGTGGCATGCACCTGTGGTCCTAGCTACTAGGGAGGCTGAGGCAGAAAGATTACTCGAGCCTGAGAGGTTAAGGCTGCAGTGACCTGTGGTTGCAACACTGCACTCCAGCCTGGGTGACAGAGCAAGACTCTGTCTCAAAAAAATAAAAAATAAATAATGAGATGCTACCCAGCAATGAAAATGAACATGCTGCAACTACATGCAACAATGTAGATGAATCTATAAGTTTAACTCCTGGTGAGACTAATCTATGGAGTTAGAAGTCAAAATACTGTTTACCCTTGGAGGCTGTGGGTAATGACTAGAAGGGGCTTCTTTGGGGCTAAATGTTCTATTTCTTGATTTCAGTGTTTGTTAGACATGTATGTTGGCTTTGTGGAAATTCATCAGGCTTTATACTTATGATTTCTGTACTTTTATGTCTTTATATTATACTCTAATAAAAAGCTTTACAATTTCAGAATATTTTTGGAAACAGATTTTTTTTCTCCCCCACCCCCACCTTTGTGTGTGTGTATGTGGTCACTTGATATTCTTCCATTTTTTAAAATTGTGTAATAATTACTCTATTTCTTCTATTTTTTCAACATTTTTTTTTCCTGAAGAGCAAGCCATGGCTTGCCCATAGTAAGCCCCCTACTTTTTTTTTTTCTTTTTTCTTTTTTCTTTTTTTTTTTTTTTTGAGATGGAGTCTCACTCTGTCATCCAGGCTGGAGTGCAGTGGTGCGATCTTGGCTCACTGCAACCTCTGCTTCCCGGGCTCAAGTGATCCTCCCATCTCAGCCTCACATGGAGCTGGGGCTACAGGCATGATGCACCACCACGATTGGCTAATTTTTGTATTTTTTTGTAGAGATGGGGTTTCGCCATGTTGCCCTGGCTGGTCTCTTAATTCCTGGACTCATGCAATTCACCTACCTCCACCTCCCAAAGTGCTGGGTTCACAGCATGAGCCACTGTGCCTCGCCATAGTATGTCTTTATGCAAAGTAGAAGTGACCCCCTTCTCAAGGCATTTTATTTCCATATGTCTGAAAATTGTTACAATGAACGGATTCTGTAATAACAAGGCATTTTACTGCCATCTACTGGTAAATTATCATAATAAATTTACAAATTACAATATCATGTGAATGGTGTCCACTTAAAAGTGATATCCTTCAAGACTAGTGAACAATACAGTCAGGATGGCTAATAGTAACCCCAGGAAACCAAGAGGCAAGATGTCTGCTTTTGCCTTCTTTGTACAGATGTGCAGAGAAGAACATAAGAAAAACCCAGAGGTCCCTGTCAATTTTGCAGAATTTTCCAAAAAGTGCTCTAAGAGGTGGAAGACAATGTCTGGGAAAGAGAAGTCTAGGCCAGGCACAGCAGCTTATGCCTGTAATCTCAGCACTTTGGGAGGGTGAGGCGGGTGGATCACCTGAGGTAAGGAGTTTGAGACCAGCCTGGCCAACATGGTGAAACCCCGTCTCTACTAAAAATGCAAAAAATTAGCTGGACGTGTTGGTGGGTGCCTGTAATCCCAGCTGCTGGGGAGGCTGAGGCAGAAGAATGGCTTGAACCCAAGAGGCAGAGGTTGCAGTGAGCTGAGATTGTGCCATTGCACTTCAGCCTGGGCAACAAGAGCAAAACTCCATCTCAGAAAAAAAAAAAAAAAGAAGAGAGAGAAGTCTAAATTCGATTAAATGGCAAAGGCAGATAAAGTGCACAATGATACAGAAAGGAAGGATTATGGACCAGCTAAGGGAGGCAAGAAGAACGATCCTAATGCCCCCAAAAGGCCACTGTCTGGATTCTTCCTGTTCTGTTCAGAATTCCACCCCAAGATGAAATCCACAAACCCCGTCATCTCTATTGGAGATGTGGCAAAAAAACTGGGTGAGATGTGGAAGAACTTAAATGACAGTGAAAAGCAGCCTTATGTCACTAAGGTGGCAAAACTGATGAAGTATGAGAAGGATGTTGCTGACTATAAGTCGAAAGGAAAATTGGATGGCGCAAAAGGTCCTGCTAAAGTTGCCTGGGAAAAGATGGAAGAGGAAGATGAAGAAGAGGAGGAGGAAGAGGAGAAGGTAGATGAATAAATAAACTGTAAAAAAAAAAGTGAAATCCTTCTTCAGGGCAAAATTCATCCAACTAAATGTGTTAAGTCTGTGATTTGGCACTGTTGTGACGAACCCTGCAGACAGTAAAATGTAGACACTTTCTAGGTGGTTTTGTTCTTTTTTTCCCCTGTTTTGTTACTGTTTTTCTTAAACACATCATTGAAGTATTCACTGTCAGTCTTATCACTGCAAAGCTTAAGCCTATTTAGACATACATGAAAGTAGAAGTCCAATAAATACAAATCAAATTATCAAAGAACAATTGATTTTCTTCACTCTAGTCCAAATCTAGAACAATCCTGGATGTTTTAGGACTGTTTTTCTTGCTCAAAACATTTTATGAAATAGCCTGATCACCTCTTCAGAAGCCTCTCTCAATCTATTGCTTGTTGAGACTATCATATGCACTAAGGTTTCTCCTAAACATTTCTAGGTATAAATTCATTAATATGCTTGACAACCTTATGGGGTAGGAGCCCTTATTCTCTGCATCCCATAGGTGAGGCAACTGAAGCACAAAGAAGTTGCATTTCAAGTGATGCTATTACAAACATAGCTTCCTTGGGGAGCTTACAGTCTACTGGGGACACAAAACGAAACAAAGCCATGTAAAGATTTTTAAACAATATAAAGGAGAAAATACTTTGGACCCTGTTAGACAAGTCATTTATCTCCTCCTGGTTGCAGCTTCTTTATCTGTATAACATAGAAGTTGCATTTGCCCAAGATCACACAGCTAATAAATGGCAGAGCTAGAATCTGAACTTGAGTGTTTCGGCTTCAGAGCCCAATATTGTAATCATTATGCTATACTATCTGCTAGTTCATGGCCTGTTTTTGTTCCTTTGCTGCCTGCCTGCAGGCAACAAGTATTTGTGTTGCCTAGGCTCCTACTATTTTTACCTACAGGATCCGCAGGTGCCCAGTGGGCCCCTGTCTTCTCAGCATCTTGCATTCTTGCAGATCCCAGGAATACCCATGACCCTTGGCTTAAGGACATGGACATCAAGGTGAAAAAATTAGGATAGTGGCTCTGGAATCTTTTGTGTATGTGTGTATGGTAAAATGTATATAACATAAAATTTGCCATTTTAACCATTTTTAAGTCTATAATTTGGTGGCATTAAGTATATTCACATGCAACCATCACCACCATCTACCTCCAGAACTTTTTTGTTTTCCCTACTGAAACTTCGTGCCCATTGGACACAAACTTCCCATTCCCTCTCCCTCTAGCCCTTGGCAACCACTCTACTTTCTGTCTTTACGAATTTGGCTACTTTAGGAACCTCATATAGGAGGAATCATACAATATTTGTCCTTTTGTGACTGACTTATTTCACTTAGCATAATGTCTTCAGGGTTCATCCATGTTGTACGTTGTGTCAGAATTTCCTTCCTTTATGAAGGTTGAGTGATGTTCCATTGTATGTATAGACCACATTTTGCTTATCTATTTAACTGTCCATAGATATGTGGGTTGCTTCTACATGTTGGTTCTTGTGAACAATGCTGCTTTGAACAGGGGTGCACAAATATCTCTTTGAAACTCTGCTTTCACTTCTTTTTTATTTTTTAAATTTTATTTTGAAACAGGGGTTTGGTCCATCACCCAGGCTGGAATGCAGGAATGGAAACATGGCTCACTGCAGCCTCAACCTCCAGGGCTCAACTGATCCTCCCGCCTCAGCCTCCTGGGTAGCTGGGACCACAGGTATGTGCTGCCGCACCTGGCTTGTTTATTTATTTTTAAACTTTGAGACAGGGTCTCATCTGTCACCCAGGCTGGAGTACAGTGGTACTAATGTGATTTCACTTATTTTGGATAAGTATCCAGAAGTGGAATTACTGGCTCATAGGGTAATCCTATGTTTAATTTATTTTTTCCTTGAGACTGGGTCTTGCTATGTTGCCCAGGTTTGACTCAAACTCCTGGGTTCAAGTGCTCCTCCTGCCCTAGCCTCCCAAGTAGCTGGGATTATGGGGGCGCCTATGTTTAACTTTTTGAGGAAATGCCAAACTGTTTTCCACCATGGCTGCATCAATTTACATTCCTATCTGGGCATGGTGGCTCACACCTGTAATCTCAGCATTTTGGGAGGCCAAGGCAGGTGGAACACTTGAGCCCAGGAGTTGGAGACTAGCCTGGGCAACAGCGTGAAACCTCATCTCTACAAAAAATGCAAAGATTAACTAGGCATGATGGCGCATGCCTGTAATCCCAGCTACTCTAGAGGCTGGGGTATGAGAATTGCTTGAACCCGGGAGGCAGAGGTTGCAGTGAGCTGAGATTGCACCACTGCACTCCAGCCTGGATGACAGAGCAAGACTCTGTCTCAAAGAAAAACAAAAAACAAAAACAAAATACATTCCCACCAGCAATGCATAAAAGTCCTAATTTCTCCACATCCTTGCCAAAACTTGTTACTTTTTGCCTTTTAAAAAAATAACAGCGGCTGGGCGCCGTGGCTCATGCCTGTAATCCTAACACATTGGGAGGCCGAGGCAGGCAGATTGCCTGAGCTCAGGAGAATTTGAGACCAGCCTGGGCAACATGGCGAAACTCTGTCTCTACTAAAAATACAAAAATTAGCTGGCCATGGTGGCGCACGCCTGTAATTCCAGCTACTTCAGGGGCTGAGGCACAAGAATTGCTTGAACCTGGGAGGCGGAGGTTGCAGTGAGCTGAGATCACACCACTGCACTCCAGGCTGGGCGACAGAGATTCTGTCTCAATAAATAAATAAATAAATAAATAAATAAATAAATAAATAAAATGGGTATGAAGTGGTATCTCATTATGGTTTTGATTTGCATTTCTTTAATGACTACAGAGATTGAACATCTTTTTGCGTGCTTATTAGTCATTTGTATATCTTCTTTGAAGAAATGTCTATTCAAGTCTTTTGCCTTTTTTTTTTTTTTTTTTTTTTTTTTTGAGACGGAGTCTCGCTCTGTCGCCCAGGCTGGAGTGCAGTGGCCGGATCTCAGCTCACTGCAAGCTCCGCCTCCCGGGTTTACGCCATTCTCCTGCCTCAGCCTACCGAGTAGCTGGGACTACAGGCGCCCACCACCTCACCCGGCTAGTTTTTTTTGTATTTTTTCAGTAGAGACGGGGTTTCACCGTGTTAGCCAGGATGGTCTCGATCTCCTGACCTCGTGATCCGCCCGTCTCGGCCTCCCAAAGTGCTGGGATTACAGGCTTGAGCCACCGCGCCCGGCCTGCCTTTTTTTTTTTGAGACAGGGTCTTACTCTGTCACCCAGGCTGGAGAGCAGTGATATGATCTTGGCTCACTGTAGCCTCCAATTCCCAGGCTCAAGTGATCCTTCCACCTCAGTCTCATGAATAGTTGGGATTACGGGCACACACGACCATGGCCAGCTAAATTTTTAATTTTTTGTAGAGATGAAGTCTTACTGTGTTGCCTAGGCTGGTCTCGAACTCCTGGACTCAAGCAATCCTCCTGCCTTGGCCTCCCAAAGTGCTGGAATTACAGGCGTGAGCCGTAGCACCCAGTCTTATTGCAGAGTTTCTGGAATCTTCCAGAGCTTTCTTACCTCTAGAAGTCTTTGTGGGTTTGGAAGTATGTCAATGAGGTCTTCTCAGCCTCTGGGCTGGCTGTTGTCAAGACCTCTGTATCTACAGGAGGAAGTAGCCAGAGCTTTTCATTCAATCTTTCAGGTAAATTAATCAAGTCATTCATTCATTGTATCTTTATCCAAAAAATCATTCTTTGGCTATGTCAGATTCCCAGGCTAACACAAAAGTACAAACTGTATGGTTCTGTTTCTATGGAGATCAAGAACTGTCAAAGTTAATCTATGGTGCTAGAAGTCAGAATAATGGTTACATTTGGGGGAGCAGGTATTTATTGGAAGGGAACATATAAAAGAGAACAAATGAGAACTTTCTGGGTTGATAGATCTATAACTTGATCTAGATGTTAGTAACACAGGAATGTAGGCAAAACAATTATTAGATATACATGTAATATTTTTTCATTTTATTGTGTATAAATTATATTTCAGTTTTTAGAAGTTAAAATAAAAAGCTTCAGAAAAGTTTTTTTTCCCAGGATATTTTAAATTTCTTTAGTGTTAATTTCATAGGCTCAAAGGTCTAAGGTGCCCCCCTGTTGCGGTTGCCTGTGGTTCTCTTTGCTCCTCTCTGCCCTCTTGGGCCCAGTACCTAGCATCATGCTTAGGATTCACAAACGCAGCAAATACTTATTGAGCACCTACTCTGTGCCAGGCGCTGTGCTATGTGCTGACGAAACAGTGTTAAACAAGATGGATAAGGTTTTCTTCCTTATTGTGTCCATAGTGTAGTGGCAAAGATTATTATTATTACCTAATAATGACTTAGTACATTCTATTGAGGACAAGCACATTGTGCTAAGAAAACCTGTCTGGGAATGGGTCAGGTAAAGTATCCTTGGAGTAGCCCTGTTTGAATTGGGATCTCAAGGCTGAGAGTTATCTAAGTGGGGAGAGCATTGCAGGCGGGGGATCAGCATGTACAAGGGTTCTCAGAAGGGAGGGAGAACAATGTGTAAGAAATATCACTGTAGTTGCAACCCAGAGAAAAGGGAAGAGGGCCCTGAGATAAATCTAGAGATGTGGGGAGGCCAACATTTATTTGACTTTTATCTTAAGAGCAATGTAGAGCCATCAGATTTTTTTTTTTTTTTTTGAGACAGAGTCTCACTCTATTGCCCAGGCTGGAGTGCAGTGGTATGATCTCAGCTTACTGCAGCCTCAACCTCCCAGGCTCAAGCAATCCTCCCACCTCAACCTCCTGTGTGACTCGGGTCACAGGCGTGCAGCACCATGCCCGCTATGTTTTTGTCTTGTTTTCTTGAGACACGGTCTCCCTTTGCCACCCAGGCAGGCGTGCACTGGTGTTACCTCGGCTCACTGAAGCCTCCACCTCCCAGCCCATGTGATTCTTGCCTCATGCCTCAGCCTCCCGAGTAGCTGGGACTACAGGTGTGCACCATCATGCCCAGCTTATTTTTGTATTTTTAGTAGAGATGGGGTTTCGCCATGTTGCCAGGCTAGTCTCGAACTTCAGAGCTGAGGTGATCCGCCCACCTTGACCTCCCAAAGTGCTGGGATTACAGGTGTGAGCCACTGAGCCCAGCCATTTTTGTATTTTTTGTTGAGACAGAGTTTGCCATGTTGCTTAGGGTAGTCTCGAACTCCGGGCTCAAGCGATCCACCTGCCTCAGCCTCCCAAAGTGTTGGGATTATAGGCACGAGCCACTGTACCTGGCCATCATCAGATACTTTTAAGTAGGGTAGTGACATGATCAGATTTCTGATCATTAGAAACATTACTCTGACAGCAGGGTGGAGAATAGATTAGAGGGCAGTCAGGGTAATGCGAAAAGATGGTGGGTATCCCAGTTCAAGCACACTGTGTGTACTCAATAAATATTGATGGAATGAAAGGGTTCCTGACTCTCTTTCTTCTATGGGATCAGTAGGACTGATCTGTTTAATTAGTTTACATCTACCTGCTCATCCTCCATCTCCTGTGATGCTCAGAACAGACCCCTAACTCCCATTTTACAGATAAAGAAGCTCAAGTTCAGAGAGGCAAGGACAGCTATCAAAAGCAAAAGCCAAGGACAGCTACCATACAATCCAGCAATCCCACTCTTAGGTATACACCAGAAAAAAGGAAATCAGTGTATGGAAAAGATCTGTACTCGCATGTTTACTGCAGCCCTATTCACAATAGCCAAGATTTGGAAGCAGCCTAAGTGTCCATCAACAGATGAATGGATAAAATGTGCATATACACAATGGAATACTATTCTGCCATTAAAAAAGTGAGATCCTGTCATTTGCAACAATATGGATGGAACTGGAGGTCATTATGTTACGTGAAAGAAGCCAGGTACAGAAACACAAACTTTACATATTCTCACTTATTTGTGGAAGCAACAAATTTTTTATTTTTATTTTTTTTTGGGGGACGGAGTCTCGCTCAGCTGCCCAGGTTAGAGTGCAGTGGCGCAATCTCAGCTCACCGCAACCACCATCTCCCAGGTTCAAGAGATTCTCCCGTCTCAGCCTCCTGAGTAGCTGGGATTACAGGCACTCGCCATCATGCCCAGCTAGTTTTTGTATTTTAGTAGAGACAGGGTTTCACCATGTTGGCCAGGCTGGTCTTGAACTCCTGACCTCAGGTGATCCACCCGTCTTGGCCTCCCAAAGTGCTAGGATACAGGTGTGAGCCACTGCACCCAGCCAGGAGCGAAAAATTAAAACAATTGAACTCATGGAGATAGAGAATAAAAGGAGGGTTACCAGAGGCTGGTAAGGTTAGTGGGGAGGTGGGTGGGAAGCGAGAATGATTAACGGGTACAAAAGAATAGTTACAAAGAATGTATAAGACCTAGTACTTGCTAGCACAAGAAGGTGACTATAGTACAAAACAATTGGCCGGGCGCGGTGGCTCACGCCTATAATCCCAGCACTTTGAGGGGCTGAGGCAGGCAGATCATAATGTCAGGAGTTCGAGACCAGCCTGGCCAATATGGTGAAACCCCATCTCTACTTAAAAAATATACAAAAATTAGCTGGGTGTGGCGGCAGGCGCCTGTAGTTCCAGCTACTCAGGAGCCTGAGGCAGGAGAATCCCTTGAACCAGGGAGGCGGAGGTTACAGTGAGCGGAGATCGCGCCACTGCACTTCAGCCTGGGCGACATAGTGAGACTCCGTCTCAAAAAAAACAAAACAAAACAAAACACAAAAACCACACACACACAATTTACCTGTACATTTTAAAATAACTAGAGTGTAATTGGGTTGTTTGTAACACAAAGGATAAATGCTTGAGGTGCTAGATACCCCATTTACCATGATGTGATTATTACACGATGTATGCCTGTATCAAAATCTCATGTACCCCATAAATATATTCACCTACTACGTACTTACAAAAATTTTAAAAATACATCAGTGTAGTGTGGGAAAAAAGAAAACAAAAACAAAAAAATTTTTTTTTTTTGAGACGCAGTCTCGCTCTGTCGCCCAGGATGGAGTGCAGTGGCTGGATCTCAGCTCACTGTTTTTTGTATTTTTTAGTAGAGACGGGGTTTCACCGTGTTAGCCAGGATGGTCCCCATCTCCTGACCTCGTGATCCGCCCGTCTCGGCCTCCCAAAGTGCTGGGATTACAGGCTTGAGCCAACGCGCCCGGCCCAAAAAATTTAAAAAAAAGAGTGAAAGCCAGATATGAATCCAGGCCTGTATGACAGACGTCAAGGCCAGTGCTGAGGAGGCCTTTCTACATTTGGGAAGTGGGCAGGGGTCACACTCGTTCGATCAATAATTCTATTTCCTGAGCATTTTAGCTTGCTAGGGAGGTAATGATGGGAAAAAGAAGAGAGGGATTTAGAGGCAAATAATAGTGAAAGCTTTTATCTATATCCCATTAAGCTTATTATTAGACACTATGTGTCAGGCACGGTGACAAGTGCCTTCCATGCCTACCTCCATTTCCTCCTCACAAGAACTATGATTTTCCCCATATTTCAGATGGGTAAACTGAGGTTTGGAGTTGCCATTTCCAAGGATACTCAGTGCCCTCGCAAAAGGCTGTTCGGTGTGTTTCCCCAGCGGGACTCACTGGCGAGAGAATAGCACTGGGAAGCCGACAGAGACCCACGAGATCCCAGCACTAAGCACACAGCACCCAAGCGAGCTGGCGCGCACTCCACCTCGCGCTCCCGGGGACGTCTGGTCACGTGGGCAATGCCCCGCCCCTCGAGTCTGCCCCGCCCCCTCTGGCGCTCCCTCCCTCTTTCCCTCCCTCCCCCTCCCTCCCCGGCCCGGTCCGGCCCATCCCCCTCCCCGCCGGCTCCGTGAGGCCCTGCCGGGTCGGGCTGCGGGCGGCCGGGCGCGGGTGGCCGGACAGACGGGCGCACGCGAGGACTGACGGACGGACGCACGGAGGGCGGCGGGCACGCACGGCCGGGGCCGGCGCTCCAAGGCCCGCCCGGGAGGGCTGGGGCCGCGCTCAGGTGAGACGACGGCGGCGCAGGCCCGTAAGGGGTGGGCCCGCCGGGTGTCCGCGGTCCTTGTCGGGCTGGCTTCGCGGGGAGGAGGCGCCGCCCGGGCCCGGCGCGGGAAAATGGCGCCGGGCGACCGAGTGGCACGGTCTGAGTGCGGGCCCGGCCCGGAGCCGCCCCGCCCGCCGCGCTTGTGTCCCCGTCGCCATGTTGGGGAGCGGGCCCCAGGCCTGCGGGCGGGGGCGCTGGAGGGAGCGGCGGTCCAGCCGGGTGGGGAGGGTGCTGGGCGCTGGGGCCGGCGCACTGAGGGAGTGCAGGGCTGGCCGGGGTCTGCACGGGGTGGCGCTCCAGGCCCGGGGAACAGGCGGGAGCCAGTAGTGGGGTCGTGGTCAGGGTCGTGGAGAAGGAACTCTGGATCCGAAAGGAACCAGGATTGGGGTCCATGGGCTGAGAGGATGGCAGGACGTGGAACTGGGTTAGGCCTTAGGCGGGGTTAGAGCCCTAGTGCAGGTAGAACCTGGTGATTGGGGTGGAGGCATGGGGGCCAAGCTTAGGCTGTCAGGGCTGGAGCAGTTCTTTGCGGGGAGGGAAGGAGGTGATTGATGAGGAATGAGGGCCCTTTGGGTACAGACGCTGGTATCAGATTGGGGCAGTTCTTGGGGTACTGGGGCTGATTTGCAAAGCTGTATAATTCCCAAGGCTCTGAAGACTTACGTTCCAAGCATCCTCCACTCCCTATTGGGGGAAGCAACAGGAAAAAGGAGGTGTTTGATGAGAGAAAAGGGGGACAAAAGGGGACTGAGGTTTGGGTGCAGGAGCTGACGGGCAAAAGAGGCACAGAGAGTGGAACTGGTTGGCAAGAAAGGAAAGAACCTTTATCAACTTAGGGAATTGTGTGTGTCTTTAAAAGGAGGGACCCGGCTGTTTGGGGGCGGTGACCCAAGGTGTCTTCCCTGGAAGGGGACAGCCCACAGCTTAAGAGCAGGGTCACCTGGAGAGGTCATCCGAAAGGCGTTATTGAAGCCAGTAAAATGGTGAAGAAGAGTGAATGTATAAAAACTACAAAGGCCTGAGAGATCAAGTAAAGGTTTCAAATCAGGTAGTGATTTTAGCTGAAACATAGAAAGGTAAAGTTGACTTTTCAAGATCTTACAAGTTAGTGGCAGAGGGTCTACTGGAAATGGTCAGCTGCCTGCTCACTAAACACATTGCCTTAAAGGAGTTTGCTAGCTGGGAGAAAGGTGTTAAGAAATGAACCATAACATTCGTGTGATGAAACTAAAAGCAAACAAACAAAAACAATAAGAAGTGAAGCGTAACAGTATATACCAGATAACTATTAAATTTGTTTTGTTCCTTTAATGACTTTGGCAATACAAAGGCTGAAGGGAATACAAAAGAGGGTAGGCAGCCAGTTATTTGGTATTTCCTGGCTCATCTCTAATTGTGCAAAGAAGTTATCTTTGAGACCTTCTAACTTTGTAGAGTTTTAAGAGATGCTCCGGCCAGCCATAGTGGCTCATGCCTGTAATTCCAGCACTTTGGGAGGCCAAGGCGGGAGGATTGCTTGAGCCCAGGAGCTGGCAGACCCCATCTCTACAAAAAAATAAAAAAAATTAGCCACTTGATGTGGCTTATACTTCTAGTCCCAGCCACTCAGGAGGCTGAGGTGGAAGGATCGCTTGAGCCTGGGAGGCCAAGGCTGCAATGAGCCGTGCTGTGATCGTTCCATGATATTCCAGCCTGGATTACAGAGTAAGACACTGTCTAAAAAAAAAAGAAAAATACTTCTTCTCTTCTAGGTGTTTACCACAAAGGGACACAAAATCCTAAAAAAGAAAAGTGAAAAATTGTAAAGACCCAGAGTCTCTATTTTGTTAATTGAAGTTGGATCATGTTAGAGAAGAATTCAAAGTTCGCACGGGCTATGGGGGAGTTCTGAAGGAAATATGCAAACTAGTCATGGAAAATAGGTCCAGGGCCCCATATAATTAAAGAGAATTAATGAACAGAAAGGTTATGAGGGCAAATTTTAAATAAGATTGTCAATACCATATATATATACCGCAACACAATTCATTTGTTCTGGGTTTTTCTTTTCTTTTTTTAATTTGTGGAGATGGGATTTCAACATGTTGCCCAGGCTGGTCTTGAGCTCCTGAGCTCAAGTGATCTGCCCACCTCGGCCTCCCAAAATGCTGGGATTACAGGCGTGAGCCACCGTGCCCAGCCTGTTCTGGGTTTTTCTAATGAAGGAAGACTTGACCTTATCTGTGCCGTGGACCCCTTTCAGAATAATATTTTTTAGTTGTATAAAATAAAGTACATTGAATTATAAGGAACACCAATTATATGGAAATATAGTTTCCAAAATATACAAATCTAATATTCATATACTTGTTTATCAGCACATTAAGAAATCAGATTTATTGATGGATCTGATAATTACAATTTCAAAGACGTGATGCGCATAAAGCCTACTTCAAGATTATATGCAACAACTGTAGTATGATATAAAGATATTTGAGATTTCTGTTGTTACAGAGTCATAGATACTGCTAATACTAGAATGGTATGTTACCTACACTCATATTTGAATAGAATAATAATTTTCAGTTAGAGATTAATAAAAGAGATTTTTTTTTTCTATCCGAGTTCACAAACCCCACTGACGTCCTGTCTATGGACTCCTGTCTGTGAACCCCAGGTTAAGAAACCCTCCTCCTACTACCAGGCATGTGTTCTATTCAGCGAACATTTACTGTGCCTCAAGGCATTTACTGCATATCAAGCATTATGCTGGGCTCTGTTGATTCAGAGGTCTTTAAGGCAGAGTCACTTCACTTTGGGTATGCAGCCCTATGAGTGAAGTAGACATATGAGCAATCATAGTTCAGGATGGTCGACACCAAAGAAGAGTTATTAAACATTGTAAGGACACAGAGATGGGTGTGTCTCTGCTCAAAGAATCAGGGAAGGTGTTTTGAAGGGGTGACATTTGAGATATGTCCTGAAAGATACAGGAGTTTGCCAGTGATATGGAGAGAAGGGCCTTTCAGGTAAAGACACGTTTTCAGGGAATGTATTAATAACTGAATGTGGCTGGAGCATAGAATGTGTGTGAAAGCATGGCCAGAGATGATACTAGGAAGACCGTGTTAGGAACCTGGTTGTGAAGGACCTTGCTAAGGAGTTTGGACTGAAACCTCAGCTGAGAGAGGCATTCAGGATCTTCGAGAAGGGAAGTATGGGGTGGAGGTTTAATTTCTAGGAGATAAATGGATGTTCTTTGGAAGAAGGGTAGACCAAAGACCAGAGAGGTAATGAGGATCTGAACTAAGGCAGAGGCTGTGGGCATTGATCAGAGTTAGAATTTGCAGGTGTTGACGATTGACATTGTGAGTGGTAAAAGGGAGGAGTTTTTTAGATTTCTGGTTTGGGGTGGTGGCTGTCAAAAGAGGTTTGAAAAAGTGAAAGGAAAATGAGGGGAGAATTCTCATTGATAATAAGGGCGAAAAGGTTTTTTTGGCAGAATAATAGAGTTGCTGTCAAGTGTAGTGTAGTTTTTGGTTAAGGAAATCAGAGGTGTCAGCAGACGTAAAAGACAGGCGAAAACGTGGGAAGTGTCCTACCTATAGTGTAGAAATAGCACAGCTGTCTATGTTAGGGGTCAACAAACTGTGGTCCCCAGATCAAATCTGGCCCACCATCTGTTTTTGTAAATAACGTTTTATTGGAATACAGCCACACTCATTTATTTACATATTGTCCCTATCTTCTTTTATGGTACCAATAGCAGAGTTGCGTAGTCATGACAGAGATGTGTTGTGTCAGTTCACAAAGCTGGAAATACTCTTTACAATAACACTTGCCAACCCCTGTTCTATATGTCTGAGGGTTGGATGTTCAACCTCTAATTTGCCATCCAATGTCTATATGATGATGGAGAATGAATAAATGTCTTGGTTCTGGCCTTGGGGCTGGATTACCCATGCACTGTGTACCTGCAGCACAACACAGACCCCTGAATATTTATATCAGTCAGTGATGGCAAGGTCTATTGTTCTGGAGTGTACTGTGTGGTAACTGTGGTAGTGCCAGCTTTACACAGATTAGATAATGCTCGGGCTTGTTTTGCTGTTTTTCTTACTGGGTTGTCTTTTACAAAATATTTCTTTATGGATTCTGATTATTAATCCTTTGTTGTTGATAGGTATTACAGATGTCATTTCCCAGTTTCTTGCTTATTTTAAATTTTTTTTTTTTTTTTTTTTGAGATGACGTCTTGCTCTGTTGCCAAGGCTGGAGTGCAGTCATGCCATCTCAGCTCATTGTAACCTCCGCCTCGCAGGTTCAAGTGATTTTCTTGACTTAGCCTCCCAAGTAGCTGGGACTACAGGCATGTGCCACCACACCTGGCTAATTTTTGTGTTTTTAGTAGAGATAAGGTTTCATCATGTTGGCCAGGCTGGTCTCAGACTCCTGACCTCAAGTGATCCACCTGTCTTGGCCTCCCAAAGTGTTGGGATTACAGTTATGAGCCACTGCACCTGGCCTGTTGCTTATTAAAAAAAAATCTGTTTAAGGTGTCATTTGTTAAAAAGTTCTGAATTTTAGTGTCAACTTTATCAATCTTTTCCTTCAAGATTTGCAGTTATTCTTTGTTTTGTTTTGAGGCAGGGTCTCGTTCTGTCACCAAGGCTAGTGTGCAGTGGTGCAATCTTGGCTCACTACAGCCTCAACCTCCTGGGCTCAAGCAGCCCTCCCGCCTCAGCCTCCTGGAGCAGTTGAGATCACAGGCATGCACCACTGTGCCCTGCTACTTTTTGCATTTTTTGTAGAGGTAGGGTTTCACCATGTTACCCAGGCTAGTCTCAAACTCCTGAGCTCAAGCAATCCACCCGCTTCAGCCTCCGAAAGTGCTCGGATTACAAGTGTGAGCTACTGTGCCCAGCCTGCAATTATTCTTTATATTCTGGAATCCCTCTGTTGTTTTCAATGGTCAGATCTCTAATGTATCTGGAATGGATTCTTATGTGTAGTGTAAGGTAGGGTCCAGTTTCATTTTTTTTCCCTACGTATAACGAGTGATCCCAGCATCATTTATTGAATGGGGCTTGCTTTCAAATTGTGAGCTTTTTTTGGTGGAGTCTGTCTGAGGTCCTTATTAAGCACTGCTGCTTGCTGATTGTGTGACCTTGGACAAATAAAACCTCATTGCGCCTCAGTTTCCTCATCTTTAAGGATAATAGTAATCTCATAGGGTTTTGTGAGGATTAAATGAGTCAATATACATAACGTGTAAAATAGTGCTTGGCATCTAGAACATGCTCAATAAATACTAGGTTTTCTTTAGCACTACTGTTCATTTCTGATTCCTCAGCACCTGGTACAGAGTAGGGGCTCACTTTGCTTAATTAAATTGTCAAATTAATTTGGTTTTCAGGTCAATCAGAATGGTTGAGGGTTGGGCTAAGTGTTGCAGGAGATGCTTCCAAGAAGCTGCTTAGTTTTAGGGGCTGCCTTAAATTATCTGCTGGGATAGAACTCTTCTCACGCCATCACTTTTGCAGAGAACTTCTGTAGCAGAGGTTGCAAACTGGCAACCTGTGGTTGGATTTGACCTGTATACATATTTTGTTTGGTTTACACAATATTTTTAATGTCTTAAAAATGTACACAGACTTCTGAGTTTCTGACTTAACTTTGAAAAATTGGAAGATCTGTGAACAGCAAGCCCATATTCACTTATAGCAGTAACTAGCTGAAACTTTTAGGTGGGATGTGTTTCCTAGTTCTCCATAGTCTGCACTGCTCTCTTGCTTTGCAGTTTATTTTTTTTATTTTTTATTTTTTTTTGAGACGGAATCTCTCTCTGTCTCCCAGTCTGGAGTTCAGTGGCACAATCTCCACTCACTGCAAGCTCCGCCCCCAGGGTTCACGCCATTCTCCTGACTCAGCCTCCTGTGTAGCTGGGACTACAGGCGCCCACCACCATGCCTGGCTAATTTTTTGTATTTTTAGTAGAGACGGAGTTTCACAGTGTTAGCCAGGATGATCTAGATCTCCTGACCTCGTGATCCGCCCGTCTCGGCCTCCCAAAGTGTTGGGATTATAGGCGTGAGCCACTGCGCCTGGCCTGCTGTTTATTTTTATGGCCCTGTAGACATTTAATTCTCTGATTCTTACTTTACTGAGGTTTTGAATGTTGTCTCTCCCAAACCAATAAATGACATATTGGGATGGGGGAGGATGGCCAGAAATTGATAGATGAGTTTGTGGGCAAGTAAATACTAAAATCTATTTCTAAGGATGAGCCATACTTGATCATAATGAATAGAATGATAATTGAAATTAAAAGATGAGGTGAAATTCAGCTTAGCTCCTTGAATATTTGGGCATCTACTATGTGTTAGATACTGTATTAGAAAATTACCACATTGGTGATAGAAAATTAGCCGGCCAGCTTTATGAAATACTCTAGAAGAACTCTTTTTACTTGTAATATGGAGCTCTTATCCAAGAGAGTGGTTAGAGGAGAAAGGAAATATAGGTATTATTTTCTCAAATATTTATTGAGCTCTACCATGTATACTGGAAACTGGCTAGAACTCTGCAAGATACCAGGATGAATCTAGCCAAGGTTTGTATGCTGAGGAATGTCTGTAATGTGTTATGGAGCTGGGGTACTAGAGAATAGTACCTGAAAGAGGTGGCCTGTGAATGAAACTGCCAAGAATAGTTAGTATCTTAATACTTGGAGATGAGACAGTACTGTATTTTCAGGCTGAGTGAAAGCGTAAGCACAGAGGTGGGTATTTAGGAGATGGTAAAGAGTCCACTTTGCTTGGAGAACAAGATTGTTATAAGGGTGTTGTTGGACTTAAGACTGGAAATGGAGATGAACAACAGCAACAATAATAGATAAAACCTAAAATGAATAAATAAAACTTAAAAAAATTAATAGTAGTAGTGGCTTTTTTTTCCCCCAGTGTGCTTTGGGTAGGGTTTTTTTTTTGTTTTGTTTTGTTATGTTTTGTTTTTAAATAGAACCAGGGTCTTACTCTGTTGCCTGGGCTGGAGTGCAGTGGTGTGATTATAACTCATTGCAGTATTTAATTCCTGGACGCAAGTGATCTCCTGCCTTGGTCTCCCAAATTGCTAGGATTATAGGTGCAAGCCATATGCCTGGTCAGTGGCTCACAGTTTTTGCATGGTTACTATTTGCAAGATAATGTGCTAAGCGTTTCATAAGTAGCATTTTATTTAATCCTTACAACAACCTGATGAGGTAGGCACTGGTTTTTAATCCCTTTTTACATATAAAATGAGGAAGAGAGCTAACAGTTGATACAGAAAATATTTGAGTCCAGGTAGTCTAATTTCAAAGCTTGTCTTCCTAATCTCTGCATACCACACAATCAAATCATGGAAGGCTTTGAGTCTCCATTTCTATTCCAAGCTGGGAAGTTTGGACTTGATTGACTAAATAGTGGAAAGTCATTGAATGTTTTTCACCAGTGATCTAATGAAAGCTGTACATTAGGAAAGGAAGCCTGATTGTGAAGTGTAGGATTGGCATGGGGAGAAAGGAGAGGTATGAAGCTAGTTTACTCTCTTACTTTTCACTAGATTGGATGGGTGCTCCTTTAGGACTGGGCTGGTGTCTGTCTCTGCCTTCCCTCTTCCCTCCCTTTGGCTCCAGTGTCTGCCTATTTTGATGTCTGTCATATTCATTTATTTTATTTTATTTTTTTTTTTTGAGACGGAGTCTGGCTCTGTCACCCAGGCTGGGGTGCCGTGGCCAGATCTCAGCTCACTGCAAGCTCCGCCTCCTGGGTTTACGCCATTCTCCTGCCTCAGCCTCCAGAGTAGCTGGGACTACAGGCGCCCGCCACCTCGCCCGGCTAGTTTTTTGTATTTTTTAGTAGAGATGGGGTTTCACCGTGTTAGCCAGGATGGTCTCGATCTCCTGACCTCGTGATCCGCCCATCTCGGCCTCCCAAAGTGCTGGGATTACAGGCTTGAGCCACCGCGCCCGGCCCTCATTTATTTTTTTAAATGTGATCTTTTTCTGCCTCACCTTATTCTAAAAAGGATGTAAAGTGGCTGCCTACGAGCTCAATAAACGTTCTGAATTAATTAGTAAATAACTAGAGTTATATTTAGATGTATATACAAATGAAATACTATGGCTTTGATGGCAGTAGTAATGCAGCCCTAGGGTTGGTCATATGCTTTATTCGATATACAAGCTCAATAAAGCAGAAGGCCAGGACCACACCTTTACCTTATGATGAATTGTGTATTCTATGTCAGTTACAATATTCATTATCAGTTAATAAATTAACTATATCAGTTATTATTAATGAGCACCAAATTCAGAGGGTATTCATACTTTAAATAGATATTTCAGTTTGTATTTAGCATTAACCAGCTGCAACTCCCCACTCCCATATGCAAAGGCAACAAAAGTTCCCATTAATCAGCTCCTTTACTGATGTTGAATCTATTGAATATCAGTTCAATAGTACCCATTTATGTACATTTTCTTTTTCTTTTCTTTCTTTCTTTTTTTTTTTTTTTGTCACGGAGTCTCACTCTTGCCCAGGCTGGAATGCAGCAATGAGATCTTGGTTCACTGCAACCTTCACCTCCTGGGTTCAAGTGATTCTCCTGTCTCAGCCTCCCAAGTAGCTGGGACTATAGGTGCACACCGCCACGCCCAGCTAATTTTTTTGTAGCTTTACTAGAGACGGGGTTTCACCATATTGGTCAGGCTGGTCTCGAACTCCTGACCTTAGGTGATCTACCTGCCTTGGCCTGTCAAAGTGCTGGGATTACAGGTGTGAGCCACTGCACTGCACCCAGCTGCTTTTTTTTTTTTTTTTTTAAATGAGACAGCGTCTCACTCCCTTGCCCAGGCTGGAGTGCAGTGGCGCAATCTTGGCTCATTACAACCTCTGCCTCCCAGGTTCGAGTGATTCTCCTGCTTCAGCCTCCCAAGTAGCTGGCTCACGCCTGTAATCCCAGCACTTTAGGAGGCCAAGGTGGGTGGATCACTTGAGTTCAGGAGTTTGAGACCAGCCTGGCCAACATGGTGAAACCCCATCTCTACTAAAAATACAAAAATTAGCCAGGCGTGCTGGCATGTGCGTCTAATCCCAGCTACTTGGGAGGCTGAGGCTTCCATCAGTTCTTGGTGCTCCTTGGCTTGTAGCTGCATCACTCCAATTTCTGCCTCTGTTGTCACATGACATTTTCCCTGTGTGTCTCTGTGTCCAAATTTCCCTTATAAGGACACCAGTAGGTCCCACCCTACTCCAGTAACTTCATCTTAATTGATTACATCTGCAGCAACTCCATTTCCAAATCAGGTCACATTCTGAGGTACTGAGGGTCAGGACTAACATATTTGGCAGGGGCGGGATGGGGGGCTACAATTCAACACATAACAGGTTGTGTTTGAGATAACATAGAAGCATTAAATTAAAATTTATTAAAATGGAAGGGTAAGATTGCAACAAGTGGGGTTAAGGAGAGAGTAACCAAAAGTACATAGGAAAATGTAAGGAATATTTAGGTAATGAAATAGTCAGACATCTGATTTGCTGGTGTGTTGAGGAGTTGTGGAGAAGTGAAGCCAGCGTACTTTCTTGGGGCCCTGGATGGCAGGTCTAAGACATTTGGATGTTGCTGAGTGAGCAGTGTGTGGGAGCGGGATGGCATTGCAGAATTTTGAAATGGTAGATAATTGATTCAAGCTTTGAGTAACTGAGTCAAGTTTTAGAGACATTCTAATATGATCAGGTGATCATGGATAAGTAAACACCCTGTAGAAAAACAGATGGTCAATGACTTAAGACACCCAGCCTCCCTTATTTGCCTATGCCGGTAACTTTTGCCAGCACAGTAAAGAGATCTCTCTTCTGTAAAACAACAAACTTTGAGGATTTTGTTAGCCCTCTCTTCTTGGTGAGTCATCTGTGGGCATTGAGAGATAACATCAGCTTTTCAGGGTCTCCATTCAAAAGTCTCCCCATGGATATTTCAGTGTTAATTAGTCATGTCACACTTCATTTGATTTCAGACCGTTCTTCAAAATTACTTCTTTTCCATCCTTTTCTTTACCTCTTGGTTTTTCTCTGAACCTTCTTCAGTTTTCTCATAATTTTAAAAAATATTGGAAATAATTGAAGAAAACTGAGTATTGTTTTAAAATAACAAATAGAATTGAGGAAGACTGTGTATTGTCCAGGCTAACGATGTGCTCTTTTTCTGTGTCTTTTTATTTTTAAATTATTATTATTTTAAAAAAATAGAGTCTTGCTTTGTCACCCAGGCCGGAGTGCAGTGGTGTGATCATGGTTCGCTGCAACCTTAACCTCCGAGGCTCAAGCGATCCTTTCACCTCAGTCTCCAGAGTGAACACGTGGGACTACAGGTGTTCACCACCTCACCTGGCTTTTTTTTTTTTGGTGGGGGTGGTGAAGTAGAGAATGGGTCTTCCTATGTTGCCCAGGCCAGTCTCAAACTCCTGGGCTTAAGCGATACTCCTGCCTCCCAAAGTGTTGGGATTACAGGCATGAGCCACTTGCTCAGCCTGTCTTTTTAATGGTAGCTATGTTGGCCTTGTCCAGGATAGGACTGTATTTAAATTTTGAATACTCATTCAAATTGTGGTCAGTAATAGCCCTCAGGTGCTTTTCTTTATTTGTGCCTAGGCATTCTTCCTGATTTTATATTTGCATTGTTTATACTTCCTCTAATAGCATGTGTCCCCATGAAATTTTAAAAATTATGTTTAAGGCTGTGCACTGTGGCTCACACCTACAATCCCAGCACTTTGCAAAGCCAAGACGGGTGGATCACCTGAGGTCAGGAGTTCATGACCAGCCTGACCAACATGGTGAAGCCCCATCTCTTCTAAAAATACAAAAATTAGCCTGGTGTGGTGGCACACGCCTGTAATCCCAGCTACTTGGAAGGCTCAGGCAGGAAAATTGCTTGAACCTGGGAGGCAGAGGTTGCGGTGAGCCAAGATCATGCCATAGCACTCCAGCCCATACAGTCTTTACTAGTTTAATTCATATAAAGGTTTTTTTTAGTCTTTCATTTGGCAATATATTGACGTACTTTTCCACACGTCTTTATATTTATCATTTTTAATGGATATATAACAACTAAAGTTTAAAGTACTCTGGTTATTTGGCATTAGGGTGATTTTCAGTTCGTTTTTATTCCTATTTTACAATTCTTTTTTTTTTTTTTTTTCCACGTGAGATGGAGTCTTACCCTGTCACCCAGGCTGGAGTGTAGTAGCGTGGTCTTAGCTCACTGCAACCCCCGCCTCCTCGGTTCAAGCAATTCTCCTACCTAAGCCTCCTAAGTAGCTAGGACTACAGGCGTGTGCCACCACGCCCGGCTAATATTTTGTATTTTTAGTAGGTTTCACCATGTTGGCCAGGGTGGTCTCCATCTCCTGACCTCGTGGTCTGCCCACCTCGGTCAGCTTCCCAAAGTGCTGGGATTACAGGAGTGGACCACCACACCCAGCCCTATTTTACAATTCTAAATTGTAGTGCTGTAACATCTTTTTAGAAATCTTTTTCTTCCAGTTTTTTTCTTAGAATATATTCCCTAAAATGATTTGATTAGATCTGAGGCTATCACTTTTTAGCCACATTGTCAGATTATTCTTTAGAACAACTACCAGTTTATAGTGCCACTAGCTACTAGTTCAGATTGAATTTCATAAATTTTTTCTTCTAGTATAATAGCAGTTCTTCAGTTTTGTGGGCTTTTTTGATGTTTTAAGTGTTTTATTAAAACTTTCAGGCTGGGCGTGGTGGCTCACGCCTGTATGTCAAGCACTTTGGGAGGCCGAGGCGGGCGGGTCATGAGGTCAGGAGATCGAGACCATCCTGGCTAACACGGTGAAACCCCGTCTCTACTTAAAATACAAAAAAAAAATTAGCCGGGTGTGTGGTGGGCGCCTGTAATCCCAGCTGCTTGGGAGGCTGAGGTGGGAGAATGGCGTGAACCCAGGAGGCCAAGCTTGCAGTGAGCTGAGGTCGCGCCACTGCACTCCAGCCTGGGCGACAGAGTGAGACTCCGTCTCAAAAAAAAAAACAACTTTCAAACATACAAAAAGCCCCAGAAATAACAGTAGAATGAACCACCCTTATACCTACCATCTATATTCAACATGTTGTCATATGCTTAATAATGTTTATTATGTTAAACCTTTTAAAAATAAAGATATGATACTATCCCTTTAATATTTTAGCACGCCATCTCCTTACAAGTAAGGATATTCTTCTACATAAACATGATACCATTATTAACACCTAATAAAACAGTAATTTCTTAATATTATCCAACATTAAATCTTTCTCCAGTTATCTCCGAAATGAGCCTTTTTGTTTGTTTGTTTGTTTTTTTGTTTTTTAAGACAGAGTCTCGCTGTGTTGCCCAGGCTGGAGTGCAGTGGTACAATCTCAGCTTACTGCAACCTCTGCCCCGTGGGTTCAAGCGTTTCTCCTGCCTCAGCCTCCCAACTGGGATTACAGGTGCCCACCACCATGCCTGGCTAATGTTTATATTTTTAGTAGAGACAGGGTTTCACCATGTTGGCCAAGTGGTCTTGAACTCCCGACCTAAAGCGATGCACCCTCCTGGGCCTCCCAATGTGTTGGGATGAGCCACCGTGCCCAGCTTTTTTTTTTTTTTTTTCTCTGAGACGGTGTTTTGCTCTTGTCTCCCAGGCTGGAGTGCAATGGCGCTATCTCATCTCACTGCAGCCTCCTCTTCCTGGGTTCAAGCAATTCTCCTGCCTCAACCTCCCTAGTAGCTGGGATTATAGGGTTGCATCACCAAGCCTGGCTAATTTTATATTTTTAATAGAGACCAGTGTTTCACCACGTTGGCCAGTCTGGCCTTCAACTCCTGACCTCAGGTGATCTACCCACCTTGGCCTCCCAGTGTGCTGGGATTATAGGCATGAGTCACTGTGACTGGCCATAATTTAAAAATTTTTTTTTATAGAAGTGGGGTCTCTCTGTGTTGCCCAGGCTGATCTCAAACTTGTAGCCTCAAGCAGTCTTCCTGCCTTGGCCTTCCACAGTGCTGGGATTACAGGCATGAGCTACCATGCATGGCCTCTTCTAGATTTTATTTCTGTTTTTGTATTATTCATTTGTAATATTATTTTCTCTTTGTTGCAAATTGGGTAGAGATTTATTTCTTTGTTTTTTAGCATAAATGAACCAGTTTATCTTGCCAATGAATTTCTTCTTCTGATAAAAAAATTATATAATCTTTATTGTTTATGGGTAAGCACAATATTCAATTTTTTTTTTTTTTTTTTTTTTTTTTGAGATGGAGTCTCACTCTATCACCCAGCCTGGAGTGCAGTGGTGCAATCTTGGCTCACTGCAAGCTCCTGCCTCCCGGGTTCATGCCATTCTCCTGCCTCAGCCTCCCAAGTAGCTGGGACTACAGGTGCCTGCCACCACACCTGGCTAATTTTTTATATTTTTAATAGGGAACAGGGTTTCACCACGTTAGCCAGGATAGTCTTGATACCCTGACCTCATGATCTGCCCGCCTTGGCCTCCCAAAGTGCTGGGATTACAGGTGTGAGCCACCATGCCTGGCCCAATTTTTTAGTTTTTAAATGATCTCTTTTGAACTTCAAAAAAATGCTATCCTGGCCGGGCGCGGTAGTCCCAGCTACTTGGGAGGCTGAGGCAGGAGGATGGCGTGAACCTGGGAGTCGGAGCTTGCAGTGAGCTGAGATCACACCACTGCACTCGAGCCTGGCAACAGAGCAACACTCTGTCTCAAAAAAAGAAAAAAAATGCTATCCTAATTGCACCAAATCATTTGAATGCTCTCTCTCTGTTTGAAAATACTGGTACATCCACGTAATACTGTTCCATCTGGAGGTTTGCTAAGCATAGTCAGTGTATTCATCTGGGTTATGAATAATGATGAAATGGTAGCTGCAAGACCTGAAAGCTGGTCTTAGGGCTTCAGTATTTGATTTAAAAGGTGACAGTTGGCCGGTCGCAGTGGCTCATGGCTATAATCCCAGCACTTTGGGAGGCTGAGGCGGGCGGATTGCCTGAGGTCGGGAGTTCGAGACCAGCCTGGCCAAATGGTGAAACCCTGTCTTTACTAAAAATACAAAATTAGTTGGGTGCAGTGGCATGTGCCTGTAATCCCAACTACTCAGGAGGCTGAGGCAGGATAATCGTTTGAACCTAGGAGGTGGAGGTTGCAGTGAGCTGAGATCGCGCCACTACACTCTAGCCTGGGTGACAGAGCAAGACTCCGTCTCAAAAAAAAAAAAAAAAAAAAAAAAAAAGGCCGGGCGCGGTGGCTCAAGCCTGTAATCCCAGCACTTTGGGAGGCCGAGACGGGCGGATCACGAGGTCAGGAGATCGAGACCATCCTGGCTAACATGGTGAAACCCCGTCTCTACTAAAAAAAATACAAAAAACTAGCCGGGCGAGGTGGCGGACGCCTGTGGTCCCAGCTACCTGGGAGGCTGAGGCAGGAGAATGGCGTAAACCCGGGAGGCGGAGCTTGCAGTGAGCTGAGATCCGGCCACTGCACTCCAGCCTGGGCGACAGAGCGAGACTCCGTCTCAAAAAAAAAAAAAAAAAAAAAAACAACAATTGCAAGAGCATAAAGCAAAGCAAAACAAAAATCCTGACAGCGTTGTCATTATGAACATATTAAGATAAGGGAGAAGAAACACTGGCTAATTCTGAGAATGATGGCCTAAGGACTTCCCTGACTAGAACCTAGATGGCATGATTTAATTCTTGTCATAGAGAAACCTAACAGAAGCAGAAAGACTTCTTTAAGTTGTCTTTCATCAGTGTCTTATGGCAAGACAACATTCATTATATAACATATGAAATGACTTTCCTACTTCTAAGAGACTTTGGACAAATTGTTCACTTGAGCCTTGATTTTTCTGTTTGTTCCTTGAAGGTATTGGACCCGATTATTGCTAAGCTCTGGTTCTTACTCTGCTCAGGTTCTCCAGTTATTTTTAGGGAATATTAAAAATTGTTTTGTGGATGTTGTAGAATTTGGTCAGTTTTTCACTGTCATTTGTATATTTAGATCATGGATTAGAAGATTGATGCTCCTAACCTGTGTTGTTTTTTGACTATAGCTTTATTATGATTGAGAGTGTGGTGGTGTTCATAATTAGAACATGGTGTATAAAGTAGTTTTCTCTATATTTTATTTTATGTGCCTACTGTGGTATGTAACAAGATGGGAAAAATCTCATTGAGCTTCTGACTTACAGTTTATGTTTATTATATGTGTTGGAATGAGTGATTTTGGAAATCTCAAGTTTCATGTTTTACTAATTTATCTTTTGTTTCTTGTACTAAGAAGTTAGGATTGAAGTTTAAAAATTAATGTTAATATTCCCTAATCCCTTAAATAGTCTATTATCCCTACCAAGAGCAAACCAGGGTTGTTGTATTGAAATGCCAGTCGCCTTGACAGGCATTTTGTTGATCCCTTCAGAGCACTAAGTTTCTCTGATTTGGCTGGAGGGCTGTACAGATTTTCCCTTGGGAGCCCCAGATCTGAGACTAGGAAGCTAGGAAGCATGAAATAATTGCGTTTTTTTGGTTTTTTCTTTTTGTTTTTTTTGTTTTGTTTTTTAAGATGGTGTCTCCCTCTGTTGCCATGCTGGAGTGCAGTGGCGCAATCTCAGCTTATTGTAACCTCTGCCTCCTGGGTTCAAGAGATTCTCCTGCCTCAGCCTCCCAAGTAGCTGGGACTACAGGCACATGCCACCATGCCCAGCTAATTTTTTTTTTTGTATTTTTAGTAGAGACGGGGTTTCACCATGTTGGCCAGGCTTGTCTCGATCTCTTGACCTTGTGATCCTCCTGCCTCGGCCTCCCAAAGTGCTGGGATTACAGGTGTGAGCCACCACGCCTGGCCAGCATGAAATAATTTTGTAAGTATCTCATGAAAGGGTATAGGAAGGATGAAATTGGATCTTAATAGTTATGCCTAGGCAAATCGTCTTTAACAGTGGGCATTTAACTGTTTGTTTAGACACTTTAACAATGTCTTATAAGTTATCCTGAAACATTTAAGGTTATGTGGTTACAAGGCCAACTTAATTTTTTAAGTACTATAAGTGTAATATTCGGATTGAGGCACTCATGAAATAATGTTGTTTCAATTAACTTCAGGAACAGTAAAGTGCCTAGCAGAGTGCTAGTAGGTAGTTGGTAAAGGGTAGTTAGATAAATGCATCCATCGAAAGTTTTCAAATTACAGCAGATTAGAAATTAAGAGAGACTTCTGTTACATATTGAGAGATACATATTTCCCATAAAAATAACTCATGTCTGTAAATCTGAAATTGTTTCCTAATATAAAGTTTTTTAAATGCATGCAGGAGTCTCATGATGATAAAGAATCAACAATGTTATTATTAGTCAACTGAGAGGGAGAGGTTGTTGCACCTAGACAACAAATCAGAGGTTTGCATTTGATACAAGCTGAAGAATATGCTTGTATTTATGAAGCAGGTGCCAGAGGAATTCTAGTATTTTTATTTTACAAAGCTACTTTGAACATATTTGAATAGAGATAATCATTTGTAAAATGCATTTTAAAAGTGTGTGTGTGTGTGTGTATATATATATATATTTGTTGTTGTTGTTGTTTTTAAATAGTCCTTGATTTTTCTTAAATCTGGAAGAAACCTGAGATTCTTTTTAGTCCTGGCTCTGGTGTTCCATCCTCTCATTTTTTTTTTTTTTTTTGAGACGGAGTCTCGCTCTGTTGCCCAGGCTGGAGTGCAGTGGTGCGATCTCGGCTCACTGCAAGCTGTGCCTCCCGGGTTCACACCATTCTCCTGCCTCAGCCTCCTGAGTAGCTGGGACTACAGGCGCCCATCACCACGCCCGGCTAATTTTTTTTTTGTTTTTTTTTTCAGTAGAGACGGGGTTTCACTGTGTTAGCCAGGATGGTCTCGATCTCCTGACCTCGTGATCCACCCGCCTCGGCCTCCCAAAGTGCTGGGATTATAGGCATGAGCCACCGCGCCCGGCCCCATCCTCTCATTTTAACACTCTTAGACCCAGAGAGATTATGTCCTGCCCTAAATCATAAAACAACTTTATGGGACAGCCGTGACTAAAACCCACTCTGCCATGCTCAGCCTAGCCCTCTTTTGATTCTATTACCCTATATTTTCATATCAAAAATAATGCTAGTCTATCTGAATAGGTACACAGTTCATTTTACTAATAGTTTGTACTAATAGTTTGACATGTGTCTACATTAAAGCATTTAAAAAAGGATATCAAGGTTAAGAAATAGTTGCATGGGCATTAGGCTTTATTTAATTTCCTCATATGATGGTACAACAGCTTCAACAGTGCACAGTTACGAAGCCAGGACATGTGTTTTCTATTTACTTTTTTGCAGTTCTCACTTGTAATACTTATTTTTTTTCAGAGTCTAAGTAGGAAACTAAATGTTTAATTAAAAAGTATAATAATATCAACATATTTACAATTTATAACAGAAAGAGTAGGAAAGTGATATGAAGGACTTCATTTGTAGCTAACTGCATCTGTGACCTAGGGCAAGTCATGTAACCTTGACTATTTCTGATACCTGCTTACTTAGAATCTTTCAGAGATTCTGCCCAGGACAAATGTATCTATTGTAAAAATGTGTTAATTGATGTGTAACATACAAAGAAAAGCACACAAATTATAAGGTTAATGAATTATAAAATTAACACACTTGTATAACCACTACCGTGGTATTTCAAAAGTATATTGAGCCTCTTTGATGATTATAAGCTTTCCTTAATAGAAGCCACTGGACTAGAGATTGTAAATAGGTCATCTATCTTTTACAACTTTTTTTTTTTTTGTGAGACAGTCTCGCTCTGTCACCCAGGCTGGAGTGCAGTGGTGCAATCTCAGCTCACTGCAACCTCTGCCTCCCAGGGTCAAGCGATTCTCCTGCCTCAGCCTCCGGAGTAGCTGTGACTACAGGAGTGCGCCACCATGCCTGGCTAATTTTTTTTTATTTTTAGTAGAGATGGGGTTTCACCATGTTGGTCAGGCTGGTCTCGAACTCCTTACCTCAGGTGATCCACCCACTTCGGCTTCCCAAAGTGCTGGGATTACAGGCATGACCCCTAGCACCTGGCCTTTTACAACTCTTTCTAGAGTAAAATTAGCAGAAACAGTGGTAGAGAGAAGGAATTTGGTCAATCACAAAAATTTATTTTGAATAGGTTTATTGGGTTTATATTTAGTCTTTTCTTCTGATGTTTCTCTTCTTCCTCTTGCCCTTTTTCCTTTTTGTCTAGGTCCTGGGAGGAATGGAAAGGAGTCCTACTGACTAACTTTTCTGGGAGTGGTCAGAGGGTTCTTAAGCAGGTCTGTTGATTCTGTAGGATACGTGAAATTCAATTTTAAAAGGCCTAATTTTAACTTATAAAGGATTGGATTACAAATAGACTTTACTTTTTAAAAAGGAAGCATTTTGATCCTAATGTCCATAGGGTATTTTACTTTGGCAAGCTGCATTTGGCGTGTGGGTTGAATCAAAACTGACTAAATTACATAAGATCTGCTTAATAAAAAAGCATTTGAGTCAGTCTTATTAGTTTTGTTGAATACACGTAATATGGCAGAATTCTTTATTGGTTCCATGAAGAGTACCAAGAAAAGATGAAAAGGTGAATTTCTCAGTTGTCCATAATTCTGGAGGCGAATGGAGGCATGGATAAATCCAAAAAGGAAAATAAGCATTTATTTGGCCTTCTCTCTGATGTTTTCAGAATTCATAACATTGCAGGGGGAAATCAAGGCTACCTTACAATCTCAGAGAAGGGCAGGTGTATATAGTTGTTTTCATTCAGCTGCCTCTCTCTCTGTCATCTTGAATTAACTTTTTCTTGATCACACAGATAAAACTCTAGCTCAGTGATTTCCCAAACCTGTCTTCACATTGAAATCACCTGTGGAGCTTGGACAACTGATGCCTTTGTCTCTTTCCCTTCCCCAGCAGATTGTGATTTAATTGCCCTGAGAGTATGGCCTAGACTTTGGAATTTTTAAAAGATCCCAAGATGATCTAAAGTGCAGACAAGGCTGGGCGCCATGGCTCACGCCTGTAATCCCAGCACTTTGGGAGGCCGAGGCAGGCCTGAGGTCGGGAGTTCAAGACCAGCCTGACCAACATGGAGAAACCCCGTCTCTACTAAAAATACAAAATTAGCCAGGCATGGTGGTACATGCCTTTACTCCCAGCTACTCGGGAGGCTGAGGCAAGAGAATCGCTTGAACCTGGGAGGCAGAGGTAGCAGTGAGCCAAGATCATACCATTGCATTCTCGCCTGAGCAACAAGAGTGAAACTCTGACTCAAAAAAAAAAAAAAAAAAAAGCGCAGACAAGTTTGGGAACCACTGCTAGCTAAAGCAGAACTGGCCACTATGTGATCTGTGACTTTTTTCCCCCCATAAATATTTGGATAAATATTTATAAATAAAGGGAAAAATATTTTGATTTAAGAATCCTGGCTGGGCACAGTTACAGCACTGTGATTTGATTTAAGAATCCTTAAATCCTTAAATTTGATTTAAGAATCCTGGCTGGGCAGAGTTCCAGGGAAGGTAGGGCAGGAGGATCGTTTGAGGCCAGGAGTCAGAGACCAGTCTGGGCAACATAGCAAGCATAGCAAGACACTGTTTCTTGTTTTGTTTTTTTTTTTTTCCTCGATACAGAGTCTGGCTCTGTCGCCAGGCTGGAGTGCAGTGGTGCCATCTTGGCTCACTACAACCTCCACCTCCCGGGTTCAAGTGATTCTCATGCCTCAGCCTCCAGAGTAGCTGGAACTACAGGCGCCTAACACCACATCCAGCTAATTTTTGTATTTTTAGTGGAGACAGGGTTTCACCATGTTGGCCAAGATGATCTCAAACTCCCGACTTCATGTACTCTACCCTCCTCGGCCTCCCAAAGTGCTGGGATTACAGACGTGAGCCACCAGGCCCCGCCAGCAAGACCCTGTTTCTACAAAAAAATAAAAACTGAAAAAAAAGGCCAGGCACGGTGGCTCACGCCTGTAATCTCAGCACTTTGGGAGGCCAAGGAGGGAGGATCATGAGGTCAGGAGATCGAGATAATCCTGGCTAACACGGTGAAACCCTGTCTCTATTAAAAATACAAGAAATTAGTCAGGCGTGGTGTCAGACACCTGTAGTCCCAGCTACTGGGGGGTCGGGGCGGGGGTGGTGCTGAGGCAGGAGAATGGTATGAACCAGGAGGCGGAACTTGCTGTGAGCTGAGATTGCACCACTGCACTCCAACCTGGGCGACAGAGTGAGACTCCGTCTCAAAAAATAAAAAAATAAAAAAGGAAATTGCCAGGCAGTTTATTCAGGAGGATTTCCATGTAGGGTAACATTAGTTATTTATTGTTGTGTAACAGATTACCACAAATTTAGCAGTTTAAAACAATATATATTTTTATTATGGCATGAGTGTCCATGGGTCAGGAATCGGCATAGCTTAGATGGGTCTTCTGTTTCAGGGTCTCTCACAGGAGGTAGTCAAGGTGTCAGCCAGGGCTGGTATCTCATCTTAGCGCTTGGCTGAGGAAGAATCTGTTTGCAAACTAACTTGGTTGGTGACAGAATTCTCTTCCTGAAGGGATGTTGAATTGAGGGGCTTGGTTTCTCACTGGCTGATGGCTGAAGGCTGCTCTGAATTCCTTTCCATGTAGCTTCTTCAACATCACAGAGCTGAGAAGGGAATAGCAAGTCTCCTAGGAAGATGGAAGTCACAATTTTTTTATAATCATGGAGTGGCATCTATCACATTTGCCATAGTCTGTTAGTTAGAAGCAAATCACTAGGCCAGTCCATACTCAGACAGAAGAGATTATACAAAAGCATGAACACCAGGAGGCTGGAGTAATTGGTGGCCATTTTACAAGTCTGTCTACCACAGACTTCTTTAGAAAAAACAATCCTGTAATTTGTATGGCAGGCACCACAAAAGACCTTGAGTAGTCAAAGCCATCCTGAGCAAAAAGAGCAAAGCTGGAGGCAGTACACTTCTTGAGTTGAAAGTATACAAAACTATTGTAACCAAAACAGCGTGGCACTGGCATAAAAACAGACACATAGAGCAATGAAACACTATAGAGAACTGAGAAATAAATCCACACATTTACAGCCAACTGATTTTCAACGGAGACACCCAAAACACACATTGATAAAAAGACAGTCTCTTCAATGAATGTGCAGAGAAAACTGGATAGCCACATGGAGAAGAATGAAACTAGACCCCTCTCTCTCACCATATACAAAAATCAACTCAAAATGAGCTAAAGACTTAAATGTAAGACCTGAAACTATGAAACCACTAAAAGAAAACGTAGAGGAAACACTTCAGGACATTGGTCTGCAGAAAGATTTTATAGATAAGACCTTAAAAGCACAGGCAACAAAAACAAAAGTTGACAAATAGGATTATATCCAATTAAGAAAGCTTCTGCACAACAAAGGAAACAGTGAAGAGATAACCTGCAAAATGGGAGAAAATATTTGCAGACTATTCATTTGACAAGGGATTAATATCTGGAATAAACAAGGAACTGAAATATTTCAGCAGCAGAAAAACAATCTGATTTTAAAATTGGGTACTTGATCTGAATAGACATTTCTCCAAAGAAAATGTAAAATTGTCAACCAGTATATGAAAATCTGCTTAACGTCACTCATCATCTAGAAATGTAAATCAAAACCGTAATGAGATACTATTTCACCCCAGTTAAAATAGTGGCTATTACCAAAAAGATGGAGAAAAGGGAACTACTATATACTGTTGATGGGAATGTAAATTAGTATAGCCATTGTGGAAAATAGTTATGGCAGTTCCTCAAAAAGCTAAAAAGTCACTGGACTGGGCACAGTGGCTCACACCTGTAATCCCAGCACTTTGGGAGGCTGAAGCAAGTGGATCACAAGGTCAGGAGTTTGAGACTAGCCTGGCCAAGATGGTGAAACCCCATCTCTACTAAAAATACAAAATTTTGCTGGGCACAGTGGCGGGCGCCTGTAATCCCAGCTACTCGGGAGGCTGAGGCAGGAGAATCTCTTGAACCTGGGAAGTGGAGGTTGCAGTGAGCCGAGATCACGCCACTGTGCTCTAGCCTGGGGCCTGGGCAACAGAGCAAGACTCCGTCTCAAAAAAAAAGCTAAGAGGAGAACTACTATATGATCCAGCAATCCTGCTAATAGGTATATATTCAAAGGGAAGGAAATCAGTATGTCGAAGAGACATCTGCATTCTCATGTTTATTGCAGCACTATTCACAATAGCCAAGATAGAGAATCAACCTGTGTCCATCAGTACATGGCTAGATAAAGAAAATGTGGTATATATACACAGTGGAATACTATTCAGCCATAAAAGAATGAAATCTTGTTATTTGTAGCAACAGGCATCAGCCTGGAGGACATTATGTTAAGTGAAATAAGCCAGGCACAGAAAGGTAAATGCCATATGTTCTTACATGTGGAAGCTAAAAAAGTTGATCACAATAGAAGTAGAGAGTAGAATAGGCCAGGTGTGGTGGCTCACACCTGTAATCCTAGCACTTTGAGAGGCCAAGGTGGGTGGATCGCTTGAGCCCAGGAATTCGAGGTCAGCCTGGGCAACATGGCGAAACCCCATCTCTACTAAAAATACGCAAGAAAATTAGCTGGGCGTGGTAGTGCGCGCCTGAAAATCCAGCTACTAGGGAGACTGAGGCACAAGAATCGCTTGAAACCAGGAGGCAGAGGTTGCAGTAAACTGAGATTGCACCACTGCACTCTATCCTGGGTGACGGAATGAGACTGTCTCAAAAAAAAAAAAAAAAAAAGTTATAAGAAGTAGAGAGTATAACAGTGGTTACTAGAGTCTGGGAAGAGTGGAGGAAGGGTAAAAAGGAGAGATTGGTTAATGGGTACAAAATTATAGCTGGATAGGGCTAATAAGTTCTAGTGTTCTCTAGCACTATAGGATGACTATAAATAAAAAGAATTTGTTGTATATTTTCTAATAGCTGGAAGAGAGGATGTTGAATGTTCCAACACAAATAATAAATGAGGTGATGGATGTGCTAATTACTCTGATTTGATTATTACACATTGTATACATGTATCAAAATATTATACTGTACCCCACATATAAGTACAGTTATGTGTGATTAAAATAATTTTTTTGAAAAAGAAAGCTGAAATAACATGTTTTATATATTTTATATTTAAAATGTAAATATTTCTCATGATGTTAAGTATTCTCAAAAACATTAGTCTCAATGGGAAGCAATATTTGAGTATATTTAAATTGTTTAACCACCTCTGTTGTTGAACCATCAACAGAATATTTTGATGAACTTTTTTTTTTTTTTTTTTTTTTTTGAGACAGGATCTCACTCTGTTATCCACGCTGGAGTACAGTGGTGCAGTCATGGCTCACTGCAGCCTCAACCTCTCCCAGGTCCAAGCGATCCTCCCACCTCAGCCTGTTGAGTGGCTGAGACCACAGGTGTGCCACCACACCTAGCTTGCTTATTTATTTATTTATGACAGGATCTCCCTCTGTTGCCCAGGCTGGAGTGTAGTGGCACGATCTTGGCTCACTGCAACCTCCACCTCTCGGGTTCAAATTGTTCTTCTGCCTTAGCCTCCTGAATAGCTGGGACTACAGGGACCTGCCACCATGCCTGGCTAATTTTTGTATTTTTAGTAGTGATGGGGTTTCACCATATTGGTCAGGCTGGTCTCCAAGTCCCAACCTCAGGTGATCTGCTTGCCTCAGCCTCCCAAAGTGCTGGGATTATAGGCGTGAGCAACCACATTCGGCCTAAATTTTACTTTCGTAGAGATGGAATCTCACTGTGTTGTCCAAGCTGTGATGAACTTCTTCAGGTTTTTTTTTTTTAAACAGAGTTTCTCTCTGTCACCCAGGCTGGAGTGCAGTGGCGCCATCTCGGTTCATTGCAGCTTCCACCTCCTGGGTTCAGGCAGTTCTCCTGCCTCAGCCTCCTAGTAGCTGGAATTACAGGTGTGCACCACCACACCCAGCTCATTTTTTGTATTTTTGGTAGAGACGGGGTTTCACAATGTTGGCCAGGCTGGTCTCTCGAACTTCTAACCTCAAGTGATCCTCCCGCCTCAGCCTTCTAAAGTGCTGGGATTACGAGTGTGAACCACTGCCCCCGTCAGTGATGAACTTCTTTGAATATAAATCTTTGACCACATTTTCAGTTATTTCATTGGGTTAAATTCCTAGATTGTTAAGCTTATGGTTAAGATGTTAAGGGTGATTCTGTTTGCTTATGTTTAAGCAAAATGTAAATGTTAATCTATTTCATTGTACCATTGCCACAATTATTTTATTTTTAAATCTTCTAATTTGATGAAAAAAGACACATTTCACTTTCTCTTTTTTTCTGTTTTTTTTTTTTTTTTAAAGACCAAGTCTTGCTCTGTCACTCAGGCTGGAGTACAGTGTCACAATAGTGGCTCACTGCAACCTCTGCCTCTGGGTTCATGTGATTCTCCTGCCTCAGTCTCCCGAGCAGCTGGGATTATGGGTGCGGGCCACCACACCCCATTAATTTTTGTATTTTTAGTAGAGATGAGGGTTCACTGTATTACCCAGGCTGGTCTTGAACTCGTGACCTCAAGTGATGCATTTGCCTCGGCCTTCTAAAGTGCTGGGATTACAGGTGTGAGCCATCATGCCTGGCCTGTTTTTCTTTGATTACTTATGAAGTGTAGCAAGCTTTTTGATCATTGATTATGTTTATTTCTGATTTTATAAATCGCTGGGCATGGTGGCTCACGCTTATAATCCCAGCACTTTTTGGAGGCTGAGGTGAGTGGATCACTTGAGCCCAGGAGTTGGAAACCAGTCTGGGCAACATGATAAAACCCCGTCTCTACAAAAAATACGAAAATTAACCGAGCATGGTGGTGTGTGCTTGTAGGCCTAGCTACTTGGGAGGCTGAGGTGGAAGGATCACTTGGGCCCAGCTACTCAGGAGGCTGAAGTGGGAGGATCACTTTGGCCTGGTGGGTCAAGGCTGCATTGAGCTGGAAATTGTGCCACTGTCCTTTAGCCTGGGCAGCAGGGTGAGACCCTGACTCAACAAACTGAAACAAACAAAAATATATAATTATCAACTTGCATTTTGCCTTTCAATTCATGTGCATTTCGACCTGCAGAAATTTTAAAATAATATAATTATATAATTAAACCTGTATTTTGCTTAGTTCTTTCACAGTTCATGAACTGATATATTTTAATAGGTAACCAATATATGATCATAGTATTACTTCATTTTTATATTTTCACCAATTTTTTTTTTTTGAGATGGAGCCTTGCTGTGTTGCCAGGCTGGAGTACAGTGGTGCAATCTCGGCTCACTGCAACCCCAACTCCCTGGTTCAAGCGATTCTTCTGCCTTAGCCTGCTGAGTAGCTGGGATTACAGGCATGCACCACCACGCCCAGCTAATTTTTGTATTTTTAGTAGAGACAGGCTTTCACCATGTTGGCCAGGATGGTCTTGATCTCCTGACCTCATGATCCGCCCGCCTCAGCCTCCCAAAATGCTGAGATTACAGGCGTGAGCTACTGTGCCCAGGCTAATTTTGTATTTTTAGTGGAAATGAGGTTTCTCCGTGTTGGCCAGGCTGGTCTTGAACTCCTGAACTCAGGTGATCTGCCTGCCTCGGCCTCCCAGAGTGCTGGGATTATAGGCGTGAGCCACCGCACCCGGCCTATGAATGATTTGTTAATGTGTTGTTGAATTTGATTTGCAGTATTTTGTTGAGTATTTTTGCATCGGTGTTTATCATCTTTTTTTGATGTTTCTTTTTGGTATCAGGGTAATATTGACCTTGTAGAATGAGTTTGGAACTATTCTCTTCACTATTTTTTGGAATAGGTTGAGTAGGATTGGTATTAGTTCTTCCTTAAATGTTTGTTAGAATTCAGCAGTGAAGCCATTGGATCCCAGGCTTCTTTTTTATTATAGCTTTTCCTTATTGTTTTGATCTTGTTTTTTGTTTTGTTTTGTTTTGTTTTTGAGATGGAGTCTCACTCTGTCGCCGAGGCTGGAGTGCATCGGTGTAATACCGGCTCACTGCAACCTCCGCCTCCTGGGTTCAAGTGATTCTCCTGCTTTAGCCTCCCGAGTAGATGGGACTGCAGGCATGTGCCACCATGCCTGGCTAACTTTTGTATTTTTAGTAGAGACAGGGTTTCGCCTGATCTTGTTACTTGTTACTGGTCTGTTCAGGTTGTGGATTTTTTCATGGTTAATGTTGGTAGGTTTTTTCTAGGTTTTCCAATTTATTGGCATATAGTTGCTTATAGTAGCCTCTAACAATCCTTTGAATTTCTGAAGTATCAGTTGTAATGTCTCCTTTTTCATCTCTGATTTTATTTATTTGGGTCTTCTCTTTTTGTTAGTTTGGTTAAAGGTTGTCAATTTTGTTTATCTTTTCATATCTTGAAATATGAGTAGTTGATACACTACAATTACAGTGTTATTATATTCTGTTTCTCTGTGTACTTACTATTACCAGTGAGTTTTGTACCTCAGATGATTTTTATTTCTCATTAACATCTTTTGCTTTCACATTGAAGAATTCCCTTTAGCATTTCTTGTAGGACAGGTCTGATGTTGATGAAATCCCTCAGCTTTTGTTTGGGAAAGTCTCTATTTCTCCTTCACGTTTGTAGGATATTTTAGCTGGATATACCATTCTAGAGTAAATGTTTTTTTTCCTTTTGCATTTGAAATATGTCATACCACTCTCTCCTGGCCTGTAGGGTTTCCACTAAAAAGTCCGCTGCCAGATGTATTGGAGCTCCATTGTATTTTTTAAAATTGTTATTTGTTTCTATTGTCTTGCTGCTTTTAGGATCCTTTCTTTATCATTGACCTTTGGGAGTTTGATTATTAAATGTCTTGAAGTAGTACTCTTTGGGTTAAACTGGCTTGCATTCTAGAACTTCTTTGTACTTGAATATTGATATCTTTCTCTAGGTTTGGGAAATTCTCTGTTGTTATTCATTTGAATAAACTTTCTGCCCCCTCTCTCTCTCTACCTCATCTTTAAGGCCAATAACTCTTAGATTTGCCCTTTTGAGGTTATTTTGTATTAATAGATCTTGTAGATGTGCGTCATTCTTTTGTCTCCTCTGACTTTGTATTTTCAAAGAGGCTGTCTTCAAGCTCACCATTTTTTTCTTCTTCTTGATCAATTCTGCTGGTAAGAGATTGATACATTCTTTAGTATGTCAGTTGCATTTTCAACTCCAGAATTTCTGCTTGGTTATTTTTAATTATTTCAGTCCCTTTGTTAAATTTATTTGACAGGATTCTGAATTCCTTCTGTATGCTCTCTTGAATTTCATTGAGTTTCCTCTAAACAGCTATTTTGAATTATCTGTCTGAAAGGTCACATATCTCTGTCTCTCTGGAATTAGTCTCTGGTACCATATTTAGTTCATTTGGTGAGGTCATGTTTTCTTGGATTACCTTGATGTTTGTGGATGTTTGTTGGTGTCTAGGCATTGGAGAGTTAGGTATTTATTATAGTCTTTACAGTCTGGGCTTGTTTTTACCCATCTTTCTTGAGAAGGCTTCCCAAGTATCTGAAGGGACTTGAGTGTTGTGATCTAAGTCTCTCGTCACTGCATTTGTATGTACGTTAGATGGCACCCCAAGTGTAGTAAAACTGTAGCTCTTGCAGACTCATAGAGGTACCACCTCGGTGGTCTTAGGTAAAATCAAGAATGATTCTCTGGATTACCAAGCAGAGACTCTTGTTCTCTTCTCTTACTCTCTCCTAAACAATTGGAATTTGTCTCTGCTGAGCTACCTGGAGCTAGGGGAGAGGTTACACAAGCACCCCTGTGGCCACCCCACCATTGGGACTACACTGGGTCAGACCTAAAGTCAGCACAGCACTGGGTCTCTCGCCCAAGGCCTGCAGTAACCACCACCTGTGTTATTCACTCAAGGCCCTAGGGCTTTACAGTTGGCAAGTGGCAAAGCCAGCCATGCTGTATCCTTCCCTTCAGGGTGGCAGGTTCTCTCTGTCCCTGGGTGGGTCCAGAGATGTTTGGAAGCCAGGGCCTGGAGTCAGAAACCTTAGGAATCTATCTAGTGCTTTGTTTTGCTGCAGCTGAGCTAGCACCCAAGTAAAAAGACAAAGTCCTTCCCATTTTTTTTGTCCTCTTTCTGCAAACAGAGGCATCTCTCCAAACAGAGGCATCTCTCCCTGTGGCCACCACCACCCCAGACCTGCAGCAGGTACCACCTGGCTACTGCCAGTGTTCACTCAAGGCCCGAGGGCTCTTGAGTTAGGTTGTGATGAATGCTGCCAGGCCTAGGACTCTCCCTTCAGGACAATGGGCTCTTGTCTGGCCCAGGACAGACCCAGAACCTCTTTGAAAATACAGTCAGAGGAGACAAAAGAAAAAAGAATAAAAAAGAATGAAAATGCCATCCAAGAACCAAGTCCTAGAGTTGGGGGCCCCAAGAATCTGCTTAGTGCTCTACATAACCCAAATAGTAAAGGGAACTTTGTCTTGTAGCTTAGTGTTTCTGGTACTTAAGCTGGAAACTCTGTTTCCTGGGCTGGAGTACAATGGTGTGATCTTGGCTCACTGCAGCTGCTGCCTCCCAGGTTCAGGTTCAAGCAATTCTTCTGTCTCGGCCTCCTGAGTAGCTGGGACTACAGGCATACACCACCACATCCAGCTAATTTTTGCATTTTTAGTAGAGACAGGGTTTCACCATGTTGGCCAGGCTGGTCTCGAACTCCTGACCTCAGGTTATCCACCCACCTCGGCCTCCCAAAGTGCTGGGATTATAGGCATGAGCCACCATACCCGGCCCCTTTACTCTGCTTTCTTTTCTCAAGCAGAAGGAGTCTCTCCCTGTAGCCACCACAGCTGGGAATGTGCTGGGTCATACCTGCAGACAGCATGTCTCAGTCTCATCCACGGCCCCACGGCAAATACCACCTGGCTACCAGTGCTGATTATTTGGGGCCTCATGGGTCTTTAGTCAGCGGGTGATGAATGCTGCCAGGGCTGAGTCCTTCCTTTCAAGGCAGTGAGTTTCTTTCTGGCCCAGAGTATGTCTAGAAATGTCATCCAGGAGCCAGGGTCTAGAGTGGGGACTTCAGGATGTTGCCCTCTCCTACTGTGGCTGAGCTGGCATCCAAGTTGCAAGACAAAGTCCTCTTTACTTTTCCCTCTCCTCTCCTCAAGCAGAGAGAAGGGGTCTTTCCCAGAGCTGTGAGCTGTGCTGCCTGGGTTTTGGGAAGGGGTGGCACGAGCTCTCCCTTGGCCATCCTGGCTGATGTCTCACTAGATTATGTGTCCCCGAAATCTACTGGCTCTGAGCCCAGCACAGCATCAGGACTTGCCCAGGATTTGCAGTCCCTGTGGCTGAGACTACCTTTCAGGTTTATTTAGGACCCCAGACCAGTTTAGCTCACGGCAGCAAGGGTTGCTGGAACTCAGGTTCTAGCCACTGAAATGAATGATTCCCCTCTGGCTAGGTCCGGTCTAAAATGCTCCCTCCATGGGTACGTGGGTAGCGGCTGAGTTTTGCCCAGGGTTACTTTCTGCTGTGACAGAGTAGCACTGAGTTCCAATGCAAAATTCCACAGTAACTGTGCTCTCCCTGCTTCGAGTGCACAAATTCTCCATGCCACACAGCCACTGCTGGGGGTAGGGGAAGGGTGGTATTGGCAATTCAAGTTTTTCCTACCCTCTGCAATGCCTGTTTCAGTGATAGGGAGTTAAAACCAGGTCCTGGGATCGCTTACCTGACTTTTGGTTGTTTTCAAGGTGCCTTTTGTGTGGATAGTTGGTCAATTTGTTGTTCTTGTGGGAAGGATGATCAGTGGATGCTTCAATTTGGCCATCTTGCTCCCCTCCTTCTCCTTCCTTGGGGCAAATTCTTTAGCTACATTGCCCACCTACTCAGTTACCTCATTTAAAGGAAAAATAAATAATGTTGGAAGTGTAGTTCTAAACTTTGGCTGTACTCTTCGCAATAGCAAAGATGTGGAATCAACCTCCATGCCCATTGGTGGGCTGGATAAAGAAAATGTGGTACATATACACCATGGATTACCATGCAGCCGTAAAAAAAGAATGAAATTATACCTTTTGCGGCAATGGGGATGCAGCTAGAGGCCATAAAAAAAGAAGAAATTTTGCCTTTTGCAGCAATAGGGATGCAGCTAGAGGCCATCATCCTAAGCAAGTTAAAGTAACAGAAAACCAAATACTGCATTTTCTCAGTTATAAGTAGGAGCTAAACATTGAGTACACAAGGACGTAAAGATGAGAACAATAGACACTGGGGACTATTAGGGGTAGGGAGGGAGAGAGGTAAGGATTGAAAAACTGTTGGGTACCTGGGTGATAGGATCATTCGTACACCAAACCCCAGTGATACTCAATTTACCAATTTAACAAACCTGCACATGTATCCCCTGAACCTAAAGTAAAAGTTGAAAAAATAATAATAAAATAAACTTAGGTTGCATATTAGAATTGCCTGTTTAAATACCCAAAGCTCAGGCTATAGTGCAGACCTGGTTGGATCCTGGCATTATTATTTTTCTTAAGTTTCCCAAATGATTACAATGTAGAGCCAAGGTTGAGAGCCAGTGAAGTTCTTTCAAAGCACATACCCATTTGATCTTGGGTATTCTGACTTTAGTCATTTCAGAGTAGCTAGGGAAGTTCTAATTGGGGGGTATTGGCTTGATAGGCCGAATCTCCTTCATTCTCATATTTCTACTAATAGTGTGCTGTGTATATACAGTGGGGTAAAATCACCCTGGTGAGAAGCAAGTTTGGTATATGGTGCAAGAAGCACTGAACTTGAGGTTGGAAGATCAGGATCTAGTCCTGATCCTGCTACAATCTTTGTAACTTTAGTCAAGTTACAAAACCACTCACTTTATTTCAGGCTGGGTGCTGCTGCTTATGCCTGTAATCCCAGCACTTTGGGAGGCGGGGTGGGCAGATAACTTGAGGTCAGGAGTCCAAGACCAGCCTGGCCAACATGGCAAAACCCTGTCTCTATGAAAAAGAGAGAAATAAATAAAAAGACACAATCTGTGTTTCCATTTTCCTTATCTGAAAGAGTGGGGAAAATAAGACTAATAGTCTGTAAATTCCTTTCTAGCTCTAAAACTTCAAGTTTGTGAGCCAGTGGGGATGGGGGAGAGGCAGGTGGACTTCGTGTGCCTGAAGAATAGGTGAGCAAGAGGAGCCACAACACTGACGTGATAGGACATTGTTGAAGGAGCGAACAGTGGGATAAGAGGAAAGAAACTGTGTGAATAAGGAGGTTTATTACCTGGAGGTAAGGGGGTGGGATGGGATTAGATAGGGATAAGTAGGAGAGACTGGCCTAAGGGAATACAGAGTTGGGGATGGTGGCGGTGGCTTGGCACCTGGTAATGATGTGGTCTAGGTTCTTATCATGAGTCAAATGGCTCATGGGGAAATGTGGCCAGAGGAGCCCCCTTCAAAAAAGGAGATAAAAAGCAGGAGATATTTTTGTCGTTGCATATCTGAGATGAGGTAAGAGCAGAAATATTGATACTAAGGGTTTAAGAGGTTTTATTGATCGCTAACTTTTGTTTTCACTAGGTAATATATTCACATGATTCAAAAAGAAAAACATTATTTGAAAAGATACACAGTCAAAAGTCTTGATCTCACCCTCAGCTCCCTGGACCTTCTCTATGCTCTTTTGCTTCCAACTTTTTTTTTTTTTTTTTTTTGAGACGGGAGTCTCGCTCTGTTGCCCAGGCTGGAAAGCAGTGGAATTCCAGCTAGCTGGAATGCTGATGATGGCACACTGCAGCCTCAGTCTCCTCAGCTCAAGTGATCCTCCCAATTCAGTCTCCTGAGTAGCTGGGACTACAAAACCCAGACGATTTTTTATTCTTTTTTTTTTTTTTTTAGTTGAAACAATATCTCACTATGTTGCCTGGGCTAGTCTCGAACTTATAGGCTCAGGCTGGAGTGCAGTGGCACAATCATGACTCGCTGTAACCTCTGCCTCCCGGGCTCAAGTGATTCTCCCACCTCAGCCTTCTGAGTAGCTGGGACTACAGGCACAAGGTACCACACCTACTAATTTTTTGTATTTTTTTGTAGAGGCAGGATTTCACCATGTTGCCCAGGCTGATCTCGAATTCCTGAGCTCAAGCAGTCTGCCCTCAGCACCGCCAAAGTGATGGGATTACAAGCATGAGCTGCTATACCTGGTTCCAACTTTTTTAATATGAAAAATTTCAGGTTGGGTGCGGTGGCTCACGCCTGTAATCCCAGCACTTTGGGAGGCCGAGGCAGGAGGATTGCTTGAGCCTAGGAGTTTGAGATAAGCCTGGGCAACATAGGGAGACCCTATCTCTACAGATAATCAACAGATTAGCTGGGCATGATGGTGTGCACCTGTAGTCCCAGCTACTCTGGGGCTGAAGTGGGAGGTTACTTGAGCCCAGGAGTTTGAAGCTGCAGTGAGCTGTGATCATACCACAACACTCTAGCCTAGGTGACAGAGCAAGACTCTGTCTCAAAAAAAAAAAAAAAAAAAAAAAAATTCAAACGTATACAAAAGTTGAAACAATAATACAGTGTACACCATGTAGTTTAAACAAGTGTTAACATTTTGCCATATTTGTAATATCTACCTTTGTTGAATAATTTGAAAACAAGCTGCAGACATAATGACACTTTATCCCTGTGCTTTATGCATCTTCTAATAATAAAGAATATTCTCTACCTAATTACAAATAACATTACCACACCCAAGAAAATTAAAAATAATGCCCTAGTATCTTCTACTCAGTTCACTTTCAGTTTCCCCCAGCTGCCTGAAAAATTATTTTATGACTCTTTTCTTCAAACCAGATCTGAGTAACATTTCTGCATTGCATTTGGTTGTTATGACTCTCAGTCTCTTTTAATCTATAACTCTATCCTTCCCCTATTTTTTCCCCCAGGGTTTTGGCTTTTTGAAGAGACCAGACCAGTTTTATTGTAGCAAGTTCCATATTCTAGTTCTGTCAGATTATGTTTTCTTCTGATTTTTCTTGTTGCTCTATCTCTTGAATTTCCTATGAAGGAGAAATTGCATTTGAAGACTTGTTTAGACCCAGGTTAGGCACTTTTGGTAATAATACATCATAACTTAGGCTGTGTACTTAAAGTTACATCACATCAGGAGGCATAAATGAAGAGTCTCATTCTGATTGTTGCTGAGTTTGATCACTAGGTTAAGCTGGCGACTGTCACATCTTCCCGTTATAATGGTACTCAGTTTTTCCCCTTTGCAATTAGGAAGTAATCTCTGGAATGATCCTTTGGCACTGTGGTAACCTTCTGTTTTCCAACAATTTTCGATTATGCAAAAATGATTTTTAGCAACCTGTGACCATCCTTGCCTGAATCATTTATTTCATTTGGGGTTGCACAGTGGTGATTTTGAAATTCTTTCTTTCCTTCTACATTTATTGACTGGTAGTCTTCTGTAAAAGAGAGCTTTGCTGCTCTACTGAGGATGAACCCTTCTAAAAAGGCTGTAAATTGCTTAATTCTTTCTCTTTAATTGTCAGTCTTCAGAATAAGTCATTAACGTCATAGGTACCTCCAGTGATGGGAAGAGGTGTTGTTTTTTTTTTTTTTTTGGTTTGTTTGTTTGTTTTTCTGAGATGGAGTCTCACTCTGTCGCCCAGGCTGAAGTGCAGTGGCATGATCTCGGCTCACTGCAAGCTCCCCTTCCCGGGTTCACGCCATTCTCCTATCTCAGCCTCCCGAGTAGCTGGGACTACAGGCGCCCGTCACCACGCCCAGCTAATTTTTTGTATTTTTAGTAGAGATGGGGTTTCACCGTGGTCTTCATCTCCTGACCTCGTGATCCGCCCACCTTGGCCTTCTGAAGTGCTGGGATTACAGGCGTTTGCCACCGCGCCCGGCTGAAGAGGTGTTTTTTTGTTTTTTCACTCTCTGAGTTATTGCTGGGGATTCATGGATTCTTACTTATTCATGATATAATCAATTTTAGTAATTTCCCATTCTCTTTTGATACTCAAATTGACTCAAATTTGCCCAGTGGAAAACCTTAAAACTGGCTCCTGTGTTCTTGTAACACACTCCTCATTAGTATGAGTGCTTCCTTCCCTCCGGTATAACATCGTTTTTTAAATTCACCTTGTAAGATAACCATTTTTATTGGTCTCATATTTCTTTCTAGAGTATTTTAACACTAGCATATGTAAAATATTTTTTCTCCCCTTTTCCCCAAAAAAGTAGCGCAATGTACTCAACGGTTTACTCTGTTTTTTTTCTTTCAAAAATATACCTTGGAGATCTTTTTGTATCAGTACACAGACAGCATTCTCCTTCTTGCTGTGTGTTTTTTTGGTTTTTGTTTTTTGTTTTTTGCATTTCATTTGCATGGGTGTTCTGTAATTTAAATCAGTCCCTATTGATGGACATCTGGGTAATTTCCTAACTTTTGCTATTACAAGCAATGCTGTAGTGAATAACACTATACATATGTCATCTTGTATGGTGATAAGTGTATCTGTAGGATTGCTATCCAGAAGTGGAATTGCTAGGTTAATGGTTTATGTAATAGTAATTTTTTTTAAGAGATGAAGTTTCATTGTGTTGCCCAGACTGGAGGGCAGTGGCTATTTACAGATGCTATTATAGCTCACCACAGCCTTGAACTCCTGGCCTCAGGCAGTTCTCCTGTCTTAGCCCCTCAAGTACCCAGGTTTACAGGTGTGTGCCAGCACACCCAGCTTGTAATTGTGATTTTGAAAGACATTACCTAATTGCTGGTGTTGTACCACTTTTCTCTAATACCAGCAAATAATAAGAGTGCCTGTTTCACCATAACCTTGCTGGAACAGTGCATTATCAAATTTTTGGAATTTTGCTAATCTGATGAGTGAAAAATTGTTTTTTGCTTCTTTTGTGTGAGGGTAAACATCTTGTCATATGTTGAATGTTCATTTGTATTTCTTTTTCTGTGAATTTTCTGATCATATTCTTTGTCCATTTTTATACGTTTGTCCAAATTGATCTTTTTATTTTATATGTATAAGCACATACACGTACACATACCTATGCATATATGTTTTTTTCTATATCATTCTATATAGGGAGATTTTTTCTTTTATCACTGATAAGATTGCAAGTATTTTTTTCTTTGTTTTTTTGATTTACAATGTTTTTTGCTTTGCAGAATTGATTTTTTTTGCATTTGAACTTATCAATCTTTTCTCTTATGGCTTTATTATTATTATTTTTTAGAGACAGGATCTAGCTCTCTTGCCCAGACTGGATTGCAGTGGCATGATCATAGCTCACTGTAACCTCAAGCTCTTGACCTCAAGTGGTCCTCCTGCTTTAGTCGCCTGAATAGCTGGGACCACCAGCATGCACCACCACGCCAGTTCCATGTATAAGTTTTATATCTACAGTAAAGAATATTTCAAGACTTAAACTGAAAATTTAATGAAAAATATAATGTATAGATATTATGGATAAAATCGGAAAAAAACTTATACCTAAAACTTTGTGAAGTTTAAAAAGCTAAATTTGAAATCCTGTTAGAAAAGCAGGTCTTATATATCATATATGTACAAAATATTTTGTTTTGGGCTGTAAGCATATGCAAATAGTGTGACATGTTAATTCATCTTAATTTGACAGAATTAGGAATGAAGGTATAGAGAGGGCTCTAAGGCTTAAAGTCACAGTTTGGTGATTCCTAAGTGAAGCTGGTGTAAGTCTGTGAATTTTGCTTCTACAGTCTTTGAATGCTTGCTGATGAGTGGCCTAAAATCTCAAAAAAGGCTGCGGGCAGTGGCTCTTGCTTGTAATCTCAGCACTTTGGGAGGCTGAGGCAGGTGGATCGCTTGAGCCCAGAAGTTCAAGACCAGCCTGGGCAACATGGGGAAACCCTGTCTCTACCAAAAAAAAAAAAAAAAAAAATTACCCAGATGTGGTGGCATATGCCTGTGGTCCCAGCTACTTGGGAGCCTGAGGTGGGAGGGTTGCTTGAGCCCAGAAGGTTGAGCTGCAGTGAGCTATCATCTGTTACTGCACTCCAGCCTGGGTGACAGAACGAGACCATGTCTCAAAAAAAAAAAAAAAAAAAAAAAAAAAAAAAAAAAAAAAAGTCTCCAAAAAGGTAATCTTTGTAGACTTAATGAAAACCCTATTTTAACATTCTCTAAAAATGACAATGTTGACTTGATAACTTGTGATATTTACATTGACTTTTGTTGAAAAGATAGGTTATGTCTGTAATTTCTGTATAATACTGTGGCTTTATTTTATTTTATTTTCTCTCTCTCTCTCTCTTTTTTTTTTTTTTTGTTGTTGTTGTTTGTTTTTAGAATTTTGATTTGGCTACTGGGCTGCTACCTTGAAATCCAAGCCCTAAAAATGCCGGCTTCTTTGGACTTAGAAGATGACCTGGATAAATGATAAAAATTAAGAAACAGATTTTGGTGAGTGAAACCTTATATGAGAGCCAACTTAGTATATATATTAAGCCAACTTAATGGCTTATATAAAGCCAACTTAATGCTTATTTTGTTTTTTTCTGATACTGTCTTTCTTTTTGGAAAAACTGTCTAGAATGCATTTATTAATCTTGGAGATATTTAATAAAATACAAATGCCATTCTTCTGTTTTTAAATGGGGTTTTTACTACAAACTATGTAGTTTCTCGTCTTTTTTATAAATGATAATCTTAGGTTTCACTGTAGAAGACAATGAAAGACCAGTAAACAATACTTATTTTTAGAATTTATGTTGATTAAAACTGTAATAGGGTATTATACTTCAAATAAATACCTTTGATTAAAAATAGAAATAAATATATGTTGAAAGTTGCAAACTCAGCATAACTCATAGTTTGATACTGTATTTAGATCTGAGGTGAGCTAAAGCCCAGCAAAAATTAGATTGTTTTTATCTTGAAATTTCTGTTTCCCTCCCTCCTAGCTTTTGTGTAGCACTCCAATAACAGATCCTGGCAGTCCCCTGCTGGGAGGTATGTCATAATGGGTTTAAATTGGCACAGGGGACTCTTCAGAAGTGCTTCATAAGCCCACATGAGAAGTTGTTAATATTAAAACATGTTTTGCATCATCTCCCTGCCCTCTCTCCTTCTTCTTTTGAGAATTTCCTTCATGTACAGTATTATGACAGGGGCTTGGATATGTGCCTTGGTGCCCTAACATCCTTAGATTTTCATCTCAGTTTGTTAAAGTGACGACTCTGGCAAGCAGTCGTTGTTTATGTTAAATGTAATTTAAGAGTTTATTGCTGGTTTTCCTTAAAGACACTGGCATTTGCAAGTTGCTGAGAGGTAGTTTTTATATCTAGAAAGTTTTTTTTTTCTTTCTTTCTTTCTGAGACTTAAGAACTTTGTGCCAGGAGCAGAAGCCCATCATTTCTGCCAGGGTGAGCAGTGCATTGAGGTACGTACAACCAGTCCTTCACTCCCAGATCCTAGGAGGAAAGAAGGAGTGCTATTAGGAGCAAAGAGGGAAGGAAGCAAGCACTGTAGAGCTGTTGCCACAAGCCGCTACTCTTCTGTGTAAATCTTTATCTGACTAACAAAGACTGCCGCTCCCTACTTAGAGAATACTCACACTGGGTGCACAATTGACGTTTTAAAGCAGTAAAAAGATACAAGAAAAATTACCTAGGGAAAATATTTTTCTAAAAGTATGTTTTGAGAAGAAATTAAATGTGCTACTTTCTCTGTGGAGTGGGCTGAGTTCTGACTTGTTAAAAATGCATCAGGTTGAAATGCACATAACATAAATTAGCCATTTTAAAGTGAACAATTCAGTGGCATTTGGTAGATTCACATTGTACAACCACCACTTCTGTCTAGTTCCAAAACATGTCCGTCACTCCAAAATGAAACTTCATAACCATTAAGATGTCCCATTCCCCATCCCGCTCCCACTCACAACCACTAATCCTTCTGTCTGTCTCTGTGAATTTACCTATTCTAGATATTTCATACAAATTAGGCCGGGTGCGGTGGCTCACGCCTGATATCCCAACACTCTGGGAGGCCAAGGCAGGTGGATCACTTGAGTCAGGAGTTTGAGACTAGCCTGGCCAATATGGTGAACCTCATCTCTCCTAAAAATAAACAGAATTAGCCGGGCATGGTGGTGTGTGCCTGTAATCCCAGCTACTTGGGAGGCTGAGGCAGGAGAATCACTTGAACCTGGGAGGCAGAGGTTGCAGTGAGCCAAGATCACGCCACTGCACTCCTGCCTGGGTAACAGAGCCAGACTCCATCTCAAAAATAATAGTAATAGGCCGGCTGCCGTGGCTTACGCCTGTGGTTCCAGCACTTTGGGAGGCTGAGGTGGGCAGATCACAAGGTCAGGAGATCGAGACCATCCTGGCTAACACGGTGAAACCCCGTCTTTACTAAAAATGCAAAAAATTAGCCGGGCGTGGTGGTGGGCACCTGTGGTCCCAGCTACTTGGGAGGTTGAGGCAGGAGAATGGTGTGAACCTGGGAGGTGGAGCTTGCAGTGAGCCAAGGTCATGCCACTGCACTCCAGCCTGGGCAACAAAGCGAAACTCCCTCTTAAATAAATAAATAATAATAATAAAATAAATAAATAGAATTGTGCAATATATGACCTTTTATGTCTGACTGCTGTTACTTAGCATGTGGTTTTTGAGGTTTATCTACATTGTAGCATGTATCAGCACTTCATTCCTTATTATATCTAAATAATATTCTGTCTATATGTATCTACCACACTTTTTTGTTTATCCATTCACCTGTTGATGGACGTTTGAGTTTTTGGCTATTGTGAATAATGTTGCTGTGAACATATGTGTAATTTAGAGTTAATCTTTTTTTTTTTTTTTTTTTTTTTTTTTTTAGTAGAAACGGGGTTTGCCACGTTGGCCAGGCTGGTCTCAAACTCCTGACCTCAAGTGATCCACCCGCCTTGGCCTCCCAAAATACTGGGATTACAGGTGTGAGCCACCGTGCCCAGCCTTTCTTAAATTTTTACATTTTTTTTTTTCAGTGAATATTCTTCCATTTAAGGCAGGAATAATTGCCATAAAGAATATTATTTTATTGTTATGCTGTGTGTGACTGTAACACTTTTGACATTTACTGAGTGTTTATAATCATTTTTAAATTTTTTTTTTTTTTTTTTTTTTTGAGACGGAGTCTTGCTCTGTCGCCCGGGCTGGAGTGCAGTGGCCGGATCTCAGCTCACTGCAAGCTCCGCCTCCCGGGTTTACGCCATTCTCCTGCCTCAGCCTCCCGAGTAGCTGGGACTACAGGCGCCCGCCACTTCGCCCGGCTAGTTTTTTGTGTTTTTAGTAGAGACGGGGTTTCACCGTGTTAGCCAGGATGGTCTCGATCTCCTGACCTCGTGATCCGCCCATCTCGGCCTCCCAAAGTGCTGGGATTACAGGCTTGAGCCACCGCGCCCGGCTCATTTTTAAATTTTTTGAGACAGAGTCTCACTCTGTTGCTCAGAGCAACAGTAGTGCAGTAGCACAATTTCAGCTCACTACAACCTCAGCCTCATGAGTTGCTGGGACTATAGGCACACACCACCAGGCCCAGCTAATATTTGTACTTTCTGTAAAGATGGGGTTTCACCATGTTCCCCAGGCTGGTCTCAAAAGCCTGAGCTTGAGCTGTCTGCCCACCTTGGCTTCCCAAAGTGCTGGAATTACAGGTGTGAGCCACCACACCTAGCCATAGTAAGCCTTTATGCAAAGTTGGAGTAGGAATTTGCGGAACTGCTGATAAACCTATGACACAATATCAAGATACCTACCTGTAAATGCAATGTCAGGCATTTGATGCCTCAATAGTCAGAAAAACTGTTGGATTTCCTCGCTGTAGGGCTTTACAATAACGTTTTTATCCTTATATTTTTCTAAAGATAAATTATTTGTTAGATGAGTAAGAAAGATACCATTGTTGTCATTGGTTGACTTCAATAGATTGAAACTTGAAGAAATTGCATTTGATCACTGCTATTCACTTAACTTTTCTCATTACTACTACCATAGTTCCCTCAAAGTTTGTTGAATAAAGCTTTCTAGGTGCTGGTTCATACAGCACTTAGATGAATTGTTGATTTCCTAATATCAGGCCCCCACGTAACCTATGGTATATACTTTTTTTTAAGCTGTAATTTGAAATTTTCAGATGCTTTGAACTTGACACATAATCAAGCAATTCATTGGCACACCAGGGCAAAATATCAACCTGCTAAAGAGATTTATTTATTTATTTGTTTATTTATTTTTGGGACAGAGGTTCACTCTTGTTGCCCAGGCTGGAGTGCAATGGCGCTATCTCGGTTCACTGCAACATCCGCCTCCCAGGTTCAAGTGATTCTCCTGCCTCAGCCTCCCAGTAGCTGGGATTACAGGCATGCGCCACCACACCCAGCTAATTTTGTATTTTTGTAGAGACGGGGTTTCTCCATGTTGGTCAGGCTGGTCTCGAACTCCTGACCTCAGGTGATCCACCTGCCTTGGCCTCCCAAAGTGCTGGGATTACAGGCTCTTTATTTAATCTTCAACTTTAAAAACTAGCTGTCATTCAGTTAAGCCTAAATATGAGGTAGGAGGTGGGAATCGACTCCAGAGGCAGGGCTTGAACACCAGACCAAATTGAGGACTAGCTAAAACAGGGGTGGGGCAGGAGCAACTTTCCATAAGACATGTCCACCGGTGTGCCATTTCAGTTTACCATTGCCATGACAACACCCAGGACTTACCAACCCTCTCCATGGCAATGACCCAAGTTACCATACTTTTGCTAGCAATTTCTGCATAAACCACCTGTTATTCTACACACTTAAAAGTAGGTATAGGCCAGGCGTGACGGCTCACGCCTATAATCCCAACACTTTGGGAGGCCAAGGCGGGTGGATCACCTGAGGTCAGGAGTTCGAGACCAGCCTAGGCAACACTGTGAAACCCCATCTCTACTAAAATGTGTCACTGCACTCCAACCTGGGCGAGACAGAGCTCGACTCCATCTCAAAAAAATTAAAATAAATAAATACATGAAAGTAGATATAAATATAACCCCTGGCTGGGTACAGTAGGAGGCCGAGGTGGGCGGATTGCTTAAGCTCAGGAGTTCGAGACCAGCTTGGGCAACACGGTGAAACTCCGTCTCTACCAAAATACAAAAAATTAGTCAAGCGTGGTGGCATCTGCCTGTAGTCTCAGCTAATTGGGAAGCTGAGGCAGGAAAATTGCTTGAACCTGGAAGGCGGAGGTTGCAGTGAGCTGAGATCACACCACTGCACTTCAGCCTAGGTGACAGAGCGAGACTCCATCTAAAAAAAAAAAAAAAAAAAAATTTGGTGTAAATATGACTGCAAAACTGCCCTGAGCTGCTAGTCTCAGCACACTGCCTATGGGGTGGTCCTGCTGTGCAGGAGCAGTCACAGAGTTGTAACACTGCAGCTTCAATAGAGCTGTTTTCTTCTACCCTACCCTGGCTCATCCTTAGGTTCTTTCCTGGTTGAAGCCAAGAACGCTTGAAGGCTAAACCCCACTTTGGGGGCTTGCCTCTCCTGCATCAAATACAGGTTAATTTGTAAATGGCAAAGTTTGTTTTGAGGTTTTTCCTCAATAACTTGTTTCCTAGGCCTGTTAGGCCATCTCTAAAATAGATCTTGCTCTTTTAATTTTTTTTTTAAGAGCAGGATCTTGCTCTCTTACCCAGGCTGGAGTGTAGTGGCACAATCACAGCTCACTGTAGCCTTGACCTCCCAGGCTCAAGCAGTTCTGCCACCCTAGCCTCCCAAGTAGCTGGGACTACAGGTGTGCATCACCACATCTGATTAATTAAAAAAATTTTTTTTGTAGAGATGGGCTCTTACTGTGTTGGCAGGAGTGGTCTCAAAATATCCTCCAACCTCAGCCTCCCAAAGTGCTGGAATTACAGGCCTGAACCACCACACCTGTCCTATTTTGTGTTTTAAAAAGATCCCTCTGGCTGCTGTCTGAAGACAGATTGGAGGACGATAAGAGTGGAGGCAGGAGACACCTGAAAACACACTTTTTAATGGGGTTTTTTTTTTGATAAATTTGTTTAAGTTTCTTGTGGACTCTGGATATTAGACCTTTGTTAGATGGGTAGATTGCAAACATTTTGTCCCAGTCTGTAGGTTGTCTGTTCATTCTGATGATAGTTTCTTTTGCTATGCAGAAGCTCTTTATTTTAATTAGATCCCATTTGTCAATTTTTTTTTTTGTAGTTGCTTTTGGCGTTTTTGTCATGAAATCTTTGCCCATGCCCATGTCCTGAATGGTATTGCCTAGATTTTCTTCTGAGGTTTTTTAGTTTTGGGTTTTACATTTTAGTCTTTAATCCATTTTGAGTTAATTTTTGTAAGGATGGTGTAAGGAAGAGGTCCAGTTTCAATTTTCTGCATATGGCTAGCCGGTTCTCCCAGCACCATTTATTAAATAAGGAATCCTATTTAGTCGTAACAGTCTCTCAGATCACAGCACAATCAAATTAGAACTCAAGATTAAGAAGTTCACTCATAACCACACAACTAAGTGGAAATTGAACAACCTGCTCCTGAATGACTTTTGGGTAAATAATGAAATTAAGACAGAAATCAATAAGTTTTTTGAAACTAATGAGAACAGAGAGACAATATACCAGAATCTCTGGGACAGTGTTAAACAGTGTTAAGTGGGAAATTTATAGCACTAAATGCCCACATCAAAAAGCTAGAGAGATCTCAAGTTAACAATCTAACATCTCAACTAAAAGAACTGGAAAATGAGCAAATAAACCCCAAAGCTAGCAAAAGATCAAGAAATAACCAAGATTAGAGCTGAACTGAAGGAGATAGAGACACGAAAAACCCTTCAAAAAATCAGTGAATCCAGAAGCTGGTTTTTTGGGGAAAAAAAAAATGATGGATCACTAGTTATAATAGACCACTAGCAAGTCTAATAAAGAAGAAAGAAGAATTAAATAAACAATCAGAAATGATAAGGGGGCTATTACCACTGATACCACAGAAATACTATAAACACCTCTATGTACATAAACTAGAAAATCTAAAAGAAATGGATAAATGCCTAGACACATACACTCTGAACTGAACCAGGAAGACTGAACCAGGAAGAAACTGAATCTCTGAATATACCAATTAACAAGTTCTGAAATTGAGGCAATAATAAATAGCCTACCAACCAAAGAAGTTTCTTTAAAAATTATTTTTTTGGAGGAAAGGCCAGCAATTTTTCATAGACTTTCAATTTCTCTTTTTTTTTTTTTTTTAAAGTACTGTGTAGTGCCCATAGTATTGTTAAACTGACAATTCCTGTATCTGCCAGCATAAGGTTTTCCAGATCTGGATACACAGTCCTCATGTCATGACCAACGGCCTATTTAGGGAGACTATCAAAGTCCAGGCTTTTTAGTTAGTCTCCTTTCTGGTTAAAGATTCTTTTGGAAAATGTTTCTTAGATTTTAAATTGTTTTCTTGCAGTTGTTCCAACTTTGGAATAGTTGCTAAATAGCTATAGCTTTGTAGGCAGTCATCATTTTTCCTGCTAAGCAGCAACTTTTAAGCCCTAAAAATCTTTATTAGTTGTGTTTAATTACCTCTGAAGTTTATTAAAAATCTGTAAAATGCAGATGGCAGTTAAATAAGGGCAGTGATATTAATTTGAGATTTTCTGACTGCTGTTGTTTCTTTTGTTTTTTAATTTTTTTTTTTTTTTTTTTTTTTTTTTGTCGCCCGGGCTGGAGTGCAGTGGCCGGATCTCAGCTCACTGCAAGCTCCGCCTCCTGGGTTTACGCCATTCTCCTGCCTCAGCCTCCCAAGTAGCTGGGACTATAGGCGCCCACCACCTCGCCCGACTATTTTTTTGTATTTTTTAGTAGAGACGGGGTTTCACCATGTTAGCCAGGATGGACTCGATCTCCTGACCTCGTGATCCGCCCATCTCGGCCTCCCAAAGTGCTGGGATTACAGGCTTGAGCCACCGTGCCCGGCCCTGTTTTTTTAATTTTTAAAAAAATTGAGACGTGGTCTCGCTGTTACCCAGCCTGGTCTGGAACTCCTAGGCTCAAGCAGGCCTCCGGCCTCTGCCTACCAAAGTGCTAGGAATACAGGTGTGAACCACTGACCCTACTGTTGTTTCTTAACCACCCAAATCAGTTTCACTGTAACAGTCATAGTACGAGAAAAGGATATAATTGCCAGAACACAAGGTGCTCTGCTAAAATTTGGAAGTATTTTTTCTTATAACAGAGGAATTTTTTCCCCAAAGGTTGCTTAGGTTGGTTTTTGCAAAGCCTTTGCTGTTGAAGTTTAGTCACTAGCAATTATTTTATTTTATTTTATTTATTTATTTTTGAGACGAAGTCTTGCTCTTGTCCTCCAGGCTGGAGTGCAGTGGTGCGATCTCGGCTCACTGCAACCTCCACCTCCTGGGTTCAAGTGATTCTCCTGCCTCAGCCTCCCAAGTAGCTGGGATTATAGGTGCCTGCCACCACGCCCAGCTGATTTTTGTATTTTCAGTAAAGACAGGGTTTTACCATGGTAGCCAGGCTGGTCTCGAACTCCTGACCTCAGGTGATCCACCCGCCTTAGCCTCCCGAAGTGCTGGGATTACAGGCATAAGCCACTGCGCCCGGCCTATTTTATTTTTATTTTTAGAGACAAAAATCTTGCTATCACCCTTAGTGGAATGCAGTGGCACTATTGTAGCTCACTTCTGCCTCAAACTCCTGGGTTTGAGGGATCCTCCCGCCTCAGCCTCCTGAGTAGCTGGAGCTATAGGCATGCACACCCAGTTAATTTTTTTATTTTTTGTAGAGACAGGGTCTCAGTGTGTTGCCCAGGCTAGTCTTAAATTGCTGCCCTCAAGCCATCCACCAGCCTCACTATTTAAAAAAGAAAAATTGACTGGACATGGTAGCTCATGCCTGTAATCCCAGCACTTTGGGAGGCTAAGGTGGGAGAATCACCTGAACCTAAGAGTTTGAGACCAGCCTGGGCAATATGGCAAGATGCAATCTCTATAAAAAGTTTTAAAAATTAGCTGGGCATGGTGGTACCTGCCTGTAATCCCAGCTGCTTGGGAAGCTGAGGTGAGAGGATCACTTGAGCCCAGGAGGCTGAGGCTGCAGTGAGCCATGTTTGTGCCACTGCATTCCAGCAACAGAGTAAGACCCTGTCTCAAAAAAATAAATTTAAAAAAAAAGTTAAACAGTTTTTCAGTTACTTTTTTTCATTTATGCACGGAATATAACCATATTAGAGCAGTTTTGTATTTCCTAATGATTTGCAGCATATTTGGAAAATAGGAAAATAAAATTTATCAATGATCCTACCAACCTAATATAGTTGCTTTTTAGGGGATTAATTTTCTTATCCTTTTTTTTAAAAGAAACTTGTAATTACAGTTACAAGTATAAAGTAATAATTTATAATATTTTAATAATATAAATAAGTGCCATAAATAAATAAAAGGCTGGACATGGTGTCTCACGTCTGTAATTCTAGCACTTGGGGAGGCCAAGATGAGTGGCTTGCCTGAGCTCAGAAGTTCAAAACCAGCCTGGGCAACGTGGCAAAACCCCATCTCTACTAAAACTACAGAAGATTAGCCGGGCATGATGGTGCTTGCCTGTAGTCCCAGCTACTCAGGAGGCTGAGGCAGGAGAATCGCTTGAACCTGGGAGATGGAGGTTGCAGTGAGCCAAGATTGTGCCACCGCACTGCAGCCTGGGCACCAAAGTGAGACTCTGTCTCAATCAGTCAGTCAATCAATCAATGTTGTGTTATAGTTAAATTATAAGGGATTATTTTATTAGAACATTTGTGGGAGGTTCTTAGGTTTCCATGCCATTTTTGCTTACCACAAATGCTGGAAATTAATGTTCATTCATTTACTTTTGGGTTAAGTATGTGATCTTCAGTCCCAAAGCTAACAGAGGAAATGGCCACACTGTGTGATCTACATGTACTTTTTGGTAAGCAGTATACCTGAAAATAGCAGAAAATGTAACTTCTTTATATCTAAAAGTTAGGAAGCAATTTAATTCTGTCCAGAACACAGTTCTTTATCTTCATAAATGTCTATCAACCCCTTTTTTGGTTTGTTGTGTGTGTGTGTGTGTGTGTGTGTGTGTGTGTGTGTTTTGAGATGGAGTCTCACTCTGTCGCCCAGGCTGGAGTGCAGTGACATGACCTCGGCTCCTTCAACCTCTCCCCTTCCGGATTCAAGCAATTCTCCTGCCTTAGCCTCCTGAGTAGCTGGGAATACAGGCACACACCACCACACCCAGCTAATTTTTGTATTTTAGTAGAGACAGGGTTTCATTATGTTGGCCAGGCTGGTCTCAAACTCCTGATCTCAAGTGATCTGCCCACCTTGGCCTCCCAAAGTGCTGGGATTACAGGTGTGAGCCACCGCACCCAGCCCTTTCATGTAAGAATTTTTAAGTGTTTATTTCTGAATCATTATTTTCAGCCATTCCACTATTAATAACCCTTTAAACGTTGTTTAAAATGGCTCATGAAAGACTTCAGAATTTTAGGTAATCATCCAGTTGCTATTAGTCAGGTCTGGTTGTGCTTTGTAGTTTGGAGAAGGAAGAGGGCTTTAGAAACCTTGGCTCCTTTTAAGCTTTTGTCAGGACAGAAGTAGGGAGAGTCTTGGGGAGCCCCTTGCTCTGTGGGGTCAACCAAAGGCCTATAATTCCCAAAAAGTATGTGCTTGTTTTATTTTCTTGTGATCCTTTGTTCCCTTCTCCTGACATTCTAGGCTTATAAAAAAGTGGCATATAACATAATAAAAAGAATGTTAAATTTAAGACTGGTGTATTTTTATTTTTGGTAATAACTGTAAGAACTAATTGCTTTAGAATATAATAATTAAAATAGCTTATCTTTTTTGTAATTTCTTAATTATAGTATTTCCTTATTGTCAAATAAATTATAATTTTCTTTTTTTTTTTTTTTTTTTTTTTTTTTGAGACAGAGTCTCGCTCTGTCGCCCGGGTTGGAGTGCAGTGGCCGGATCTCAGCTCACTGCAAGAATGGGTTTACGCCATTCTCCTGCCTCAGCCTCCCGAGTAGCTGGGACTACAGGCGTCTGCCACCTCACCCGGCTAGTTTTTTGTATTTTTAGTAGAGACGGGGTTTCACCATGTTAGCCAGGATGGTCTCGATCTTCTGACCTCGTGATCCGCCCATCTCGGCCTCCCAAAGTGCTGGGATTACAGGCTTGGGCCACCGCGCCTGGCCTATAATTTTCATAGAACTATGAATTATACATTGTTGAATGCATAACTATGCATTGTAATGCTCTTTTGTATCTTCTCTTTTCAGAAGTTTTCTTATTGTCCGCTTGGCACATGCTTCTGGAATAATATTCACCATGGTTTTGGATGACCTTCCAAACCTAGAAGACATCTATACTTCCTTGTGTTCATCAACAATGGAAAACTCAGAGATGGATTTTGACTCCGGACTAGAAGATGATGACACAAAAAGTGATAGTATTTTGGAGGATTCCACAATTTTTGTGGCCTTCAAAGGAAATATAGATGATAAAGACTTCAAATGGAAATTAGATGCAATATTGAAAAATGTGCCCAATTTGCTACACATGGGTAATTTGCTTTAATTATTTTTTATTCCTGTTACTGTTTTTGAAATGTTTGCCCTTCCATGGCTATCCTGAGTTTTACAAAGCAAGTTTGCTAAATTGGGTCAAAAGGCCGAATTTAAGTGCAAAGGTAGAATTTTAGGATTTTAAAAATATACATGTTTTCTTTCTTTTAAGTAACATCGAAGAGCTGAACATAAAGTATTTCTTATCGTGGAAGTTGTTGGATAATCTGCTGTAGTGGATAAAAGTAATTCTCAATATCCAAATTTATTTGTTTTTAACTCTCTGGACTTCATTTTCCTTATCTGTAAATTGAAATCTTTAAGGACCCTTAAAGCTTAGAAAACTTACTATTCCATGAGTCTGCTTATAATGCACTTTAAATTTATTCCCTAAACTTTTATATCAGAAGTCACTAACTGACAACTTGCTGGATCCAGTCTGCAGCCATGTGTTATTTGGCCCACATTAGTGTTTGAGATTTAGTTTGTTTTTAATGTTTGAGTTTCATTGCCAGTGATTTAAAAATTGACATATATTGCATGAAAATTCAGATTTTTACTTTTATCTTTAAAAATAGGAAGATCTGATAACATTGAGTTCTCCCTCTTTCCCAGATGGTACTAAGTAGCAGCTGCTACTGAGAGCAACCCCACTTCACCACAGTTCCCATCTGGCTTTTTCACACATTTAGATTACCTGTCCAGATCTTACAGGCATTTGTGGTTTTGAACCTTGATTTAGATGTTCTCTATTCTAGTTAGCACAATTATCTAATCCGTTCAGACACAGTGAAAAGCCTAGATTTATTCCTTTAATCACAAATCCTAAATTGATCAAGAGTTAATTAGCTTTTTTTAGGCTTGGGGGTTTTATCTTTGAGATTGTTATCTGGAGGGAAGCTGTTTTTTCAACTGCGTTTTACTGTGTTGTATACGATTCTTCATAGTTATGTATTATTTTTAGCATACAATTAAGAATTTTTCATGTCGTTATCAACAATATTGTAACCATAATCATAGTTATAATATATATTATAAAGGTCTAGCTGGGCCTGAAATTGTTCATTGCTCTTTATTAATTACTACATTTTTCTGTTTATATATTGCTGAATCAATTTATTTATGGCTTTCAAATAAATTACCAAACCTAGGCCAGGCATAGTAGTTCTTGCCTGTAATCCCAGCGCTTTGGAAGGTTGAGTTGGGTGGATCACTTGAACCCAGGAGTTCAAGACCAGCCTGGACAACATAGAGAGACCTCATCTCTACAGAAAATACAAAAATTAGCTGGGTATGTTGGCGTGCGCCTGTAGTCCCAGCTACTTGAGAGGCTGAGGTGGGAGGATCACTTGAGTCCAGGGAGGTCAAGGCTGCAGTGAGCTCTAATAGTGCCCCTGCACTCCAGCCTGGGCAACAGAGTGAGACCCTGTCTAAAAAAATAAATAATAAATAAAGGTGGGCGCAGTGGCTCGCGCCTGTAATCCCAGCACTTTGGGAGGTCAAGGCAGGCGGATCACTTGAGGCCAGGAGTTCGAGACACGCCCAGCCAACGTGGTGAAACCTCATCTACTAAAAATACAAAAATTAGCCAGACGTGCTGGCAGGTGACTGTAATCCCAGCTACTCGGGAGGCTGAGGCATGAGAATTGCTTGAACCAGAAGGTAGAGGTTGCAGTGAGCTGAGATCACACCACTGCACTCCAGCCTGGGTGACAGAGTGAGTGTCAAAAAAATAAAAATAAATAAATAACCAATTCTAGATTTATGGTGCTATCAGATTATATTCTTGGTCCAAAAAAATTTTAAGTCAAATCTCTCAAATATGAAAGTTCAAAAAGATTTTGATAAGATATAACTATTAGGAATATGGATTTTTCTGCAAGCATATTACAAGTGTTAATACCATAAGCAAATTTGATGTTTGTGTAGAATATGTACAAGATTCTAGTACACTTCAGAGTGGGAAGAAGTCCTGCAGTGTCTATGATTGGTGGCCAGGATCCCCAAACTTCCTGCCTTTTGCTGTTTGGAGGCCTACGTGTAATGGAAAGGAAATTGCCCTGAAAATCAGAGCTGGGTTTTAATGTCATCTCTGATGCTACTAGTTAGCCACAGGATTCTGAGCAGATCACTTTCTGGTCCTTGGTTTCCTCACCTATAAAATAGTCTTGGACTAAATATTGTCTAATCTTTTCTAAATTCCTGTGATTGTGTTATCTCATTCCTTTTAGCAAGTTTCCCCTTTTTTTTTTTCCACATTAGAGCAAGTGAACTCCATGTCTGGAAAAGTTAACATTCAATGTACAGTGGTTTAAGAGCTGGAAGGGGCTGTAGGCAACATGTAGGCACTTTCCTCTATCCATAGATATTTCTCATTTTGAGAAAAGATACTCCTCTATGACCATTATCTCTTTTTTTTCCTTCTTTTCACAGGTGTTGAATGACCATTATCTTAATATTAGAATGTATAACTGAATGAAGGATACAGAAGATTCAGTTTAGCTGAGTTAATAACAAAAGAGAAAGTTGTTTTGCCTGAGGTTGTTGAATAACTTTTTTTGTTTTTTGTTTCTTTTTTTGAGGCAGTGTCTCACCCCATCACCCAGGCTGGAATGCAGTGACATGATCTCAGCTCACTGTAGCCTTGACCTCCCAGGCTCAAACAATTCTCCCACCTCAGCTTCACAAGTAGCTGGGACTACAGGCGCACACCACTGCACCTGGCTAATTTTCTGTTTATTTTTTGTAGAGATGAGTTCTCACTATGTTGCCCAGGGTGGTCTCAAACTCCTGAGCTCAAGTGATCTGCCCGCCTTGGCCTCCCAAAGTGCTAAGATTACAGGCATGCACCACTGCACCCAGCCAAATAACTTTTTTATCAGCTAACTGTGCCTGGGATTTGCTTTCCAACCTGTAAAATGTAACTACATTTAATAGTACCTCCTCAATTACTTAACTTTTTTAAGAAGTATTTTTTTTTTGTATAATACACATAAAATTTACCATGTTAACCATTATTAAGCATACAGTTTAGTGGAAATTAAATATACTCATAATGTTGTGCAACCATCACCACCATGTGTCGCCCTAACTCTTTTCATCCTGTAAAATTAAACATCTCTGTCCAGGCACGGTGGCTCACGCCTGTAATTCCAGCACTTTGGGAGGCCGAGGCAGGTGGATCACGTGGTCAAGAGATTGAGACCATCCTGGCCAACATGGTGAAATCCTGTCTCTACTAAAAATACAAAAATTAGCCGGGCATGGTGGCGGGCGCCTACAGTCCCAGCTACTTGGGAGGCTGAGGCAGGAGAATTACTTGAACGTGGGAGGTGGAGGTTGCAGTGAGCCGATATCGCATTACTGCGCTCCAGCCTGGTGACAGAGTAAGACTCTGTCTCAAAAAAAAAAAAAAAATATTGAACATCTCTAACCATTAAATAACAACCCCCCATTTCCTCCTTGCTCCTAGCCCCTGGAAACCACCATTCTACTATCTGTTCCTATGATTTTTGACTACTTCCTTCATATAAGTGGAATTTTGCCTTTTTGTGACTGGCTTATTTTACTTAGCGTAAGATGCTCAAAGTCCATTGATGTTGCACCATGTGACAGGATTTCCTTCCTTTTTAAGGCTTAATAATGTTCCATCGTGGCCAGGTGCAGTGGCTCACGCCTGTAATCCCAGCACTTCAGGACGCCGAGGCAGGCAATCATGAGGTCAGGAGATCAAGACCATCCTGGCCAACATGGTGAAACCCTGTCTCTACTAAAAATACAAAAATTAGCTGGGCGTGGTGGCACACACCTGTTGTCCCGGCTCAGAATGGTGAGGCAGAAGAATTGCTCGAACCCAGGAGGCAGAGGTTGCAGTGAGCCAAGATCATGCCACTGCACTCCAGCCTGGTGACAGCAAGATTCCATCTCAAATAATAATAATATTCCATTGTATATATATACCATATTTTACTGATTCATTCATCTGTCAGTAGACATTGGGTTGCTTCTATATCTTAGCTATTGTGAGTAATGCTGCTATAAATATGGTGTACAAATATCTCTCTGGGACTCTGCTTTCAGTTCATTTGAGTGTGTACTCTGAAGTAGAATTGCTACATCTTGTGGTAATTCTGTTTTTAATTTTTTTTGAGAAACTGTCGTTTTCCACAGCAGCTTGTATCCTTTTACATTCCCACTGACAGTGCACAACGGTTCCAGTTTTTTTTTTTTTTTTGAGATGGAGTCTTGTTCTGTTGCCCAGGTTGGAGTGCAGTAGCGCAATCTTGGTTCACAGCAACCTCTGCCTCCTGGGTTCAAGTGATTCTCCTGCCTCAGCCTCCTGAGTAGCTGGGACTACAGGTGTGCACCACCATGCCTGGCTAATTTTTGTATTTTTAGTAAAGATGGGGTTTTGCCATGTTGGCCAGGCTGATCTCAAACTCCTGACTGATCGAACTCAAGTGATTCACCAGCCTCAGCCTCCCGAAATGCTGGGATTATAGGTGTGAGCCACCATGCCCTGCGGATTCTATTTCTCCATATCTTCACCAATGTTTATTTTCTGTGGTTTTGATAGTATCATGGTAATGGTTGTGAGGTGGTATCTTATTTTGATTTGCATTTCTCTAATGATTAGTTATGTCAAGCATCTTTTCATGTGCTTATTGGCCATTTGTGTATCTTTTCTGGAGAACTGTCCTTTGCCTTTTTTTTTTTTTTTTGAGACGGAGTCTCACTTTTTTGCCCAGGCTGGAGTGCAGTGGCACAATCTAGGCTCACCACAACTTCCACCTGCTGGGTTCAAGCAATTCTCCTGTCTCTGCCTCCCGAGTAGCTGGGACTACAGGTGCGTGCCACCATGCCCAGCAAATTTTTATATTTTTAGTAGAGACAGGGTTTCGTTATGTTGGCCAGGCTAGTCATGAACTCCTGACCTTGTGATCCACCCACCTCGGCCTCCTAAAATGCTGGGATTATAGGCATGAGCCTGTTCTATTAATTTAAACTTAACCTCTCTCTTCTTTTTTATGATCCTTTCTCCATCTTACTGCTTTCCATTTATTCATTGCCTGTGGTGTACCAGGTACTATGCTAGGTTTTCTGCATGTATTATCTAATTTGTACTCAAAATCTCATGAAGTAGTTTTTTTCATAGTTTTAGAAAAGAAAAAGATAAGTTTCAGAAAGGTTAAATAGCTCATTCATGGTCATCCAGGTGCTAAGTGGCAAAGCTAGGATTAGATTTGAGTATGTAGCTCCAAAGCATGCTCTGTTAGCTATTCCAAGCTGGTGCTCCACCTTATTCTTTTACTCTTTTGGTTTGTCTTTAATTCCATCTCTCTTCTGGTGGCTAAAAGATTACTAATAAAAATCTTTTTCTTTCACAATCAAGAGTCCAGCAAGCTAAAAGTACAGAAGGTGGAGCCCTGGAACAGCGTGCGTGTGACATTCAACATCCCCCGGGAAGCAGCGGAGCGGCTACGGATCCTTGCTCAGAGCAACAACCAGCAGCTTCGGGATTTAGGGATTCTCTCCGTTCAGATTGAAGGTCTTTTACTTTGCCATGTGCCCATCTAGACCAGAATCATTACAGTAGTAGAATATAGCATGATTTTCTATGCTGCTTTGTCTGTTCTTCTGCTCTTGTGTTTCAGAATGCCAAGCAACTCATGTAACTTGTACTTTGCTTTGCAGCACCTTAGATGAAGAGGGACTGACTGAGGTTATTGCTGGGTCCTGATGGTCTTTACATCTGTAGTCTTGGTTTCCATTCCTTTGGCTAATTTTGACCATCAGTCTTTCAGACTTTGATTTTACTGGCATCCTGACCAGGAATTGATTTGTCTTATTTATTTAGTTGTGTGGTTTTCTTTGTTATTGTTGTTGTTTTTAGAGATGGTGTCTTTCTGTGTTGCCCAGGCTGGACTCAAACTCTTGACCTCAGATGATCCTCCTATCTCAGCCTCCTGAGTAGCTGGGACTACACCTGTACCACTGTACCCAGCTTAACATATAATTTAATTTGCTTCCTTCCTTCCACCAAATAAAGTTTAGTATTTTCTTTATTCGTCTAACAGATTACGAAGCCTTCAACAGTCCTTTCCTTTTGTAGCAGTGTTCATTTTCTTTTCTTTTCTTTTCTTTCTTTCTTTCTTTCTTTTTTTTTTTTTTTTTTTTTTTGAGGCAGAGTCTCGCTCTGTTGCCCAGGATGGAGTATAGTGGCGTGATCTCAGCTCACTGCAACCTCCACTTCCCAGGTTCAAGCGATTCTCCTGCCTCAGCCTCCCGAGTAGCTGGGATTACAGGCATGTACCACCATGCCCAGCTAATTTTTGTGCTTTTAGTAGAGACAAGGTTTCACCATCTTGGCCAGGCTGGTCTCAAACTTCTGACCTCAGTTGATCTACCCTCTTCGGCCTCCCAAAGTGCTGGGATTACAGGCGTGAGCCATCATGCCGGCCCACAGTGTTCATTTTCAATATTTTTACCAGAATGATCTTTTTCAAAATGAAAATTAGATGAGCAGGCGCGCGCGCGTGCGCATGCTCACGCGCACGCACACACACACACACACACACACACACACACACACATATCCCTACACCCCTAGATTAAAATCCTACCATCTCTTGGTATTATTCAAAGAATGAAGACCAAACTCCTTACCATGACCTCAGGCCTTGCATGGTCTCACCTCTACCTTCTTCATCGAGCCTTATCTTGTATAACTCTCCTCCCTTGCCCCCTGTGTTCCAGCTTCTCAACTTTCTCTTCCTGCTGCCACAGGTCCTTTGTATTGATGTCTTCTCTGAATGAAATACCATCCCCTACCAGCCCCCCTTCCCCTAGTTCATGCCTGCTCAGCCTTCAAGTATCAGCTTAAATCTTGAGGATATATTCTCTGAACTCCTTTGGCAAGTCAGAGTCCTTTGCTATGTGCTCTCACAAAAGTTTGTTTCTCTCCCTCAGATCATTTATCTCACACTTTTCATTAGAGCAATTATTGATTGTTGTTTTATCCCCCATAGACTATAAGCTTTAGCATTTGGAATACAGTGATAAATATTGTCCTTACTGTTATAAACTGGGAAGAGCTTATGACTTTAGTAAGGAAGACAAACCTGTGAGAGATATAAGTACCTACCATGTGTGGGAGAGCTCTTTGGAAGCTCAGTGAACTAGACCCCCCTCTTCCCCTCCTGTGTTGATACAACCAGGTGACAACCAGCAATTCCAACTTTCCCTTCCACAGTAGGCCAGGTCCTCCTGGCCCTGTGCTTACGTAGAACCTAAATGCTCCGTGAAACCTCAGCAGCCGAGGTCATCATTTTGTTTATAGGAGTGAGACACATTTTATGCAGTCTAGCATTATAGGTTGCTGTGCCCTCAAAGGGGAAATACCAACAAACAGATTATTTAGAAAGGGTTATATGTAGATTGAGAAATGGGGTAAATTTCACCACTTGATAAATGAGGGGATAGTGGCTTAAACAATAACCACTTTAATTTGAAAAATGTGGAACTATCGAAAAGGATCCAGAGAAGTATAGTTAATTCACAGCAATCTGTAGGATGAACTATTAGGAAGAGTGGAAATCGAACAACTGTTGGATAAAATAACAGTATGTGGGCCGTTTATACTTTAAGGGACACATAAGTGGTTTCTTTAAAACCCCACATGTTTTATGGTCTCTGTTCCTATTTAAAGACTTCAAAACCTTAATTGATAGTGTTTTTAACTGGAGAAAGAAGTACCAGTTTTATCTCTTAAGCAGACCTACTTCCTAAAAGGATAAAATGCTGGTTCTCCCTTAATATTATAGCCATAAATTCAAACATGAGTACTAGCAAGGAAGCAAATAGATAACATATTTTAAGAAATTATGAAATTCACATATGACAATGATTATCACAATACAGAAAGAGTTCTTTAACTTTCAGGCTACATGTGTGTCCCAGATGATCTCTGTTCTTACAATCCTGGAAATTCAGGCAGGAGTGAAGTGATGGCAGCAGCTATTGCTTTTGTGGAACTGGGCTATTGATTTTGTAAATTGTAAGAAGGAATGTTGGCCAGTCACGGTGGCTCACGCCTGTAATCCCAATACTTTGAGAGGCTGAGGTGGATGGATCACTTGAGGGCAGGAGTTTGAGAGCAGCCTGGCCAACGTGGTGAAACCCCGACTCTACTAAAAATATAAAAATTAGCCCAGCATGGTGGTGCATGCCTGTGGTCCCAGCTACTCGGGAGGCTAAGGCAGGAGAATTGCTTGAACGCAGGAGGCAGAGGTTATGGTGAGCCGAGATCATGCCACTGCACTCCAGCCTGGGCGACAAGAGCGAAATTTTGTCTCAAAAAATCAAAAAGAAGGAATGTTGCCACTATCATGTCTGCTGCAAGGCTTGAGGGACAGGTTGTTCTCGCAAGAGTCCATTCTCCATTGACTAATACTCCCTGTACCCTTCCCTTTTTAAGTTTTGGCCAGGGAGTTGGGGAAACATCTTTTTTGAGGACATTTTGTGCCACCTCTGTAAATTCATGGTGATCTAAAGCGGTAGTCTGCTAACTTTTTCTATAAAGGGCCAGGAATAAATATTTTTGGCTTTTCAGGCCATAAGATCTCAACTCAACAAGTACTCAGCTCTGTCTTGTAGGGAAAAAACAGCCATAGGCAATATGTAAACAAGTAAACGTGGCAGGATTTCAATAACACTTTATTTAAATAAACATGCAGTGGGCTGCATTTGGCCCACAAGACGTAGTTTGTGGACCCCTAATTGGCAAGTTTGGGAGCCCGTAGTGTTCTCTTTGACATGAATTGGCATATATGCAGTTGGCAAATAGGGGAATAATAGCAGTATAATGTGGAAATTCTGTTTATTAAGATGTGATTTTTTTTCTTAGGTAAGAGGAGCTGGAATAGTAGAAATAGAATTATAATTATCAACAAGAAGAAGCTTTTCACTCAGCTGTTGCATGTGTGGGAGTCTTTACAGCTCTATTAAAATTAAGGATGAGAGTATGCATTCGTGTGCCTTCCTGACGTGCGTCCCCCAGCCTTGCGTGGCTCTCAGCTCATGACAGGTTGCATTTCTTCCTGTGTCCACCTTAATGGCAGCCCCACTGGCTCAGAGCTCCACTACATCTGCATTATCTCAGCAGCTTTAACCAGGCATTTCCACTGCATTTTTTTCTGGTATTTTGCCTCCACCAGTTACTGCTTTTATTAGAGCTCTGGTTACAAAGTCTCATAGGTTTTCAGTTTGCCCTAACCCTCTTATTGTGAGTATGAGATTTGATAAATGTGAGGTTTTCCAGAAATTAATTTGTCATGTAGAAAAATGCCTATAATCCTTTGTAAGGTTATAAATAAGATGACTGTTTATATTTAAAAAATAGCTAATGAGCACCTGCCATGTACCAGGCACTATTTTATGTATAAAGGATATATTATAGATCGTCATATAATTTATCATTAAATTAGGACACTTTTCTTTCTTTTTTATTTGAGATAAAGTCTCACTATGTTGCCTGGGTTGGAGTGCAGTGGTACAAACACAACTCACTGTAGCCTCAGCCTCCTGGGCTCAAGCGATCCTCCCATCTCAGCCTCCTGAGTAGCTAGGACCACAGGTGCATGCCACCATGGACCTGACTAATTTTTCATAGAGATGGGGTCTCACCATGTCGCTAGTCTTGAACTCCTGGTCTGAAGCAATCCTCCCACCTTGGCCTCCCAAAGTGCTGGGATTAACAAACGTGAGTCACCATGCCCAGCCTAAAGTAGGACACTTCTGAAAGTGAAAGAGAATGCTATTAATTATGCTGGAACAACAGATGTAAAGGAATAAGGACAGACTTGTGATTACCCCTGTATAGTGATGGGGGAGGCAAGCAAGAAAATGAGTGAGTGAATGATTACGTGGAATGTGCTCTGCAGAAATAACAAGATGTTCTGATAAAAGTTACCTAACCTTGGATAAGATAGTTGGTAGAGGCCTTTTGGGGCATGTGACACTTAAGATTACATGAAAATTGAGAAGCTAGCTATGCGAAGAGTGCAGAGAACTGTTCTAGGCAGAGGAAACCACATGAGCAAAGGCCTTGGGTTAAGAAGCAGCCTTGTGTGCCTAAGAAACTAAAAAGAAACAATGGGGCTGAATCCTTGTTATTGAAGGAGAAAAATAGCATGAGATGAGGTTAAAGAGGTAGACAGGGCTAAATATGGGCAGTCCAGTATTGGTAGCCACAGACTGACTGTATATTGCTTTTGAGCACTGAAAATGTGGCTAGTTAAAACTGATATGCACTGTAAGTATAAAATACATATTACATTTTGAAGATTTGGTATCCCCCAAAAGAATGTAAAGTATCTCAATAATTCTTATATTGGCCAGGCTCAGTGGCTCACACCTATAATCCCAGCACTTTGGAAGGCTGAGGCCAGGAGGATTGCTTGAGCGCAGGAGTTTAAGACCAGCCTGGGCAATATAGTGACACCCACCCTGTCTCTACAAAAAATTTAAAACTGAAAAAAATTAGCCAGGCATGTTGGCATACTCCTGTAGTCCCAGCTACTTGGGAAGCTGATGTGGGAGGATCGCTTAAGCCCAGTAGGTCAGTGCTGCAGTGAGCTGTTATCTCACCACTGCACTCCAGCCTGGGCGACAGAGTGAGACCCTGTCTCAAAAAATAAAAATAATTTTTGCATTAGTTACATGTTGAAATAACAGTACATTGGATGTATTAAGTGAAATAAATGATGTTTAATTTAGTCTGTTTCTTACTGTGGCTTCTAGAAAATTTTAAATTGTATCTGTGGCTCATATTATATTTGTGTTGAACAGCACTTTGGCTAGGTAGATAATTTGAGCCCTTGTGTAGACTGTTAAGAAGTTTGGCCTGGCCGGGCACAGTGGCTCATGCCTGTAATCCCAGCACTTTGTGAGGCTGAGATGGGCAGATTGCCTGAGGTCAGGAGTTCGAGACCAGTCTGGCCAACATAGTGAAACCCTGTCTCTACTAAAAATACAAAAGTTAGCCGGGCATGGTGGCAAGCACCTGTAATCCCAGCTACTTGGGAGGCTGAGGCAGGAGAATCACTTGAACCCGGAGGCGGAAGTTGCAGTGAGCTGAGATTGTGCCATTGCACTCCAGCCCAGGCAATAGGTTGAGACTCTGACTCAAAAAAAAAAAAGTTTGGTCTTTATTTCTAAAATAGTGAGAAGCAATGGACCTGTTTTAAGCAGGGGAATGATACAAACTGATGTCCTTTTCCAGAACAATTTTCTTTCTACCTAGAATGTCTTAACAAATTTTGTATATTAATAGTTCCCTTCCTTTGGTGGAAACCCTCATGACCTGTATTCGCTTTCTCTTTTACGCCTGATTTCTAGAGGCAAGCCAGAGCATCTGGTAGCTCCCAGTGATTGCTTCCTTTTTGGTAGGATGTTTGTTCCCTGTGACCAGTGAACCTCCCTGGTTAAAACAGACATAGAAAGCTGACCTAGGCCAGGCACAGTGGCTCACGCCTATAATCCCAGCACTTCAGGCGGATCACAAGGTCAGGAGATCGAGACCATCCTGGTAAACATGGTAAAACCCTGTCTCTACTAAAAATACAAAAATCAGCTGGGTGTGTTGGCATGCGCCTATAATCCCAGCTACTCGGGAGGTTGAGGCAGGAGAATCTTTTGACCCTGGAAGGTGGAGACTGCAGTGAGCCAAGATCACACCACTGCGCTCCAGCCTGGCGACAGAGTGAGACTCCATCTCAGAAAAAAAAAAAAAAAGAAAGAGAAAGCTGACCTAGATCAGTGACAGGACAGAGGAAACTGCCATGTCTCATTAACTTTTTACTTTGCCATCTGACCCTATGAATCTGAACCCTAGTATAGGAGGACTTGGGTGAGTGCAACCTTTCAGCTCAGCAGCCACAGACTAGCTATATTTTAACTCTCCACAAGGTGGTGCTCTCTTATAATAACAGTAGTCAAAATTTTGGATTAAGTGCAAGAAACATTCTGTAGCTTGTTTCAGAGACCTTTTTATCATTGGACCAAGTAACATTTAAGTTTCCTCTAAGTTTAGAGTCTACTTAATTGGAACACTTCTAGTAACATTACCTGTGAGGGTACCGTGAAGCTCAAATAAGATAAAATTAAAAATCCTATACAGGCTAGGCCCGGTGGCTCATGCCTATAATCCCAGCACTTTAGGAGGCTGAGGTGGGTGATCACATGAGGGCAGGAGTTGGAGACCAGCCTGGCCAACATGGTGAAACTCTGTCTCTACTAAAAGTGCAAAAATTATCTGGGCGTGGTGGTGGGTGCCTGTAATTCCAGCTACTCGGGAGGCTGAGGTAGGAGAATCCCTTGAACCCAGGAGACGAAGGTTGCAATGAGCTGAGATCACGCCACTGCACTCTAGCCTGAGTGACAGAGTAAAACCCCTTCTCAAAAAAAAAAAAAAAAAAAAAGGCCAGGTGCGGTGGCTCATGCCTGTAATCCCAGCCCTTTGGGAAGCTGAGCTGGGTGGATCACAAGGTCAGGAGATCGAGACCATTCTGGCTAACACAGTGAAACCCCATCTCTACTAAAAATACAAAAAAACTAGCCAGGTGAGGTGGCGGGTGCCTGTAGTCCCAGCTACTCAGGAGGCTGAGGCAGGAGAATGGCATGAACCCGGGAGGGGGAGCTTGCAGTGAGCCAAGATTGCACCACTGCACTCCAGCCTGGGCAACAAAGTGAGACTCGGTCTCAAAAAAATAAAAAAGGAAAATCCTATACATAGCCGGACATACTGGTATGTGCCTGTGGTCCCAGCAACTCAGAAGTCTGAGGCAGGAGGACCCTTTAGGCCCAGGAATTTAAGGCGGTGGTGAGCTATATGACTGTGCCACTGCACTCCAGCCTGGGTGACAAAGTGAGACCCCGTCTCAATAAACAAAAACCTATACAAATACTGGTCCTGTCATTTGGTGTCTCAGAAAGTAGATTTGTAGCAACCTATCTCCTCTTCATTGCATGATTTTTTTCCTGCTGGAAATAGGTTTATGTTGCATTGAATGGAAGTGGCATTTTGTTCACAAGTGCTAGTATCCCTGTACCAGTATATGTTCTTCATTCATTAAACCTACTTATATTTAATATCTACCTTCTGATCATAAATTATCAAAAGAAAGTCTAGGATTTTGAGAGTTTTTGAGAACATTTTCTTCCATTATACACACACACCGCACACACACACAATTGGTAAGATGGTTGAAAATAAATATTCAGAGTTCCAGGATCTCTGTTGATACTAAGCATCATTCATGGTCACCCTGCTTCCTTATTACAAGAATTGGTTCTATCTCCTTGTGCTTAATGAAACCTACTCAGATGGGTTGAAGAAAGACCCATCTACATTGAACCCACCATTGTTCTGGTGGTAAACTAACCATAATTCTTCAAAAGCACGGATAACTACAGCACTTATATAGCTGTCTATAAGCAAAATTTGCATTTTATTCTGATTTCCTTTTTATCACTTGACTGTCATTCTCAGGGGAAGGTGCTATCAACCTGGCTTTGGCTCAGAACCGAAGCCAAGATGTGAGAATGAATGGACCCATCGGAGCCGGAAATTCAGTTAGGATGGAGGCGGGATTTCCCATGGCAGGTGGTCCAGGTAAGACCTCCGACTCAATTGTATGACATTTTACTAGTTTCCTTTTTGGCTTATTTGATCATTTGAGCCCTGCAAGATAGGTGGGGGTTCATGGCATACTTAAATCTCTATGTGTTGAATCAGGAAAGCTAGACATGAGTCATTCCTGGAGGCTAGGGGTCACAGCATGAAGCATCTTTGCAATCTTTTGGTCTCATGCTTAAAGGTTGATGAACACTGAGCCATGCAGCAAACATTTATTGACTTCTTGTTGTGTGACAGGACCTGTGCTGTTGGAAATAGAAATGAATGAGACATTTTCTACCCTCTTTATGTTAATATTAATAGTACAATGGAGAATGTAGCTTTCCAACTCCCACTTTCTCTGAGGCTGAGAATATCTGTAAATTGAATTCTTGTGTGCTTATGTGGAATCTGAAGATGTATGTGGAAGAATATGAGTTTTTACGTGTTTAGAATTTGAGAGTTATAAATTGCTTCCTTTTCTAGTAATCTTGAAATCTCTTCTTCAGAGACTGAACTCAATATTCTGTGAATATCAGAATATTAGAATTGAGCTGACTGCCATTTAAAGCTGAGGAAGCTGTGGAACTCACATAAAGGAAGTGATTTGCCCAGGGTCAAGGAGCAATAAACTAGTATCACAGATCTTCTAACGCCCAGTTTAGTGCTTTTTTCACTGCACTAGTGGCTTTCAAATTTTTTCAGCTGCAGGACCCTTTATTCAAATAAAACAGAAAAGCACAGCTGCTGTGATTGAACCTGAGTAAGAACCTGCTTACCCAGTCATTCCCTTCCCACTCTACCACAGTAGCTCTTAGAGAAATGCAGCAGTGTAGAGGAGCTCAATTTATAAGGTGCTATTCTTGGCCGGGCACGGTGACTCACGCCTGTAGTCCCAGCACTTTGGGAGGCTGAGGTGGGTGGATCACCTGAGGTCAGGAGTTCAAGACCAGCCTGGCCAAGATGGTGAAACCCCATATCTACTAAAAATACAAAAATTAGCTAGGTGTGGTGGTAGGTGCCTATAATCCCAACTACTCAGGAAGCTGAGGCAGGAGAATCACTTGAACCTGGGAGGCAGAGGTTGCAGTGAGCCGAGATTGCACCACCGTACTCCAACCTGGGAAACAGAGCGAGACTCTGTCTCAAAACAAAAAAACATGCTATTCTGAACTGTAACTAATGAATTGATCATAGAATTGAATTAGGTTTTTATTCAGGTACTACCATTTACTGGTTACCTCAAGCTAGTTACTATACTTCCCCAAGCAATACTTTCTTCACAATAAAATGAAGTAATAATACCTACCATCTTTTGAGCTCATGCTTGAAGGTAGGAGGACCCTGAGCAGTGCAGCAGACATTTCCTAAGTTCTTGTTAGGACTTAGGAAAATATATATGTCAGGACCTGTGCTGTTGGGCTGTTGTGGAATACCATATAATAGATGTAAAATATCCAGCCTGGTATTGTGTACATAGATGTAGTTCCCCACAGAAGTCTGAGCATTTGGTGTTAAGGTAGCTTTATGAGAAATTATAGACGACACTGTTGCCACTACTGGAAAGACATGGGCCAGAAGCAGAGTGGGAAAAGCCTAGCCAAGTTACATATAGTTAATGAAAGAATGAATAAACCTATAGTTACCATATAGTTACGTATAGTTAATGAAAGAATGAATAAATCAGGAAATCTGGGTTCTAGTCTCTTTTCCAAAGGACTTAATATTTACTGACCCTAGTTGCCTATAAACATCTTTAATTATGTTCTAGAAAAACAATGCTAGAGATCCCTTCTAGGCTTAAAATGTTAAGACTCCACTTAATTGTTACTAGTACTGTAATTACAAGCTCTCTTAGGCTAGTATCTGGCAAATAGCAAGCATGTTTACTAAGTATCCCTAAGAAGTGCATGTAAATTATAGTGCTTTTTTTTTTTTTTTTTTGAGACAGGGTCAAGTGTTCCTCCTGTCTCAGCCCTTCAGTAGCTGGGACTACACCCGGCTTATTTTTGTTTTGTTTTGTTTTTTTTGTAGAGACAGGGTTCTGCCGTGTTGACTAGGCTGGTTTAACTCCTGGGCTCAAGTGATCTGCCCCCTCAGCCTCCCAAAGTGCTGGGATTACAGACATGAACTGAGCCACCGTACCCAGCCAATTGTAGTACTATAGTTGATTATCAACCTAGGAAACTGAGAAGCTTTAGATTGAAATCAGGTTAGATTTGTATTTAATGAAGGACTCAGATTGAGATAATGTGTATGGTATAAAGTTTCAGGAATAATCAATTAGTAATGACCTGTAGTAATAGTAACATTTTAACCCCCAAGATACCTTTCTTTACTGCCAAGCATATTTTAGGATTGCTTTTCTCTGTTGTCTATTGAGACTTGAAGGATGCAAACAAAGTTTAATATTAGGTTAAACAGCTAAATTTTTCTGGGGAAAGAGACCTTAAATCTCTTCTAAAACTATAATAAATAACTTTAGAATTGTGTATCTACAGCAGTTGGTTTTTCAATCATTCTTAGTACTACTTTCTTCTCTTAGCGTGGGGAACAGAAAGTTTACTAATAAGAGTCTTTTGCAATTAAAACTAAATCCATAGCCTGTTTTTTTTTCATAGCCTTATAGAATTCAAAGATTTGTTAGATACCATAGTAGTCGTTTAATTCAAGTTTCTCAGCTTCAACACTGTTGATGTTTGGAGCCAATAATTTTTTGCTGTGGGAGACTGTCCTGTGTGTTGTGGGATGTTTAGTAGCATCCGTGGCTTCTACCCACCAGATGCCAGTAGCACCATTACTTCCCTGTAGTTGTGCCACCTAAAAATGTCTCCCGACATTACCAAATGTCCCTTGGGGGACAAAATTTCCCCTAGATGAGAACCTTGGATCTTGTGCACATTCCCATCTAGTACTGGAATGCATGTTATAGTGTCACTATTGAACATGTAGTCAGCATATACTTGAAATTTTCTGGGATTAGGAAGCTTATTATGGACCAAGAAAACCTTTTTTTCTTTTTTTTCTTTTTTTGAGATGGACTCTCGCTCTGTTGCCTAGGCTAGAATGCAGTGACGCGATCTTGACTCACTGCAAGCTCCACCTCCTGGGTTCACGCCATTGTCCTGCCTTAGCCTCCCGAGTAGCTGGGACTACAGGCGACTGCCACCACACCCGGCTAATTTATTTTTTGTATTTTTGGTAAAGATGAGGTTTTACTGTGTTAGCCAGGATGGTGTGGATCTCCTGACCTCGTAATCCACCTGCCTTGGCCTCCCAAAGTGCTGGGATTACAGGCGTGAGCCACCGCGCCGGCCAAAAACCTGTTTCTTATCTCACGAGAACTTTCTCTCTCTTTTTTTTTTTTTTCTTGAGAAGGAGTCTCACTCTGTCACCCAGGCTGGAGTACAGTGGCATGATCTCAGCTCACTGTAGCCTCCACCTCCTGAGTTCAAGTGATCCTCTCACCTCAGCCTCGAGAGTGACCAGGATTACAGGCGGGTGCCACCACACCCGGCTAATTGGCTAATTTTTATATTTTTAATAGAGATGGGATTTCACCATGTTGGCCAGACTGGTCTCGAACTCCTGCTCTCAGGTGATCCACCTGCCTAGACCTCACAAAGTGCTGGGATTACAGGCGTGAGCCACCACAACCAAGCCCTCGTGAGAGCTCTCTTAATTGTCTAACTACCATCTTTAAAAAACCAGGTGCAATTCCTCAGAAACAAATCCAGTTTCAACAGATAAACATTAGCCTAACTGTCCTCTCCAACTACAAAATACCTTAAAATACAACTTTTTTTTTTTTTTTTTTCGAGACAAAGTCTTGCTCTGTCACCAAAGCTGGAGTGTAGTTGTGCGATCTCGGCTTACTGCAAGCTCTGCCTCCCAGGTTCAAGCAATTCTCTGCCTCACCTTCCCTAGCAGCTGGGATTACAGGTGCCCACCACCATGTCTGGCTAATTTTTGTATTTTTAGTAGTTTCACTGTCTTGGCCAGGCTGGTCTCGAACTCCTGACCTCAAGTGATCCACCCACCTCAGTCTCCCAAAGTGCTGGGATTACAGGCATGAGCCACCGCACCCTGCCTATAACATTTAATATGTAGCTGGGCGGCCGGGCACGGTGACTCACACCTGTAATCCCAGCACTTTGGGAGGCCAAGGCGGGCAGATCATGAGGTCAGGAGATCGAGACCATCCTGGCTAACATGGTGAAACTCTGTCTCTACTAAAAATACAAAAAATTAGCCGGGTGTGGTGGCGGGTGCCTGTATTCCCAGCTGCTTGGGAGACTGAGGCAGGAGAGTGGCGTGAACCCTGGAGGCGGAGCTTGCAGTGAGCCAAGATCGCACCACTGCACTCCAGCCTGGGTGACAGAGCAAGACTCCGTGTCCAAAAAAAAAAAAAGGTAGCTGGGCTTGGAAGCAGAGGGTTGGGGAAAGAAAGTAGAGGAAGTCCCTAGGGCCAAAAAAAAAAAAAAAAAGTCAAAGATGAATATTTAAACAGCAGTAAACAAATGAGATTCTGCAGGGTCTAAAGCATTTGGGTTTTAATGGCCTGGAAGGGATAAAAAATAAAGCCTTGGGTCAACATGAAGAAGCAAGTTAGAATTCAAAATTCCTCATGAAACCAGAATTTTCAGTGAAAGATAGATTAGGAAAATGTCACCCTCTGGCATAGGGAAATTAATGGGAAATTAATAGGAAATTTGTCTGTGTTTGCTGGGGCTGTAGACATGAGGTGGGAAAATGGGTGTTGTGGAATTGTCTTCTCTACCCTCTTGCATTTTGGACATTTAATATGTTAGTGAATACCCATTAACAGGCTAAGTCATTAACATTAAGTGGGTCTAGACTGGTGATAACTGTTGAAGCTGTGGAGGGGCATATTCTCAACCCTAGTCATTGCAGACTTCTAGTTAAAACCTGATATAAATGAGCTTATATTCTGAATTTATACAATTTAGGATTAGACTCACTCCCTCCAGAATTTTAGGTAATAGGAATATCAGAGTATTAACAATTACAAGAATCATAAGAAAACAAGCACTATTAAAACATAAGGAGAGATGGGGGAACAGAACTTACAGAAATTTAAAAATAAAGTGAATAACTTATTCAGCAAATTAGAAATAGCTGGATTGAAAGGTGAATTTGAATAAATCACTTAGGATGCAGCAGAGAAAAAGAGATGGAAGTATGAAAGAGGTCAAGAGACAAGAAGGATAAAATGAGAAGGTTTAACATGTTTGAAAAGAGTTCCTGAAGAAGATAAAGAAATTGAGGAGGGATGACAGTCAGAGAATGGCTAAAATTTTTCCAGAATGGATGAAAGACATAAGTCCTCAGATTCAGAAGCCCAGTAATCCTGAGCACTACAAAATAAAAATAAATCTACATCTAGACACAATATTGTAAAACTTCAGGGCCGGGCACGGTGGCTCAAGCCTGTAATCCCAGCACTTTGGGAGGCCGAGATGGGCGGATCACAAGGTCAGGAGATCGAGACCATCCCGGCTAACCCGGTGAAACCCCGTCTCTACTAAAAAATACAAAAAACTAGCCAGGCGAGGTGGCAGGCGCCTGTAGTCCCAGCTACTCAGGAGGCTGAGGCAGGAGAATGGCATGAACCCGAAAGGCGGAGCTTGCAGTGAGCTGAGATTCAGCCACTGCACTCCAGCCTGGGCGACAGAGTGAGACTCCGTCTCAAAAACAAAACAAAACAAAACAAAAAAAACTTCAGAACATTGAAAAACAGAATGCTAAAAGCAACCCAAAAGAAAAGACCTATTATTTGCAAAGGAAAGACTATCAGCTTTCCTTGATTTCTCAACAGCAGCATTGGAGGCCAGGAAACATTGGAATAGTTTTTTCAAAGTGCTGAGAAAATAATTGACCACCTAGAATTTTAAACATAGCTATACTATCAAGAGTAGTATGAAATAAAGAGCTTTTCAAAGAGACTAAGAGAATTTACCATTAACAGACCCTTGCTAATTGAACTGCTCAAGGATGTACTTCAGGAAGAAGAAAATTGAACCTAAGATGGAAGAAATAAGATCTAAGAAGGAATGGTGAGCTAAATAATTGATAAGCATGGGGTAAATCTAAATAAGCCTTGACTTATTTAGTAATAATGATGATCATATATTGTCTTTAAACTTTAAGTGAGATATGTCTGTTGACATTTTAAAGATACCAGTAAAATAATGTGAATGGAATATATAACTTCTAAACTAGTAGTAGAGGATTAAAGAGGAAGACCATGATGAAAAATTTTAATCCAGTAACATTCAGGAAAAATAGGAAGACAGCACAGAGAAAAAGGGTAAATAGAAATCATAAAATGACAAAATAAATAAAATTATACTAGTAATTAACAATAAAGGTAAATGGATTATGAACACTGATAAAAAGGAAATGATTAATCAGAGTAGTATTCTCAGGTTTACCTATGTGCTGTTACAGGAAACACAGAAAATGTAAGGACTCAGAAGGTTCAAAGTTAGAAAGATAGAAAGATTAACAAGGTGACTATTAACCAAGAAAAGTATAATAATATTTTTATCAGATAAAACAGACATTAAAATAAAAAGCATCACTGAAGGTAAATAGGGCCACTATATAATGTAAAAGGAAAAATTCACCAGGAAGTTGCTAAACTCTTATGTACTTAACAACCTAGCCTCAAAACATTTAAGAATTGCATGTAAATAGCAAACCTTAGGGGAGATTTAACACACCTCTGTGAGTAATTGATGGCCAAGTTTGTAAAAAATTAGTAAGGATAAAGGAAAGCTTGAATAACAATATACCTTTTATATAATGGACATACATAGAAACCATGCAGTCAGCCGGGCATGGTAGCTCACGCCTATAATCCCAGCACTTTGGGAGGTCGAGGCAGGCAGATCACGAGGTCAGGAGTTCAAGACCAGCCTGGCCAACATAGTGAAACCCCGTCTCTACTAAAAATACCAAAATTAGCCAGGCATGGTGGCGTGTGCCTATAGTCCCAACTACTTGGGAGGCTGAGGCAGGAGAATCGCTTGAACTTGGGAGGTGGAGGTTGTGGTGAGCCAAAATCGCACCACTGCTGTCCAGCCTGGGCAACAGAATGAGACTCCATCTCGAAGAAAAAACAAAAAAAAATAAAAGTGCAGTCATAATTCAAGAATTTTTAATATTCCCAAGCATAAATGGAAAATTTATACAGACTGACCAGGGATTATTCCAAGAGCAGGTTTCAGTAAATACCACATATTAATATCACACAGATCCTGTTCTCTAACCGCAATGCTGTTAGGTCAAGTCAGTGGCAAAAAAAAAACGCAACCAAAATATCCCATATTTTTGGAAATGTGGTAATGCATTATACTTAGTGATTTAAAAAAGCAATCCTGATGGAAATTAGACAATATTTTGAATGGAATTATGAGAATAATATATACTGAAATTTGTGAGATGTGGCCAATACAACACTTGGAAGAAATTTTAAGCCTTCAGAAATTGGTATTAATGAAGAAAGAACACCAACTGAAAATTAACAAACTAAGTGTCTGACTTGAGAATTGAGCAGAGCAGTAAGTTATGAGGGAAATTATACAGATAAGAACAGAGATAAGTAAAATATGAATCAAAAAAACAATGGAACAGCAAAACCAAAAGATTCTCCTGCCTCAGCCTCTTGAGTAGCTGGGATTACAGGCGCCCGCCACCTTGCCCAGCTAATTTTTGTATTTTTAGTAGAAATGGGGGTTTCCCCATGTTGACCAGGCTGATCTCATACCCCTGACCTCAAGTGATCCACCTGCCTCAGCCTCCCAAAGTGCTGGGATTACAGGCATGAGCCACCATCCCTGGCCCAAAAGATGTTTCTTTGAAAGGACAGCTAAAACTTATGAATGTGGTAAAACCACCAAAGAAGAAAAGAGGGCACAAACAATGTAAAGAATGAAAAAAGTACAAATTTTAAAAGGTGAATATTATAGTATATGAGTTATGTATCATTTTTTTTAAAAGAATGGAAAAGATATTCCACAGTTAACTTTATGCTAATAAATTTTAGTGTTGGCAAAATTATAATTTAATAAAAATTGACTTTTAATAAGGCATTGAAAACTTGAAAAGTCTATAACCATTTAAGAAATTGAAATAAAAATCTGTTTCCCTGTAAATCAATTAGTATGACCTATAGGCCCAGATGGTTTTACAGGAAAGTTTTATCAAACATTTAAAGAACAGTTACACAGAGCACAGAAAAAGAAGAAAGATGCTTTCCCAGTCATTTTGAGGTTATTTTCACCTCGATGCCAAAAATCAAAGATGTCACAAAATCTGCCCTTCAAGCTAAATGTCATCATTTTCATTTTAGAATTTTTCATTGTTCTCTTATTCATACCTCAACATTCCTAAAAGTGTGCTTTGGCCTACTTAGTCCTGCAAGATGCCCCATGACAGAGAATTCTGTAGCCAAGGAAAGGAAAAGAGAATAAGTATAGGTGGTTATCACTTTTTTTTCTTGAAGACAGGCTCTTACCCTGTTGCCTAGGCTGGAGAGCAGTGGCATGATCATAGCTCACTGCAGCCTCAAACTCCTGGGCTTAAGTGATCCTCCTGCCTCAGTGTCCTAAATAGCTAGGAATCCAGGCGCTTGCCACCACACTGGCTGATTTTTTTATTTTTTGTAGAGATGGGATCTTGCTATGTTGCCCAGGCTGGTCTCAAACTCCTGGCCTCAAGCAGTCCTCCCACCTTGGCCTCCACAAGCTCTGGGATTACAGGCATGAGCTACCATGCCTGGCCTGTTCTCAGGAGCATGGATGATAAATTCTGAAAAGTTTAGCAGTATCAGAAATTTTCAGATGTGGAGAAAGAGGAGTTCTCAAACTGCTAGTTTGAGTATAATTTGGTATAACCAACTTTTGAGAGCAGTTTACCAATATCTAGTAAACTTAAAGATGCTTAGACTTTAAAACCTAGCAATTCTAAGTATATAGTGTAAAAACACTCTCATATATCCACAAGAATTTATGACAAATACACAACATTGCAAAATTATAAGAATAAAGGAAAAATAAAACCTTAGTATTCATCAGCAGAAGGGTGGATATATGGTTCTATACGATGGAGCCCTTGTAACAGTCAAGAGAGATGTGAATCTCAAAAAATAACATTAAGTGAAAAAGGAAGCTGATGAAGAATGCATATAGTAAAGTGCCATTTATACAAAGATTAAAAGCATACAAAAAATGCTGTTTACCTACAGAAAAAGTGCAGTTTACCTACAGATACAGAAAAGGTCAATAAACATGCACAGAACTGTTAACCCCAACTGCAATAACAGGGAGGAGGTGGAATGGAAGGAGTAGCGGGCTTCTGCTGTATCTACATATATACCTGAAGGAGATAAGAGCAAATTTTTTAAATTTAAAAAAGGTAGATGATGGGTGTAGAAACTTCCAGGCTGGGTGCAGTAGCTCACGCCTGTGGTCCCAGCACTTTGGGAGGGCTGGGCTGGAGGATCACTTGAGCCCAGGAATTCGAGACCAGCCTAGGCAACATAGCGACCCCATCTCTACAAAATATAGAACAATTAGCTGGACACAGTGGTGTGTGCCTGTGGTCCCAGTGACATGTGCCCATGGTCCCAGCTACTTGGGAGACTGACTCGGAAGGATCACTTGGGCCCGGGAAGTCGAGGTGGCAGTGAGCTGTGATTGTGCCACTTGGCAGACTGGGCAACAGAGCTTGACCTGTCAAAAAAAAAACCCAAATTTTCCATATCTTTTCATATTCTTGAAATAACTCATTAAAAAACAAAAATTGTGCCAATTCCAGTACTCTATTCTAGGGATCTTTTTTCTAGGAATAATAAGGATGAACAACCCTGCCACTGTTATGATACCCCCGGGTGGAAATGTGTCATCTTCCATGATGGCACCAGGCCACAATCCAGAGCTGCAGCCCAGGACTCCTCGCCCTGCTTCTCAATCAGGTAATGACTTCCAATCTTTGAGGATGAAGAGTCTGAAACTTTCTGCACAGATCATTACAAAATTCAGTTATCTCTGATGCTGAATTTCTAATTTCCAAACTCACACTGTCACCTTCTTTACAAAATATGACCTGATTTCTTCAAGCTAAATGTCGTTATTTTCTTCTCAGAATTTCTCATTGTTTTCTTAATCAGTTATACCCTAACTTTTCTAAAAGCGTGCCTTGGCCTGCGTAGTCCTGCAAGATGCTCATTACATAGAATTCTGTAGTCAAGTAAATTTGGTAAATGCATCATTCTTTACCTTCCCTCCTGGAGATTCAAAAGTCACATATTGGAGGCACTGAAAGCCCTACAGTGAAGAAACCCATCTAAGTTTGTTAGGTTCATTGTTTCCCAAACCTAAGTGTTTTGTTTTCTTATAACGCTAATTAACATAGTTCTCCAGAATATGATTTGGTAAATACTGCTCTCCATGTTTTACATTTTGCTTTTAATGTCCACTACTGACCAAGCTCTTTTTAAGGCAGAATTCATCATCTTGGTATGTTGCTTCACACATAGAAGGTATTCACAAGCATTTATTATATCAAATAGTAGCAGCAGATTTTACTCTGTATATCAAGAATTACAAAGGCCACTGCTCTAGGATCTAGATTGCAGTAGGTTAATTATTGCTTTGTTGACTATCTTTAAACAGATGCAATGGATCCACTCCTCTCTGGGCTCCATATACAGCAGCAAAGTCATCCCTCAGGATCTTTAGCTCCCCCACACCACCCAATGCAGCCTGTCTCTGTGAACAGACAAATGAACCCAGCTAATTTTCCCCAGCTGCAGCAGCAGCAGCAGCAGCAACAACAACAACAGCAGCAGCAGCAGCAGCAGCAGCAACAACAGCAGCAACAGCAGCAACAACAGTTGCAGGCAAGACCCCCACAGCAACATCAGCAACAACAGCCACAGGGAATTCGACCCCAGTTTACTTCCCCAACTCAGGTGCCTGTTCCTCCAGGCTGGAACCAGCTGCCTTCTGGAGCCCTTCAACCTCCTCCAGCCCAGGGTTCTCTGGGCACAATGACTGCAAACCAAGGGTGGAAGAAGGCTCCCTTGCCTGGCCCAATGCAACAGCAACTCCAGGCAAGACCATCCTTAGCTACGGTACAGACGCCTTCCCACCCTCCCCCTCCATATCCCTTTGGCAGCCAGCAAGCCTCACAAGCCCACACAAACTTTCCTCAGATGAGCAACCCAGGCCAGTTCACAGCTCCTCAGATGAAGAGTTTGCAGGGAGGGCCCTCTAGGGTCCCAACTCCCCTGCAGCAGCCCCACCTCACCAATAAGTCTCCTGCCTCCTCACCCTCCTCCTTCCAGCAGGGATCCCCTGCATCCTCCCCAACGGTTAACCAAACTCAGCAGCAGATGGGACCAAGGCCACCTCAAAATAACCCACTTCCCCAGGGATTTCAGCAGCCTGTCAGCTCTCCGGGTCGGAATCCTATGGTTCAACAGGGAAATGTGCCACCTAACTTCATGGTGATGCAGCAGCAACCACCAAACCAGGGGCCACAGAGTTTACATCCAGGCCTAGGAGGTGAGGAACACTGTAGCTATTTGTGTTGGTAAATTTGCTGGAGCTAGATCTTAGTAGAACTTCAGTTTTTAGAGTTAATGGAGGGAGTGAAATAAGGATGTAATTATTTGGTTTTGTGGATATGGTGGTGACACTTGATATAACTTAGTTAACTGGATACATTATGCAGCATCTTACTAGTTAAATTTAAGCTAGCTCTCTGAACTGAAATTCAGGTAAAAGTCAACGTAGAGATGTTCATTTTGTTTTTCAAATTATTTTTCCTTGATCTTTTACTAGTAAATTAAAATGTCCAGAAGAAAAATGCATTTTGTTAACAATTTAAACTTCTGAGTTGCTGAAAAATTAAGATTATGCAATAGAGCAGAAATAAAAAGAACAGGGTCTCATTGAAGAAAAGGCCCTTTTAGTTACCAATTTTTATAATCCTAGTTAATAAAATAGTAAGCATGGTACTTGTTAAGTTTGATTAAAGTATTAAAGGGGAATAAGTTCAGAAATCATTGACTTTTATAGTTTTATAATGCCAATGCCTGCTCCTTAGAGAGGGAATTCCACCAGTTATACCTAAAGGAGATTTATTTATTTATTTTGTAAGGTGCCTCTTGTATGAAGAAAAAGCAATGGAGCTTAATGTGTGAGAGGTAAAACGATTACAGTAAAACTTATCCATCTCCATGTTTATTATTTATTCTTATTAATCATTGATCTAGTGCACATGAATGTGCTTGGAGCTTTTCAGTAAGGTATAGAGTATCAGTAATACTGTCATCTGATAAACATACCCCCCACCAAAAGACACCCATTGCCTATCCAGAAAAAAATCCTTGCATCTTTAGTGCAACATAGCAAAGGCATGTTCCCATGGTTTCTGGTGAAGTTAAGTTGCTCATCAGCCTTTCACTCTCTTGTAATTAATTTTGCTGACATGCAGGCTCTAATATTTGAATCGTAAGAAGTTCTTAGAAAATGCAAGAATGTTTCAGCTCCAAATTTCACTGTTCTGGGAATCTAGCCCCGGATCAGTAGAAGCTGGGTAGTCCCTCCTGCAAATGTGATTACTGATATAATTACAGTGGGAGCATGCAAATGGGACTTGTCACTGTTAAAGAAAGGACAAATGCATATTTGTCTACAAAGAGTTTTTCAGGACATTGAAAATTTGGCCCTTAAAAAAATAAATGGCTGGGCGCAGCGGCTCACGCCTGTAATCCCAGCACTTTGGGAGGCCGAGGCGGGTGAATCACCTGAGGTCAGGAGTTCGAGACCAGCCTAGCCAACATGGTGAAACCCCATCTCGACTAAAAATACAAAAATTAGCCGGGTGTAGTGGTGCACACCTATAATCCCAGCTACTCGGGAGGCTGAGGCAGGGAGAATTGCTTGAACCTGGGAGGAGGAGGTTGCAGTGAGCCGAGATTGTGCCACCACACTCCAGCCTGGGCAACAGAGCGAGACTCTGTCTCAAAAAATAAAAATAAAAGTAAATAAATAAATGAATGAATATAATAAATTTTTAAGTGAGTTTAGGTCTTGATGCTTTCATAGAGCAGATGATATGCTCACCTAGGTGATCTGGCCACATCAAGGCCTGTGTTGTAAATGATAAGTGGGTTCTGAGATTCTCGTTAATACAAATTTTCTAAAATTAGCCCTTCCTAAAAGGAACTGATACTTGAGAAAGATTCCATTAGAGTATGGTTTTTGGCACCAAAGCTGTCAGAATCACAGCAAACCTTATGAGAGGAAAGCATAATGATTTAATATAGCATCACTTTGAAGCTCCCGTGAACTGTTTCCAATCTGTCTCTTCCAAAGAGACAAGCACAATATTGGGGGGAAATTTTCTGCAAAGGAGATTGTCATCAGTTTACCTCAAAGGAAAAAAAATCACCAATCTATCCTTAATATCAGGACCCATCTCTTTGTTTTATACTATTTCACATCAATTTGTTTGAAATGAGAGAATTTAGCATATTCCTTTGGTGCCTGTGTTAAAATATGTAAAGTTTTGGGGTCCATTGTTAATTACAGAGAAAAGTGAGCCCTCAAACCTTGCTGTGGCGTGGCCTCAGATCACATTTAGGGAGCAGATTGCCATCTTTTCCTTGGCATGTTCTAAGTGTAAATTTTTTAGTATTTATTTTTCATTTTGACAATGCCTCATATAAGAGATTGTGTTGATTTTTTTAACCATCTTTCCCAACCTTATTATTAAAGATCCTACCAGTGTGACAGAGAGAGCTAAGCCAGTGGAGACTTCATGCAGCTCATCCTTCCTTATTCATTCCATATCTAAGCAAGAGTATAAATTTGCTAGGTAACTGCCTTACTCATTGTTTTCTATTAAGGAATGCCTAAACGCCTCCCACCTGGCTTCTCAGCAGGACAGGCCAATCCGAATTTTATGCAAGGTCAGGTGCCTTCGACCACAGCAACCACCCCTGGGAATTCAGGAGCCCCTCAGCTGCAAGCAAATCAAAATGTTCAGCATGCAGGTTTGTTTTCTGTGATTTGTTCAGCCAGCATTTATTGAGCATTGTGTGGTAGACTTGATAGACAACAGGAGTATACAGATAAATAGTAAGTCTTGGTCTCTTCCCTTAATTTCGAGCCCAAAATAATTATTCTTTCAGGTTAGTAACTTTTGTCAATATATCAAAAGTCGGTGAAATGTCACAGGAACTCAGAAACATCTAAAAGGAGATGGAACTTGAGTTAGAGCAGGAATCAGCAGTTTTTTTTTTTTTTTCTCTGAAGGGGCAGATAGTAAATATTTTTGGCTTTTCGGGTTATATAGTCTCTTGTTGGAGTTACTCAACTTTGTTATGATACCACAGAAAGTAGCCATAGACAATACATAAACAAACGAGCATGGCAGCATTCCAAGCACTTGTTTATTTACAAACCAGCAGAGGCCATAGTTTGCTGACCCCTGAGTTAGAGCTTGCTCAGGTAGTAAAAGGGAAAAAGGCATTTCTGGCAAATGAAAACCACAGACACAAAGGCATGGAGGCATGTTTGGACAACTGCAACTTTTTACATTTCTACACGATACATGTTAAGCTTTGTTTATGCTGAGTGTCTGAATTCTGGTTTAGTGTGATATTTTTCAAACTTCTTCAGTTCAGATTTAATACCAACAGTGTACTACAAAAAGAAGAAATTTTGGAGAGGAAATAAGATACAGGGGAATGGCTAAAAAGTATTTGCAAAGCAGTAATGTATAAGCTCAAACTTCATGTTTCTGGTTGCTTAAGGACCACATGACTAATCCTCTTACCCTTTCTCGTTGAAGCAGTTTGGACTGAGGTAGTGCAACTAGTTTCTGAATTCTCATCCCCACTGGAGTTAATTTAGTAATGTGACTCCAACTTTAATTGTAAATCACTAAGGAATGAGACAAAAATCTGACTTTTACAAAAAAAGTTCACACTATTTCTGGCAGGGAAACGGAAGGGTAGTGCAAACTGCTTAAATTTCCCTATCTGCTAAAGCAAAACTTCATTCCTGAGTTACATGAATTCATGTGTTTTTTTTGTTTGTTTTGTTTTGTTTTTTTGAGATGGAGACTCGCTCTGTCACCCAGGTTGGAGTGCAGTGGCACAATCTCAGCTCACTGCAGCCTCCATCTCCCGGGTTCAGGCAATTCTCTGCCTCAGCCTCCTGAGTAGCTGGGATTACAGGCACCGGCCACCACGCCTGGCTAATTTTTGTATTTTTAGTAGAGATGGGATTTCACCATGTTGGCCAGGCTGGTCTTGAACTCCTGATCTCATGATCCACCCACCTCGGCCTCCCAGAGTGCTGGGATTACAGGTATGAGCCACCATCTGACGAATTCATTTTTTTTTATAGAAAGTTTTAAAACAGGCAGGGTGCGGTGGCTCACGCCTATAATCCCAGCACTTTGAGAGGCTGAGGCAGGTGGATCACTTGAGATCGTAAGTTTGAGACCATCCTGGCCAACGTGGTGAAACCCTGTCTCTACTAAAAATACAAAAAAATTAGCCGGGCGTGGTAGCGCACACTTGTAATCCCAGCTACTTAAGAGGCTGAGACGGAGGATCACTTGAACCTGGGAGGCAGAGGTTGCAGTGAGCTGAGATCACACCACTGCACTCCAGCCTGGGCAACAGAGACTCCATCTAAAAAAAAAAAGTAAGTTTTAAAACAATGACAAAATCATTTCTCATTGTTGCACCCTATCACAGCTATTTTGTGTTTTTATATAGTACCTTCCATGTGTACATTTTTTCGTTTGTTTTCTTTTGTTTTGTTTTTGTTTTTGTTTTTGTTTTTTGAGATGGAGTTTTGCTCTTGTGCCCAAGCTGAAGTGCAATGGTGCAGTCTCGGCTCACTGCAGCCTCTGCCTCCCAGGTTCAAGCGTTTACAGCTTCCCAAGTAGCTGGGATTACATGCCCCACTAATTTTTTAATTTTTAGTAGAGATGGGGTGTCACCATGTTGGCCAGGCTAGTCTAGAACTCCTGACCTCAGGTGATCCACCCACCTCGGCCTTCTAAAGTGCTGGGATTACAGGCCACTGTGCCTGGCCCACATGTATGTGTTTTAATTTCCCCATGCTATCTAAAGTAGCTCTACTCCTGTCTCTTACTTTCTTTTCTCTTACCCTACTTTCTCGTTAGCTTTTACCGCTTCCTGAAAAAATACTTGTCTGTTTGTTAATTGTGTCTCTTGCCAGTTAGACTGTAGGCTCCAAGGATGCAGGGATTTGGTCTGTCTTATTTATTGATGTTACCTCAGCACCAAAGTGCCTTCCACATATTAGGTACTTAATGAATAATTGTCAGTTGAGTGAATATACACAGTATATTTAGTGTATACAAGCATATACAGTGGTCATGGAGTTCCACTTTGAGTTTATAAGGCTGGTTTAGAAAATCTTCTTTGGAGTTAAGGAAAAGTCTGGATAGTGTGAACAAGGTAGTTTGTCCCCTGCCTTCATAGCCGGAGCATGGACTGGCTTCATAACTTCATTATAGGGAACTTTCTAGTCCCCATTTAAAGATGAAAAATAAGGCCAAGTGCGGTGGCTCATGCCTGTAATCCCAGCACTTTGGGAGGCCGAGGCGTGTGGATCACCTGAGGTCAGGAGTTCGAGACCAGCCTGACCAACATGGTGAAACCCTGTCTCTACTAAAAATACAAAAGTTAGTCAGGCATGCTGTTGTGCACCTGTAGTTTCAGCTACTGGGGAGGCTGAGGCATGAAAATCACTTGAACCCAGGAGGTGGAGGTTGTAATGAGCTGAGGTTGCACCAGAGCGAGATTCTGTCTCAAAAACAAAACAACAGAAAAAGTGAAAAATAAAAGGGATAAAATAAACTACAAAGTTACACAATTAAACGGGGAGATAATGCAAGTAGCTATAGGAAAATCCCAAAGACCCAGTAAATAAATAAGCACTACAGCAAGGCGGGTAGCAACTTTTGTCTAAATTAGAAATAGCTGAGAAGACTAGGACATGTGCCACATGATTCACCAGGGACTGTGCAGGATTTGCAGCTTCCAGATGGGTCATCTAGTCAGTTGGCTCCCACCAGAGGCTCAGCTTCCAGATCAAGATTAACTACTTTTTACCACATCAGGGCAGAGGAAACCTGTCCTTGGTGTTCTTTTCTTTGAAATGCAGCATCCATATATCACACACATAGCCTTTGAGAGTCATTATTGTTTCAGTTTTCCAAGAAGCATTTTTAAATGTCCTCATCATTGTTGAGGTTTTCCTAAGAGGACACTTCACATTCTTTGTTTCTCTGGCTCATTTATAGCAGAGTTATTTCACTAGCCTATAGTGCTTTTTAAATTTAATTTAATTTAATTTTTGAGACAGGGTTTCTCTCTGTCACCAGGCTGGAGTGCAATGGCGTGATCTTTGCTCACTTCAACCTCCACCTCCCAGGCTCAAGCAATTCGCCTGCCTCAGCCTTCCAAAGTGCTGGGATTACAGGCATGAACCACCCGAGCCCCGCCACTACAAGTCATTTTAAAACAATGAGATGCTGCCTTTCTCATTATTTAATCTGGAAGAAAGTAAACTTCTTAATCTTTAATATGTTAAATCTTTAAGATACCATATGGGAATATAGAAACTTTCTCCTTCTCTATTATATGGTCATTGGGAATGTAAGCATTTATCCCACAGCCACATCTTCATGGTTTAGAAAACTCACAGGAAGTATGTCAACAGCACATTTATGTTGGTCAGTGGATATGTGGGTGATGGATGTCTCTCTGAGTAATGTAACTTGAGTATCTTAATACCAATGAGATAAAAATATTTCTGAAACTATGACTTTTTTTTTTTTAAGGTGGTCAAGGAGCTGGTCCTCCTCAAAACCAGATGCAGGTGTCCCACGGGCCACCAAATATGATGCAGCCCAGCCTCATGGGAATTCATGGCAACATGAACAATCAGCAGGCTGGTAGTTCTGGGGTTCCTCAAGTGAACCTCAGCAACATGCAAGGCCAGCCCCAGCAGGGCCCACCATCTCAACTGATGGGCATGCACCAGCAGATTGTGCCCTCCCAGGGCCAGATGGTCCAGCAACAAGGAAGCTTGAACCCTCAGAACCCTATGATCCTTTCAAGGGCCCAGCTTATGCCACAGGGCCAGATGATGGTGAACCCTCCGAGCCAAAATCTTGGGCCCTCGCCCCAAAGGATGACCCCACCCAAGCAGATGCTTTCCCAGCAGGGCCCACAAATGATGGCGCCACATAACCAGATGATGGGGCCTCAGGGACAGGTTTTGCTCCAACAGAACCCAATGATAGAGCAGATCATGACCAATCAAATGCAGGGGAATAAGCAGCAGTTTAACACTCAGAACCAATCCAGTGTCATGCCGGGACCAGCCCAGATAATGAGGGGACCAACTCCGAACATGCAAGGAAATATGGTGCAGTTTACGGGACAAATGTCAGGACAGATGTTGCCCCAGCAAGGGCCTGTGAACAACAGTCCATCTCAGGTTATGGGGATTCAGGGGCAGGTCCTGCGGCCACCAGGGCCCAGCCCACACATGGCCCAGCAGCATGGTGATCCTGCTACTACGGCAAATAATGATGTCAGTTTGTCTCAGATGATGCCTGATGTTAGCATGCAACAAACCAACATGGTCCCCCCTCATGTACAGGCCATGCAGGGAAACAGTGCCTCGGGAAACCACTTCTCAGGCCATGGGATGTCTTTCAATGCGCCTTTCAGTGGAGCTCCCAATGGAAATCAGATGTCCTGTGGTCAAAATCCAGGCTTCCCAGTCAATAAGGATGTCACGCTGACGAGCCCATTGTTGGTCAACTTATTGCAGAGTGATATCTCTGCAGGCCATTTTGGGGTAAACAATAAGCAAAATAATACCAACGCAAATAAACCGAAGAAGAAGAAACCCCCTCGGAAGAAGAAAAACAGTCAGCAAGATCTAAAGTAGGTTGTGATGGTTTTGCCTCAAATTTTATTCATTTGTTTTCTATGTGGATAACTTTTTTTGATGGAAAATTTTACATAATATAAAACTAGAATAGTATAATGAAATCCCCCTGCTTCAGCAGTTATCAACTCACAGCTTATCTTGCCTTCATCTGTACTCTCTTCCATTACCTTCTTGAGTATTTCAAAGCAAATTCACTTGGTAATACTTCAGTGTGTGTCTCTAAAAGATAAGGACAGTTTTTAATATGCCCGCACAATATTGTTAGCACACCTAGAAAACTAATAATTCCTTAGTACTCTCATATCCGGTGTTCAAACTTCCCTGATTATCTCAAATTTTTTTCTTACAATTTGTTCAAATAAGGATCCAAACAAGATTCATATGTTGCAATTGGCTGGCATATCTCTTAATTCTACAGTGTCAGGGGGGTTTTGGCAATCAGAGCCTGAAAAGTAACCAGTGCTTCCATATGGTAACTCCACAAAGCACTGACTTCAAGCCTATGATGGCTATTGGGGAACCAGAGAGGCCAAATGTGTTTTGGAAATTAAAACTACTGCTGTCTCTCAAATAGAAATGGTTTTTTTGCACAGGTGCCTTTCCTTTAAAGGCTCTTTATCATCCCTAGAAGCTTAAAACCCCACGCTAAGATGATTGGACCTTTTAAATCAGTTACCCTTTCAGTAAACGTTCTCCAGGTGAGTTATATTGCAAGATCATAGCAGGAAAGGCAATTAACAATTTATATTTCATTTCCTGAAGCTAAGTATTAATTTGTGTTTCTGGGTTCGATAAAATGTTTCCAAAAGGAATATTCATTGGGCTGTATTTTGTGCCTTTAATCATAAAACTAAAATTTAGAGACATTTATTATGAGGAAATAATGGCTAATGAATGTAAAACAGGTTAATTGAAACAAATTGTTAGAATTATAGAAAAAGAATCTAGAAACTTTATTTCAACAAGCTTAAATGTTCAAAATTAAACCAACTACCTTTAAGCCTTCCCACAATATTCTTTGTACTGTGTTATATCATGCTCACTTGCTGCTTCTTGAATCTTATACTTTAAAAGCTTATCATGGTATATTATTAATAATAACATTTTTCTGAATTCAAACTTAATTATCTCATTTTTCTGATAGCTCTTTCTCAGTTAAATTCTTTACTAGTATCAATCTGTGGGAATAATTATTTAATAAATATTTTATTCTCTCGATAGTCTGGGAGTAAAATTGCAAGGTTATTCAGTTGCCTCTAGTGTGCATTTTTTGCCATCTTCACCAGCCCTTAGGGAAATTGCTTACTTAGGTCTACAAATTGTGAAAGCGACCTTATACAGCATCAGGACTCCTAGGAAAGGGAGACAGTGGGTTTACAGGAAAAGTACCTGCTTCCAGCTCTACCACTAGTTCACTGTGAAATCTTGGGCCTGTTTCACACACCTTTTTGGGCCTTTGTTTTCTCATTCATAACATGAGGGGGCAGGCGGGGCGTGGTGGCTCATGCCTGTAATCCCAGCACTTTGGGAGGCCGAGACGGGCGGATCACGAGGTCAGGAGATCGCGACCATCCTGGCTAACCCAGTGAAACCCCGTCTCTACTAAAAAATACAAAAAAACTAGCCGGGCGAGGTGGCAGGCGCCTGTAGTCCCAGCTACTCGGCAGGCTGAGGCAGGAGAATGGCGTGAAGCCAGGAGGCGGAGTTACAGTGAGCTGAGATCGCACCACTGCACTCCACCCTGGGCGACAGAGCGAGACTCCATCTCAAAAAAAAAAAAAAAACCATGAGGGGGCTGGACCAGATATTTGAGATTTCTTAGCTCTACAATTTTCTGAAAGTAGGGGTTACCACTGAATCTTTGCCTGTAATTTAAAGTGAGAGAAGTTTTACAAGGAGCAAATTGTGCCTGTAATTTAAAGTGAGAGAAGTTTTACAAGGAGCAAATTGTTACAGGGGTCTGGATGTGCTAAAGATCTGCTTCAGGTTCTAAATTTCCATGTGCTAGGGGGCTTTTAAAATGGATTTTGGTGGCTTATGAAACTGTACACAGTAGAGTGAGACAAAACACTACCTAAAAGTGGGTGAACAAAATCAGGGCAAAGGGAAACTAAAGATAGAAAAGAAAAGTACAATTAGTACTGAGATTACAAACAAAATGAGGCTCGTGATCTGTCTTGTTCTTTGAGAATGTGGATGTTAGTAGCTACATTTTCTTCATTTTTTTCTTCCCCACTAAAAATTTTAAGCTACACCCAGGTAAAAGTGAAGGCATCTCAAAGCCAATAGAGATGTCTGCACATTCTGCAGCAAAATTTTTGTTGTGGTGATGTCAATCTTTATTTGTTCTCTGAACACCATTTCCATCAGCCAACCTATACAACCTTTTGCAAGGTGTTATGAATTGAGCCCCCACTGTTATATCCACAAAAAAGAAACAATCAGACCCTGTAGTTGAATTTGATCGCTACATTGGAGATAGTGTGGTTTCACAGGAATAATATCTTATAACATTGATAGCCCTGTGATCAAGTCTTAAAAACATCTAAGGAATGGGTGATTACATGAAAATTATTGCATCAGGAATTTGTGGAAAGCATTTTGAGTAAATACAGTGCTGTTAGATTAAGTGGATTTTAACATTTAATGAAATTGCCAGATTATTTTTATGCCAATATTTAATGTTTTATCCACACTAGAGAGAGATGAATAATGGTAATACAAACATTTTAGTTCCTCTGAAATAGAGGAAGGGTTAAGCTAGTTTTGTGTATTTTCTATGCAACTTATTCTAAAATATGTTACTTTTTTTTTTTTTTTTTTTTTTTTTTTTTTTTTAGCACCCCAGATACTCGCCCAGCTGGTCTGGAAGAGGCTGATCAGCCACCATTGCCTGGAGAACAAGGAATTAACTTGGATAACTCAGGCCCTAAACTGCCAGAATTTTCAAACCGGCCACCAGGTGATAACATGTTAGCTAGATTATACACTTATCACATGTGCATGTGGCATTCAAGGCTTCATTGTCTTCGAGGAAACAATAGTATTTTATCTGCTAACTAGTCTACTTCAGTGATTTAGTGTGTCTCGCCTTGGTATTAGGTAAAAATTTCAAATATAACTTTTGAAGGCACATACACACATTCTATTCAAATTTGTCTTTGTTATTTTAAGTCCTCATAAAATTGGACTGAAATGTGGTTGGGCACGATGGCTCATCCACCTGTAATCCCAGCATTTTCGGAGGCCAAGGTGAGCAGATTGCTTGAGCCCAAGGGTTCAAGACCAGCCTGGGCAACATGGTGAAACTTTGTCTCTACAAAAAATTTTTTTAAAATTAGCCGGGTATGGTGACACACACCTACAGTCCCAACTACTCAGGAGGCTGAGGTGGGAGTTTCACCTGAGCCCAGGAAATTGAAGTTGCAGTGAGCCATGATCATGCCACTGCACTCCAGCCTGGGCTACAGGGGTGAGACCCTGTCTCAAAAAAAAAAAAAAAACCCTGAAATGTGAAGTGCCTCTTTATTCTTGTCAATGTCAAGGTTCTAGTTGGCATCAGAATAGGATAAGATTAAATGGAGAGATGATTTCACTCTAATCCTGCTTACCTGCCTTTCCTGCAGTGTTTCTTCCTGGGGCTTTTTCAAAGCAGGAAACTACCAGGGTTTAAAACAAGGTGATCTTTTTTATAGAAGTTTCATTATTGAGTCTTTAAAATATAAAAAAGATATAAAGAAATAAAAGAGACACCCATTTTTCTGCCACGTAGGTTAATAATTTATAATAAATAGGACCAATATTGGAAACCCCCTTTGTTGTACCCTGATTATAAAATAATACTATCCTTTAAATGTTGAAAAATTATGTCAAAGATGGAAAAGCTCCTAAAACTAATTCATTCAAACATGGATATTATAGAACCAAAGCCAGCTGCCACAATATCTCTAAACCTAGTTATCTTGGCCTGAGCAATGACTTGTAACTTTATTCCCCTATGACACGGTTGAGGATGCACAGCCCTTCACACTTAGGCTACTCTCCCCTGTGTGTACAGAGGGTATGTTTTGTTTCTTCCTCACTAGTTATTTCAGCTCCTTTTTGGCATGAAAATGAGAGTGACATTATTTTAGGAATAAACTTTAATCTACCCCTGATTTATGTATTTTAAAAGTGAATCCAAACAAAAAGCTAAATCCATCATTATATCAATATTTTGTGTTATTTATTACAAATTGTTTGGGCATATCACACTTCCCATCAGTGAGATGCAGCGGCATAGCTGAGACTGAGTGCTCATCAGTCTTTGGGGAGTATGTCCAGAAGGCATTGAGAGCAGGAACATGCCTTCTTGCCTCAGACACATCTGAGCTCTTCTATATTATATGAATCCCAGGGTCTTTGTATACATTTATTGCCTTCTTTCTGCAAACTGGGGACTTGCAGGCTGAATTTGGCCTATAATGGGTTTGAGTTGCTATGCAGTGTCTTAAACAAAAGTCTGAATTTAAATGCCTTTAAAGAGGGCATCTGCTCTGCAGTTTGGCATTGTGGATAGGACTCTTGCTGTCTTATACCAGTCCACTTCTATTCTCTACTACCTGCTTGACCCCTAAAGGCATAGAAGTTTGCATTCCCTGAGTAATAAATTTGGTTTGTGATTGTGTTACGGGCACTGTGTGTGTCCTGGCTTTCCCTCTTCACCATTCTGTCACATCAACCCCAATCTGTCTTATCATTAGTGCCTTTTGGACTGCTGCCTCCAGCTTCTAGACTCTGTAGCAGCCATGCCCTTAACTGTTACCTTTGAGAGGCTGCTGTATTGTCTATGCTGTCCTCTTTGGTATTTACTGTCTGGTGGGCTGATTTTAAAGATAAAAGGCATCCATGTCATAGCCCTGACATCAACAGGCTTTTGCAGAAATTACGATTTTCTTAATGTGGGAACCCCAGATTGAATGTGAAAAATAGGAACCCGCTATATTTGACTATATAGTCTAAAGGACAATTGAACCATAGAAATGCCATATGTTATTGGCTTTATAAGGGTCAAGAAGGTACTCGGGCCTAAAATAAAAAAGGATTTTTAAAAAAATCTTCAAAACTGGATTCTACACATTGTATTCATTGATACCATGGAAATCTTTGGCCAGAAGACATTAATTAGCTATTGAGTACTGAGTCTGACCCACAAAATTTGGTAGCTGCTCTATGAAAATGTTGAGTCAGCATTTCTTTTGACCACCAGAGCCAATTGCTCTTATTCCTACACCTTCTTAAAACCTCCCCCAATGTACTCTTCATGCAACAATGGAATAAATCTAGTTTGTGGAACTGGAATTTTATCCCATATATGCACAGCTGTATGCCCACTTTTTCCCACAGAACTACTGTTATTCTTGGTTTGCATATCTTTTTTTTTTTTTTTTTTTTTTTGAAACAGAATTTTGCTCTTGTTGCCCAGGCTGGAGTGCAATGGCGCAATCTTGGCTTACCACAACCTCTGCCTCCCAGGTTCAAGCGATTCTCCTGCCTCAGCCTCCCAAGTAGCTGGGATTACAGGCGTGCGCTATTATGCCCAGCTAATTTTGTATTTTTAGTAGAGACGGGGTTTCACCATGTTGGTCAGGCTGGTCTCGAACTCCTAACCTCAGGTGATCTGCCCGCCTCGGCCTCCCAAAGTGCTGGGATTACAGGCATGAGCCACCGCGCCTGGCCAGTTTGTGTAACTTTTTATCTTTTCTGATTGTAAGGTTTTGGTTCTAAAATGCCAAGTAAAATCTTCACAAAAAAGAGAATAATTTGAGATGTTGCCCTCTGCTTATCTAGAAGACATTGTCCTTCAGGGTTCTTTTTCCAAAATTTTTTTTTTTTTTTTTTTTTTTTTTTTTTTGAGACGGAGTCTCGCTCTGTCGCCCAGGCTGGAGTGCAGTGGCCGGATCTCAGCTCACTGCAAGCTCCGCCTCCCGGGTTCATGCCATTCTCCTGCCTCAGCCTCCCAAGTAACTGGGACTACAGGCGCCCGCCACCTCGCCCGGCTAGTTTTTTTGTAGTTTTTTTTAGTAGAGACGGGGTTTCACCGTGTTAGCCAGGATGGTCTCGATCTTCTGACCTCATGATCCGCCCGTCTCGGCCTCCCAAAGTGCTGGGATTACAGGCTTGAGCCACCGCGCCCGGCCTTTCCAAAATTATTTTTTATTCCTGAGGGCTATGCTTCCGCCTTCCTTATTCTCCAACTGTGGATTCATGGAAAATATTTCTCCAAATAGAGATTTGCATGTAAGAAAGTTAAGTGCAAATTAATATCCATAAAAACTTCAGTGCCCTAATTTTATTTTCAATGTGTATCTCAGCTTCCATTAACTCCTACTGTTTATTAAACTGATTTACATCTGAAGGGCAATTTTAATTCAGTTGGTTTCCCCCAAAGGATTAATCCTGAAGGATGCGGCGTAGTGTATGGAGCCAATGAATTGAAATAATTTTAAATTCCTCTTTCTTAAGGAACTGAATCCTAGAATTTTATATTTTACTTCTGTTGAAAGAATAAAAAGGTTGTCTTCAATGCTGTTATTTTCAATAAAACCACATCTTTAAAAAAATTATTTCTATGCTAACAGAAGAAGTGAATCCTAAATGCTTTACTTCATTCACAAGTACATTGAAATATTGATTATGACTACATGAGATCTGAATCTTGGGTAGACAGGCACTTGCTGTTGATGGAGTTTTTCTCATTTCATCTGAATGTTTGGCTGGTATAGACACAGCCATTTTCAGTGCATAGCACAGAAAATCAGGCTCTTAGTACAGTCATGGCTCATTCAGACCCTACACACCAAGGAGCTCCAGGTTTTTTGATGCTTTGCTTTTTGCTTCCTTAAGCACTGTGCCCCTTTTGCTTATGTCAAGTAATGAGGGGCTGCCCCCTGCCCCAGGAGTGGGCATGCCTGAGCTGTTTGTGCATAGTCTGTGCCACCTAGATGAGTATTGCTTGGCTATACTCTAAAGGTAGCAACATTTTCTTGCTGAAAAATCTAACTTCCCTGATTTGGGGGGCTTGTTTTAGGTTATCCTTCTCAACCAGTTGAACAGAGGCCACTTCAGCAGATGCCTCCTCAACTCATGCAGCATGTGGCACCCCCACCACAGCCACCACAGCAGCAGCCACAGCCACAACTGCCTCAGCAGCAGCAGCCACCACCTCCCAGTCAGCCACAGTCTCAGCAGCAGCAGCAGCAGCAGCAACAAATGATGATGATGCTCATGATGCAGCAGGATCCCAAATCAGTTAGGCTTCCAGTCTCTCAAAGTATCCATCCTCCAAGGGCCCCCCTGAACCCCGACTCCCAGAGAATGCCCATGCAACAGAGTGGCAGTGTGCCTGTCATGGTCAGTCTGCAAGGACCTGCCTCCGTGCCACCATCACCTGATAAACAAAGAATGCCAATGCCTGTGAATACTCCTTTGGGAAGCAATTCAAGGAAAATGGTCTATCAGGAGAGCCCGCAGAATCCTTCCAGCTCGCCACTGGCGGAGATGGCCTCGCTCCCTGAAGCAAGTGGCAGTGAAGCACCATCTGTCCCAGGAGGCCCAAACAACATGCCTTCACATGTAGTACTTCCCCAGAATCAGTTAATGATGACAGGGCCAAAACCTGGACCATCGCCCCTTTCAGCAACTCAAGGTGCAACTCCCCAACAACCCCCTGTAAATTCCCTGCCCAGCTCTCATGGCCACCACTTTCCAAATGTGGCCGCGCCAACCCAGACATCTAGGCCCAAAACACCGAACAGAGCCAGCCCCAGACCCTATTATCCTCAGACACCCAACAACCGCCCTCCCAGCACAGAACCTTCAGAAATCAGTCTGTCACCAGAAAGACTCAATGCTTCCATAGCAGGACTCTTCCCTCCACAGATTAATATTCCTTTACCTCCTAGGCCAAATTTAAACAGGGGCTTTGATCAACAAGGCCTAAATCCAACAACTTTGAAGGCCATCGGGCAAGCACCTTCAAATCTTACCATGAATCCTTCCAGTTTTGCTACCCCACAAACTCACAAATTAGATTCTGTGGTAGTGAATTCTGGAAAGCAGTCTAATTCTGGAGCAACAAAACGGGCAAGTCCAAGCAACAGTCGCAGGTCTAGTCCTGGGGCCAGTAGGAAAACCACTCCAAGCCCCGGGAGGCAAAATTCAAAAGCCCCTAAACTTACTCTGGCCTCTCAGACAAATGCAGCCCTTTTGCAGAATGTGGAGTTGCCGAGAAATGTATTGGTCAGTTCCGCTCCTCTGGCCAATCCCCCTGTACCTGGGAGCTTTCCTAACAACAGTGGGCTGAATCCTCAGAATCCTACTGTGTCTGTGGCTGCAGTTGGGGGTGTTGTTGAGGATAACAAGGAGAGCTTGAATGTGCCTCAGGACAGTGATTGCCAGAATTCCCAGGGTAGGAAGGAACAGGTAAACATTGAACTAAAAGCAGTCCCTGCCCAAGAAGTTAAAATGGTTGTCCCTGAAGATCAATCCAAAAAGGATGGGCAGCCTTCGGATCCTAACAAACTTCCCAGTGTCGAAGAGAACAAAAATTTGGTGGTGTCTCCTGCTATGAGGGAAGCACCAACATCGTTAAGTCAACTTCTTGACAACTCTGGAGCTCCCAATGTGACGATTAAACCCCCTGGGCTTACAGATCTGGAAGTAACACCTCCAGTAGTTTCTGGGGAGGACCTCAAAAAAGCATCTGTCATTCCCACACTGCAGGATCCGTCTTCTTCTAAAGAACCCTCTAATTCCCTAAACTTACCTCACAGTAATGAGCCGTGTTCAACCCTTGGGCATCCCGAATTGAGTGAGGTCAGTTCTAATGTTGCACCAAGCATCCCTCCAGTAATGTCAAGACCTGTTAGCTCTTCTTCCATTTCCACTCCTTTGCCCCCAAATCAAATAACTGTATTTGTCACTTCCAATCCCATCACAACTTCAGCTAACACATCAGCAGCTTTGCCAACTCACTTGCAGTCTGCATTGATGTCAACAGTTGTCACAATGCCCAATGTGGGTAGCAAGGTTATGGTTTCTGAGGGACAGTCAGCTGCTCAGTCTAATGCCCGGCCTCAGTTCATTACACCTGTCTTTATCAATTCATCCTCAATAATTCAGGTTATGAAAGGATCACAGCCAAGCACAATTCCTGCAGCCCCACTGACAACCAACTCTGGCCTGATGCCGCCCTCTGTTGCAGTTGTTGGCCCTTTACACATACCTCAGAACATAAAGTTTTCTTCTGCTCCTGTACCGCCTAATGCTCCCTCCAGTAGTCCTGCTCCAAACATCCAGACAGGTCGACCTTTGGTCCTTAGCTCACGAGCCACCCCTGTTCAGCTTCCTTCCCCTCCTTGTACGTCTTCTCCAGTTGTCCCTCCTCATCCCCCTGTCCAGCAAGTGAAAGAATTGAATCCAGATGAGGCTAGCCCTCAGGTGAACACCTCAGCAGATCAGAACACTCTTCCCTCTTCACAGCCAACCACAATGGTTTCTCCCCTTTTGACCAATAGTCCAGGGTCCTCTGTCAACCGGCGAAGCCCAGTCTCGTCTAGTAAGGGCAAAGGAAAAGTGGACAAAATTGGCCAAATTTTGTTGACCAAGGCGTGTAAGAAAGTTACAGGCTCTCTTGAGAAAGGGGAAGAACAATATGGTGCAGATGGAGAGACTGAAGGCCAAGGGCTAGACACCACAGCTCCGGGGCTCGTGGGAACAGAGCAGTTACCCACAGAGCTGGACAGTAAAACCCCAACGCCCCCAGCACCCACTCTGCTAAAAATGACCTCTAGCCCCGTGGGCCCGGGCACTGCCTCAGCAGGACCCAGCTTACCTGGCGGTGCTCTCCCCACCAGTGTACGCTCGATAGTAACCACTCTGGTACCCTCCGAGCTCATCTCCGCCGTACCGACCACAAAAAGCAATCATGGTGGCATAGCATCTGAGCCACTTGCGGGTGGCCTAGTGGAGGAGAAGGTGGGATCCCATCCAGAACTTCTACCCAGCATAGGTATGTACTTGGGGCTTCATCATCTCTTTGTGTCAGTTTTTTGATGACCTAATCCCACAAGAGAAAGCATGACTCGTTTTTTACTTGGAGGAGAGTGGGCTAAATAGAAGTAGTTTTATTTATTGAAAGTACGTTGGAAAATATGCTTTTAAATCCCATGTTAAGTTTGCATTCATTAAAGAGAGCTAAGGGCCGGGTGCGGTGGCTCACGCCTGTAATCCCAACACTTTGGGAGGCCGAGGCGGGTGGATCACTTGAGGTCAGGAGTTCGAGACCAGCCTGGCCAACATGGTGAAACTCCATCTCTACTAAAAATACAAAAATTAGCCAGGCATGATGGCACACACCTGTAATCCCAGCTACTCAGGAGGCTGAGGCAGGAGAATCGCTTGAACCTGGGAGCAGAGGTTGCAGTGAGCCGAGATCACGCCACTGTACTCCAGCCTGGGCAACAGAGTGAGACTCTGTCTCAAAAAAAACAAAGAGAGCTAAGGCTTTCAAAACAAAGAGCTCCTGAAATAATGACACCTTTCATTTATATAAAAGTTTTTCAATTTACAAGGAAGCATTTTTACATATGTTGTCTTGCATCATCTTTATACCAACCATATCAGATATTATTAATCCCATTGTATGGGTGAAAAGATTGAAGCTCAAAGAAGTTCAGTGTTTGTTCAGAGTCTATACTGTGAACCTCCCATTTAACACTGTACCTTACGTGTGAACAGCAGCTTCTGCAGATTCTCTTTACCAGGGTGAAGATTTGCTCATGACTTTCAGAACAATGGGTCCTCATTCTCATTGTACTCTATCTCAGGAACCATTCTTTCTTTGTCTGGGCTACTCTAGAGGAGAGCTGGAAGAAAACTGGGTTTCATGATAGTGGACACGGCAGAAACAAAGTGGTCAAGAGCCTGTAGGCTTGGGTTGGTATTATAACACCAGCATTTACCAGCTCTGTGGACTTGGGCAAGTTACTTGACCACTTCAGACTTTGGTTTCCTCCTTTGTAATATGGAACAATAATAGTTATAAGAATTCAATATGGTAGTGCATGTAACATTCTTAGCACAAAACCTAGCATATAATTATTCAATAAGTGGTAAAAATTGTTATTCCCAGTTTCTTTTTGATGTAATCTCTTTGTTGATTGGTGCATTCCATTTGTGTGTATCTAGTTCAGGCTATTTCCTATGTACTGTTAAAATGGGCTAATGATGGAAGCATAGGTGTCCTTACAACTGCCCCTCCTTCCCTTCTTCCCTTCCCCTACATGTTCCTCCTCCTGTGAGGCTTAAGTGAAGAAGCTCTGTTTCCTCAGAGTGGAGTCGGTCACACACTGCTAGAGCTGAGAAAGACCTTTGCAATATCCTAGGCCGGCTAATTAAGTGCCTATCTTATTTATGCAGCTAAAATGCTTCGAGTGCCTACCACTGAGTGGTAAGCACCCAGGTGGAGAGGCAGAAAGAACACAAGCTTCAGGGTAAGATCAGAGTTCAAATTCTAGCCCACTGGTTACCAGTTACAGTTGATACATTCCTTAACCTCTCCTAAGCCATGTACTTCACTTGTAAAATGGAGATTGTACATTCTACCTCCCAGAATTTAGGATTCTGAGAGAGGACTCAATGAGAAAATTTGTCAAGTGGCCAACACACTGCCTCACACCGAGCTCTGGAAAGGTTAATTCCCCTTTTCTCTACCTCTTCACCTCAGTGTTAGAGATATGGGGGCAGGATAAAGGCCTTCAAGGAGTTTGCTGCTCTTATAGGAGACAGTCTTCACAAGACTGGGTGCTTATTCTATCTTGTTCTAGTTCTGTTGGTGTAGATGAACCTTAATAATTAAAAGGGAACCTGCTGTAAATTAAGTATATCCTTCACTATTAAATATTTCCACTTCTCCTTTCAGGAGACTTTTCCCTCTGGTATCAAGAGAAAAATGATGAAGTAATTAGAAATTTTTTTTATCTGGATCATATATTATACTAGAGAAATATGTGGGCCTTGAGGAGATGAACCACACTTGGAAAAAGTTCTCAATTTTAGTTAAGAATACTCACTTTGCTTATAAGTGATTATTTCTATTCTTTTTCAAGGGACTTCTGTGCTTTTACTTTGAAAATGTGAGAAATTGGCCAGGCGCAGTGGCTCATGCCTATAATCTCAGCATGTTGAGAGGCTGAGGCAGGTGGATCACTTGAGCCCAGGAGTTTGAGACCATCCCGGGCAACAAGGCAAAACCCTATCTCTACAAAAATATATATATATAAATTAGCCGGGCATGGTGGCATGCATCTGTGGTCCCAGCTACTCAGAAGGCTGAGGCGGGAGGATTGCTTGAACCCACGAGGCGGAGGTTGTGGTGAGCTGAGATCCTGCCATTGCGCTACAGCCTGGGTGACAGAGCAAGTCTGTCTCAGAAGAAAAAGAAAAGGAAATTTGAGAAATGAACACTAAAGTTAAAAGTAGAAGTTAAGATATAGTTTTAAGGTTTATCAGATAAGCATCCAAAATAAATTCTTATACATAAATGCCTAATTTACTGCTTTAAAAAGCAGGGAGGGAAATATACAAAATTCACAGTTTCCACAAGAGAGTAAAACGTATTGTCGCAGAGTTTATCTAGGATTTTAGACTGAGGTGTCGAGATGTGACTGTGGCATATCCACGCCATAATCTTTCCTGTATCTTCCAGGATGGTTCCCTTCTAGAGTGCATTATGTATTTTATTCCATTCCTTAAGGGCCTAAGTTCTCTGTGTCCTTTGAAGCCTGATTCTGATGTTTCTCCCTTTAATGTGCCTTCAGATTTCTCAACCTAGAATTGCTAACCCTTGCTTTGGACTTTTGTAGTATTTTATACTTTGTGACTCCTTCATATGACATCAGAGTGCACTCAAGTGCACCACATGTATGTATCTTATCTTTAATACTAGACTGAGTTCCTGATGTGCAAGAGGATGTAGTTTGGTCTCTCAGGGTACCTGGCACAGTATCTTGCCCCTAGTAAGTTCTTCGCAACTATTTGTTAGATAAGTAAATAACATATGAAATTTATTTATTTATTATGTATGAATTGAATGCCTGCTTTATGCCCATCACTTTTGCTGAGTGCTGTAGAAAAGTACAAAACTATGTGACCATTTCCACTCTCATGGAGTATAGTCTTTAGGGAGTAAGACTAGATTTTTTAAATGCTGAGGGGAATGTATAATTGTACCTCTATGGTTTGGGTTGCCTACTAAGGTATGCTTTGGGACTTTTTGGAGTAGTGTTCAGAACCTGACCCCAAGAAGCAGAAAATATGAGTGCTGTGTTCTTATAGCCATCTCCTTCCCTTATTATTATACATACCAAAAGGAAAAGCTTATACCCCTAAATGGTAGTCATTGGTACTGAGTGTTATGGTAATTAATTTTTTTAGTAAGTCTTAAAATATACTTGTAATTTCGAGGCCAATTTTGAGTACTGCCCTCTAAGAGTGTATTGTTTCAGCAGTTACTTAGCCCTTGATTAGGTTAATGCTTGCTTTTTGTTTAGAAAAGAAAGTAAAAGGTCTGTAATTTTTTTTTCCTTGCCTTAGCCCCATCGCAGAATTTAGTCTCAAAGGAAACTTCAACCACAGCACTGCAGGCCTCTGTTGCCAGACCAGGTAAGGTGTACTTTGGAAAAACATCTTGGAGTGGGATGGGTTACATGTGAAGGAACTACTGCTGTCCTCAACGTCATGTGTTCTTATGCCAGGAAGTAGCTGGAACTATTTTATCTGTTTGTTTCAGAGCAGACTTTGGTTGAGCAGCAGAACTTGTGCAGTTCTACTTGAGATTATTTTCCCCCTGACCAGCTTGCTCTCTTATGCATTCATAGTATCAGCTAAGGAACTCAAGAAGGGCATCTCTGTGCCCATTGTCTGCCACCCAGTCATGGGTTTCTGTTGCAGAGTTTTCCCTGTTCTATGACCTTGGCACCCATGGTTGGCAGCTGAATAACTGGCATATGGTGACTTACGGGGCTGGCAAGCATTAATGCACTTTGTAATTTTATTATCATGACAGTAGTGGAGTCTTGTTCATAGAGTCTCTGCCACAATGTGGTAGCCATTCCTCCAGGGAGGCAGAGTCATTTCAGTCATCTCTGGGTGGCATTAAGTTTCTCCCTGTGACCGATATATTGTAAATAGCACAAGGGATGATAGTTCTGGAAGTAGGAGCCCATGGTAATCTGACAAATAACTGCTGTGGGATCAGGGTCAGCTCAGAATACATGAGGATGATGGCAGTAACAGCCCTTGGTTTGCCTTTACACACTGGAGGCAGATAAATATCAGATATGGTACAGTTTAGTCTCGCCTGATTCTTTATCACTGTAGGTCACTGAGGAGTTTAAAAAAAAAAGTCTGACTGGTTCCCACAGAGGTAAGAATCTCATTGAAACTACAATCACATACTTGACAAAGTAAGAAAAAAAAAAAATAGTAGCCATGCTTAATTTTGTGAATCTGAGCCAATAAAAGTAAGGTATAGTTTGTGATTATTTTAAAACCTACTTCAGAATGCTACATCCTATGTGATGGACAGGACTTTCTACTGCACACTCTGAATAAAATCAGGCCTCTGAAAATAGTGTGCGAGCAAAAAACATTTCAGTCACCCAGAGTCTTTTTTTTTTTTTTTTTTTTTTTTTTGAGACAGAGTCTCGCTTTGCCATCCAGGCTGGAGTGCAGTGGTGCGATCTCTGTTCACTGCAAGCTCTGCCTCCTGGGTTCACACCATTCTCCTGCCTCAGCCTCCCGAGTAGCTGGGACTACAGGTGCCTGCCACCACGCCTGGCTAATTTTTTGTATATTTAGTAGAGACGGGGTTTCATCATGTTAGCCAGGATGGTCTTGATCTCATGACCTCGTGATCCACCTGCCTTAGCCCTCCCCAAGTGCTGAGATTACAGGTGTGAGCTACGGCACCCGGCCCAGCCACCCAGATGCTTTCTTTGTTGCCATTGCCCACATGATACCTGACATCATGTTGATATTTGAGAAGGGTAGGAATGGAGCACATTATTTAAAGGAGGGGTCATACAGCAAAACTCATTTTTGGTAAGAAAAGGAGTAACTATAAAGAGAAAGGGAATTCCATTTCCTGCCCCAACCCTACTCTAGAAAATAGGATTTACCATATCATTTTTCCCCCTTCTCGCAGTAATTGGCTGAAAAATCCTGTTCCATTTTGAAGTTTGGTATAAATGAATCTCCTTATCCTTAACATCCCTCAGAGCCACTGATTACCTTCATCGAACTTTCTTGATCTCTACTTATGAATCAGCAGTGATAGTGTTAAGATTCTCAAAAACATCAAACTTTCTTGTTTTAAAAGAGGAAACTAGGCCAGGCGTGGTGGCTCATGCTTGTAATCCCAACACTTTGGGAGAATGAGGCGGTCAGATCACCTGAGGTTGGGAGTTCGAGATCACCCTGACCAACATGGAGAAACCCCGTCTCTACTAAAAATAGAAAATTAGCTGGGTATGGTGGCACATGCCTGTAATCCCAGCTACTCTGGAGGCTGAGGCAGGAGAATCGCTTGAACCTGGGATGCAGAGGTTGTGGTGAGCCGGAGATTGAACCATTGAACTCTAGCCTGGGCAACAAGAGCAAAACTCTGTCTCAAAAAAAAGAGCAAACTAGGCTGGGTGTGATGACTCATGCCTGTAACCCCAGTGCTTTAGGAGGCTGAGACGGGGGGAATGATTGAGCCCCAGGGGTTCAAGATCACCCTGGGCAACATAGCAAAACGCCATCTCTACAAAAAATTTTTAAAAATTAGTTGGGCTTGGCATGCATGCTACTTGGGAGGCCGAGGTAGGAGGATCATCTGACCCCAAGGAGTCCAGTTGAGGCTGCAGTGAGCTGTGATCCCACTGCACTCTAGCCTGGGAGACAGAGTGAGACCGTCTCCCCAAAAATAAAAATAGGCCAGGTGCGGTGGCTCATGCCTGTAATCTCAGCACTTTGGGAGGCCGAGGCGGGCGGATCACTTGAGGCCAGGAGTTCAAGACAAGACTGGCCAACATGTCTAAACCCTGTTTCTACTAAATATACAAAAATTAGCTGGGCATGGTAGTGTGTGCCTGTAGTCCCAGCTACTTGGGAGGCTGAGGCAGGAGAATCGCTTGAACCCTGGAAGTGGGGGTTGCAGTGAGCACCACTGTACCCCAGCCTGGGGGACAGAGTGAGACCCTGTCTCAAAAAAATAAAATAACAGTGAGTATGAGCACCTCTTTTGACTTGAGTCGTTTTCACTTTTGAGCACACATTACCTGAGTTTATATCTTCCAGCCAGGCCAGCAAAGTAGCAGAGACTCAGTGAATTGGTGTCTATTTCTTGTGGATGGGTTTTCAGGCTTTGTGGGTACAAATACAGGAGGCTAAACAGCAGTGAGAAGCAAAGATTCCCTTCCTTTTTTTTTTTTTTTGAGACGAAGTCTTGCTCTGTCACCAGACTGGAGTGCAGTGGCGCAATCTTGGCTCACTGCAATCCCCGCCTCCTGGGTTCAAGCAATTCCTTTGCCTCAGCCTCCCATTAAAGATTCCCTTCTACTAGCACCTTGCATTAAAGGCAGAGTAGTCCAACCTCCTTACATGGAAGGCTGCATCAACCTGATCTTCATAGCAATAATACTAGCTAATAACATTGAGTTATGACTAAGTGTCAGTTGCCATACTAAAATTTCTACATGCATTATTTCATCTTCTTAACTTTGAAGTGAGTAATGTGGTTATTCCCATCTTTTAGATAAGGCATTGAGCACAGAGATGTCAGGTAATTTACCCAAGGTTACATGGCTAATAAGCATTGAAGCCAAAATTTTGAACCAGGCACTCTAACTTCACTGCCTTTAAGGTTACCATGTAATTAGTAGAATAGGTTAGACATATACACTGAGTAATGAGGTGCTGAATTCCCTCAATGGGGGAACAGGTGTAGGGCTATGGGAGGCCAGAGGCAAGATAGATCACTGCTCTCTGGTACATCAGGGAAGGCTTTTGGAAAAGATGGAACTACCTAAAGGCACATAATAGAGAAAGCAAATGTTTTTTCTGGTGCTGAGGAAGAAGTGCCTGGCAAACCCAGAGTGTGCTCATTGATGCTAAACGCTGTGAGACGAATTACTGAGATTTTCCTTGCTTGGAGGGCATTGCTGGGAGGTTGAGAAAGAAAGGAATAGAATGGGGTCTAAGGCAATATCTGAAAGCAAAGCACTATGCCCTCTAACACTCAGTGAGGAAGTCCTTTTAAGAAGAATGCATCCTTAATAGATATTCAAGACATATTTGAAGATTGCTTTTTTAAAAAAATGCCAAGAAGGTGGAGATGTTTTAAAATGAAAACAGTCTCTTTCACATGAGAGGAAGAGACTTATTTTGCTAACCTGGTTGTAACTGGATGAGATACAAACGAGGAAGGGTGAACTTAGTTCTATTAATCCAAACAGGTTATTTCACAGTGTGGCGTAGAAATAAAAATAGACCAAGTGTCTTATGTCTCAAACAAACCAAGTTGTATCTGTGCCAGCTTTGTCTCCATACCATGTAGGGTGAGAATCCTTCTGGGCACAGGGACACTTTAGCCTAAATAGGGCATTGAGAATTCTTGTAGACTCCTAGCTTCTCTCCGTGGCAGCTCCCACATTTCATTTTTATCCTTTACATTTTTTTACAGAGCTGGAGGTAAATGCTGGCATAGTCTCTGGACAAAGGTAAGATGATCATTTCTGCAGACGTAGCATGAACACAGCATAAGCCTCTTTGAAAGGTATCAGCTTTCTCAGTCTTTAAACCTCTCTTCACCTTGTCCTTTTCCTTCACTCTCACGCCAGTCTGTTTTTACTGCTAACGTAGAGAGATATCTTGAGTCCTAATCCCTCAGAGGTAACATTTCTCTTAATAAAACTTGGAGGCTAAGTTTCTACCTTTTATGGTTGTTTTCAAAGCTGAATAAGGTAACACATTCAGCACTCAGCATAATGAGGAAATAGTAAATGTTCAATATATGGGAGCTGTTGTTACCATTGATATTAATAATAGTCCTTGCAACTGTCTTCTAAAGAACAGTTGTTTGACCCTCAAGGCGAAAGAAGGAGAAAGCCAGGCAGGATCTGACCTAAAACCTGTGCTTTTTTCTGTTACACTGTGCTGCTCCACATAACCCTACAAAATGAAATACATCTATGGCTTCAACTTCATTAGCTCTATGGAGAGGAATATTACCATTTTCCAAAAGTCATGGCTTTTTTTGGAGGCAGTCTTGCTCTGTCACCCAGGCTGGTGTGCAGTGGCACGATCTTGGTGCACCACCACGCCCAGCTAATTTTTGTATTTTTAGTAGAGACGGGGTTTCACCATGTTGGCCAGGCTGGTCTTGAACTCCTGACCTCGAGTGATCCACACGTCTCAGCCTCTGGGATTATAGGCGTGAGCCACCATGCCCAGCCTTGCCTCTTTTAGTGTAGGAATGCACTGGATAATATTTTAAAGAACTTCTCATAATTGTACAGCAACTTCATAAAACACTTTCACAATATTTTTTTCATTTAATCTTAATATCATCCCTGTGAGGAGGTTAATAGCCACCATTTATTTGAATGTTGTTCCATGCCATGCATCCTTAATAGTTTGAGCTACAAGCGCCCTAGATGTATTATCTCATCTAGTTTTCACAGTATCTATTAGGAAAGTAAATTCTGTCTTATAGATGAGGAATCTAAAGCTCAGAAAGGTTAACTAAATTCCCCAAGGTCACAGAGTTAGTAAATGGTGAAGGTTAAATTCAAACCCAAGCCTTCTGACTTCAGAGCCCTGACATTTAACCTATGTATTGCAGCAGACAAGATGGGATTTATAGATCAAGAGTCTAGAACAAGGCTGGGCGCAGTGGCTCATGCCTGTAATCCCAGCACTTTGGGAGGCCGAGGTGGGCGGATCATTTGAGGTCAGGAGTTTGATACCAACCTGGCCAACGTGGTAAGACCCCGTCTCTACTAAAACTACAAAAATTAGCCAGGCATGGTGGCGCATGCCTATAATCCCAGCTGCTTGGGAGGCTGAGGCAGGAGAGTAACTTGAACCTGGGAGGCAGAGGTTGCAGTGAGCTGAGATCATGCCACTGTACTGCAGCCTGGGCGACAGAGTGAGATTCTGTCTAAAAAAAGAGAGAAAAGAAAAAAGAGTCTAGAATGGCCGGGCTCGGTGGCTCACACCTGTACTCCCAACACTCTGGGAGGCCAAGGTAGGCAGATGGCTTGAACCCAGGAGTTTGAGACCAGCCTGGGCAACATAGTGAAACCCTGTCTGTACAAAAAATTAGCTGGGCGTAGTGGTACGCGCCTGTAGTCCCAGCTACTTGGGAGGCTGAGGTGGGAGGATCACCTGAGCCCAGGGAAGTCGAGGTTGCAGTGAGCCATAGTCCTGCCCACTGCACTCCAACATGAGCAACAGCGTAAGACTCTATCTTAAAAAAAAAAAAAAAAAAAAAAGAGTCTAGAACATAGAGCATTAAATAGCATAGTCAATAAATGCATAGCTAAGACTTGACCCTTGTTCATCTCATTCCAAATTCATTGCTACTCCTACTATACCACTCTGCCTGTCTGGTTTTATTTGGATTGGGCTAATGTTTGAATTCATCTGCATTTCTCTTTTTTTTTTTTTTTTTTTTTTTTTTGGAGATGGAGTCTCGCTCTGTCGCCCAGGCTGGAGTGCAGTGGCCGGATCTCAGCTCACTGCAAGCTCCGCTTCCCAGGTTTACGCCATTCTCCTGCCTCAGCCTCCCGAGTAGCTGGGACTACAGGTGCCCGCCACCTCGCCCGGCTAGTTTTTTGTATTTTTTAGTAGAGACGGGGTTTCACCGGGTTAGCCAGGATGGTCTCGATCTCCTGACCTCGTGATCCGCCCGTCTCGGCCTCCCAAAGTGCTGGGATTACAGGCTTGAGCCACCGCGCCCGGCCTCATCTGCATTTCTCAAACATGCACCAGCGATTTGTCTAGAGAAAGAAGCTAATTAGACCAAAAATGCCTTTGGGGTATTTGTTTCCAGCGATACCTGAGCATTGACCATAAAAAACAGGATAGTCTTGCTGTGGCTTTTGTTTTGCCAGGAGAAAGAGGCACTTTCATTAGGAACCATCTAGCCAGGTACAGTGGCTCATGCTTGTAACCCCAGCATTTTGGGAGGCCAAGGAGGGAGGATTGGTTGAGCTCAGGAGTTGCCCAGCCTGGGCAACATAGGGAGACCCTGTCTCTACGAAAAATTATTAAAAAATTAATAAAAAATTAGCTGGTCATGGTGGCACTTGCCTGTAGTCCCAGCTACTCAGGAGGCTAAGGTGGGAGGATCACTTGAGCCTGGGAGGTCAAGGCTGCAATGAACCATGATTGCACTACCCACACTCCAGCCTGGGGAACAGAGTGACATCCTGCCTCAAAAAAAACAAAAAAAATCGGCTGGGCATGGTGGCTTATGCCTATAATCCCAGCACTTTGGGAGGCCGAGGTGGGCGGATCATTTGAGGTCAGGAGTTCGAGACCAACCTGGCCAACCTGGTGAAACCCCATCTTTACTAAAAATACAAAAATTAGCTGGGCGTGGTGGCGCATGCCTGTATCCCAGCTACTCAGGAGGCTGAGACAGGAGAATCGCTTGAACCTGGGAGGTAGAGGTTGACGTGAGCCGAGATCACACCATTGCACTCCAGCCTAGGCAACAAGAGCAAAACTCCATCTCAAAAAAAAAAATTTTTTTTTAAAGAGTTTTCTTTCCTCAGAAGCTTTGACCATTTTCTGGGCTCCTAGCCAGAAAGTCGTCTTCACTACCTCTCAAAGGAGGTGTAAATCCCTCTGACTTGTAATTCCACCCCAGCTTCAGCCTCACCTCTCCTTGACTTACCTTGGCTTATGGTTGGGTGTGGGGCAGCTGTTATACATAAAACTATGGGAGTGAACAGTGTGGCCCAGTTCCCAACCACGGTGCTACTAGCAAAGGGTCCTCTGGCAGGAGTGAACAGTGGAAGGGTAGGGATAGTTGACAATCAGGTTATGGTCTTTGTCCTTAAGAAGCTTACAGTCTAGTTGAAGGCACAAAACATTAAAATAGAACATGATGTACAATCTGATGGGTGCTCTAGAATGCCAGATAAAGACTGTGAACCCAAGATACAAAAGAGACGGCTGTACTTGGGAAATGAAGTCATGGAAGACTTCCCAGAAGAGGCAGCCTTTTGACCAGTTTTGTTTTGCTTTGTTGCATTATTTGTATTTGGTACATGTCTTGCAAGCAAATTTAATTGTCTAAAGGAATTTTTTTCTAATAATTTTAACATGCATTTTTGAACCATGAAAGTGTAAAAAGTTTATTAAAGAAAACCAGAAATTCAGATCAGAGAATTACAAAGAAGAAAATAACTCACCAGTAAACCAGTATTCCTACAACTCAACTAGTAGTTCATCTACTTCTAGTCTTTTTCACACAGTATGCACCCAAATATATTGTGTCAGATTTATCTGTATAGGGCTGGGCGTTGTGGCTCACGCCTGTAATGAGTTTACACTGGGCTGTGATCGTGCCACTGCACTCCAGCCTGGGTGACAGAGCAAGACTCCATCTTAAAAACAAACAACAACAACAGAAGATTTATGTGTATATAGCTCATATTTATTCATATGTAGTTACATATATACTCAACATATATAACAATGAAAATGGAATTATACTGTTCATTATGTTGGTAAGTTTTTCCCACTTGGTAATGTGTCACGAATTGTTTTTGTCATTAAATAATCTACAACATGATTTTTCATGACTCCATATGGATGTGCCATGATTTAGCCAACTAATCTACTATCGTTAGGCATTTAGGTCTTCTGTTTTCACTAGTACAAATAAAATGTTTTAACTTCCTTATGTGTGGAGCTCTGTAAAAGATTTGTTTCCTTAGGCACCTAGAAATGGGATTGCTGAGTCAAGGGTTACACCAGGGTTTCTCAGCCTCAACATTATTGAGCTTTGGGGCCAGATAACTGTTGTGTGGGGCTTATGTTTAGTGGCATCCCTGGCCTGTACCCAAAAGATTCCAGTAGCACCCTTCTCCTCAAGTTGTGACAATCAAAAATGTCTCCAAACGTTGCTAAATGTCCCCTAAGAAGCAAAATTGCCTCCTTTTGAGAACCACTAGGTTACACAATTTACACTCCAATTAGGAGTGTATGTAAATGTTTTTGTTCCTGTATCCTCAATAACAGTGAATATTACCAATTTTAAATCTTCATATACTAAGAAAAGGGATTTGGGGTGGGGACAATCAATATACCTAGCAGTATATTGTGAATTATCCCCATACTGTGGCTTCTAATATGCTGTTATCTAACTCTACCAGGATCATTAGTAAATGCCAATATATGTTAATAATTTCCTAGGTTTATATACTATTTTGAGTTATTAGCAATTTTCAGACATATTAAAGACCTTTTTCTTGAATCTAAAAATTTACAAAATCCAAAATGTTGTAATTTTTGAAGGGGACTATTCCTACCTTAGGAAAATGGATGAGGGGCCTGGTGCAATAGCTCACACCTGTAATCCCACACTTTGGGAGGCCGAGGTGGGTGGATCACTTGAGGTCGGGGTTTAAGACCATCCTGGCCAGTGTGGTAAAACCCCATCTCTACTAAAAAGACAAAAATTAGCAGGGCATGGTGGCACATGGCTGTAGTTCCAGCTACTCGGGAGGTTGAGACAGGTGAATTGCCTGAACCCAGGAGGTAGGAGTCACAGTGAGCTGAGATAACACCCCTGCTCTCCAGCCTGGGCGACAGAGTAACACTCTGTCTGAAAAAAAAGAAGAAAGAAAAGAAAAAAAGATAAGGAAATGGGTGAGGAATTAGGGGAGTTTTGTTCCAATTTTTTTTATGTCTTTTACCAGTTTTTCTATAATTTCACCAACATTATGCTTTACTATTTTGTTTTTACTAATGTAATAAGCTAGACTCGCTTTTAAACCCCCAGTAATATAGAAGGCAATAGTGCTTATTGCCCCAGGTTGAACTGCTTTCTCTCCAGAATAACTATATAGTTCTTAGTCTCCTACTTTACGAATGAAACTATCTGAAGAGCCCGTTTTTTGTGTGGCCTGATTCCCTCACCTGCTTGGAAATTTTTTGCTTCTGTCAGCAGTGAACCCAAAGAGATAGTTGAAAAGTCCAAAATCCCGAGCCGAAGAAACTCCCGAACTGAAGAGCCAACTGTGGCTTCTGAAAGTGTGGAAAATGGACATCGTAAACGATCTTCTCGACCTGCGTCAGCCTCCAGCTCTACTAAAGGTTAGCAGTGGGATGTGGGTGCTATTTGTGAGTCAAATAGAGGAATAGAGTCCTTATCACAGCAGCAGCAGACTTTGTTCTTCATCTTTGCTTCTGTTCCTGAAGTGTGTCAAGTGTCTTTGTCTTCTACTACTTGTTTGGTCCTTTATTTGTTCATTTAACTATGTGTTCTCTGTGTGTGTACACAAGAGCAACAAGCACTGCTGGAAAAAAGAACATAACAGGGCAGATTTATTCCACTGGTTTTTGTTGTTGTTGTTTTTTGTTTGTTTGTTTGAGACAGGGTCTCACTTTATTGCCTGGGCTGGAGTGCAGTGGCACAATCACAGCTCACTGCAGCCTTGAATTCCTAGGCTCAAGTAATCCTCCTGCCTCAGCCTTCCAAAGCTGGAATTGCAGGCATGAGCCACCACACCTGGCCTTGAGTCCACGTTTTTTTTGTTTTTGAGATGGAGTCTCATTCTGTTGCCTAGGCTGGAGTGCAGTGTCATGATCTCAGCTCACTGTAACCTCCACCTCCCAGGTTCGGGTGATTCTCCTGCCTCAGGAGATGACAGATGCGTGCACCACGCGTGGCTAATGTTTCTATTTTTAGTAGAGACAGGGATTCATCATGTTGGCCAGGCTGGTCTCAAACTCCTAACCTCAAGTGATCTGCCCGCCTCAGCTTCTCAAGTGCTGGGATTACAGGCTGAACCACCACGCCCAGCTCATTCCACTTTAAATTTGTGATCACCCACTTCAGATAGGTCCTGAATATGGCCCAGCTATCTTTCCATGTTTCTGTGGTCAGCTCTCTTTCCCACTCTCTACTCTTTTTAAATCTCTGGTTCACACTTTCTCCCCCTTTCTCGGTAGAGACCCTGACCTCTTCACAGAGAAAGTAGAATTCCCTTCCCAGCCATTAGATGGTGACCTTCCTCAAACTTTGATCCTGAGTCACCTTTTCTCTTCAAATTTGTATTTTCTCCCTTAGATCTCAGTCATGCCCCTCTTCTTTAGTTACAACCTTTCACAGATGACTTGTAAATTTGTATTTCTGTTTCTAGTACAGAACCCTAGAGATCTTAGACAACTGCATGCACATCCTTATTGGAACCTCAGACTCAACATGCCTAAAACCAAACTTGTGATTTTCACCTCCAACAGTGAGGTCCTCTGCCATTGTTCCTCATGTCAATAAATGGCACCACCATCTATCCATTAGACAAGTTCTCCTTGATACCTCTTTCCCTCACCCTTATATCAAATTCATCACAAAATATTGCCCATTTTATCTCAGGTGGCCCTTTTCCATCTTCACTACTACTTAACTAGCTTAAAAACCTTCAGTGATTTACCATTGTAATTAGGATTAAAGTCCAGAAGCTTCAACCTTGCCCACAAGCTTCTGTGTGGTCTCGGCCCTGTCATCTCCCAGCCTCATCCCACTTTCTTGGCAAGTTGGACATGCCATCCTCATTCCTCTCATCACAACCCTGTGCATATGTTGCATGCAGCTACTGCAGGGAGTGCTCTTCTCTCTGCCCACCTCTCTTCTCCTTAACGTCCCACCCTTCCTACTTATCTTAGCTCAGTTGTCACTGCTGTGGGGAATCACAGCACCAGGTTCTTCTTCATAATACCACAGCTATAACTTTATGCCAGTTTGTGACATAGGTAATTAGTATGTATACTTGGTTAGGGCAGGAGATTATGTCTGATTTTGCTAACTACTGTATCCCTGGTGCCTAGTATGGTGCCAAATACAGAGATGTACCAATCAGTAATTATCAGATGAATAACCGTCTATCAAATATGTATTAAATATTTACTACATGTCGGGCCCTGAGGTTATTTAGTGAAAAGACAGAGTCTCAGCCAGGTGCGATGGCTCATGCCTGTAATCCCAGCACTTTGGGAGGCCGAGTTGGGTAAATCACCTGAGGTCAGGAGTTCGAGACCAGCCTGACCAACATGGTGAAACCCTGTCTTTACTCAAAATACAAAAATTAGCTGGGCGTGGTGGTGGGTGCCTGTAATCCCAGCTACTGGGGACGCTGAGGCAGGAGAACTGCTTGAACCTGGGCGGCGGAGGTTGCAATGAGCCGAGATCGCATCATTGCACTCTAGCCTGGGCGACAGAGTGAGACTCCATCTCAAAAAAAAAAAAAAAGAGAGTCTCTGTCTTCACCACATTGAAAGACGAATTCTAATACTCTGTGTTAAATGTTAAATGCTATGATAGCAAAATTACATGGCACTATAAGAGCATATAGCTGGGATACCTTGTTCTTCTGCCAGGTCAGAGAAGGCTTTCTGGAAAAAAATGACATGACATTTAAGCTGAGGCAGTGACCAGATTATTCTCTTAGGAAATGTGCTGAGCTTGAATAGTTCAGTCTGGGTAAGGTAAGAGCTGGGATCCTGGCTGAGTACCTGATACCAGCAGGACTGCTGAGAAACGGTCAAGTATCATTGGGATGCCAGCCTAAAGGCCAGGTAGATTCTGGTGCACCCACACTAGACACTAGACACGGATCTGAGGACTCAGCTGCTCTTGGCAGGTTATGTCTCTAGGCAAGAATGTCACGATGCCTCACAAGAGCCTCTGGGAATAGGGCAGAGGTCATTTACAGGTAAAATTGAGGTGTACAAAGTACCATCACCATACTCAGCCTGCTGGAGAGTTAAGCGGCAAAGGTGAGAGGGGCCTTCTTTCTTTTCTAGGAATACTGTCAGGGTCCTGTTAGGTATCCTAACTTTAGGTGGAGATATGAAGCCAGTAACTTCCTTCCTCCTCCCTGGGAATCATCTCTAGGCAGAAACTAGTTTGGAAGGAAGCACACTTTTCAGTATATTGAAGTACTAAACTTAAAGCATAAAAGGGAACATGCCTAGAGTTCTGTGGGAAAATCTGCTTCCCCTCAGTTCTGCATGTTCTTGTAGCCTTTCACTTTCCCAAAAGAGCAAGATCTTCTAGGCTATAGAATATGGTATGTAATTACCTTTAAAGCAGGGAAAAGGTATTGGCCTTTAGAGATGTCACACACCAGATTTTTGGAACCTTGACCTCAGCCCAGAGCCTCAGGTTACTAAAGGTGTTATTTACAGGGCACCAGAAAGAATCTAAGAAGCAGCTGGGACAGTTAAGAAGAGATGCTCAAACTAGAACCGCTCTGTAGAGAACTACCAGCCAAGAAGAGATGGAAAGCTAGAACCTGTTTTTAGGGGGTGTTGGGGGTGGGGAATAAGCCTGTACACTTAAACTGAACCTTGTCCCACGGTGGCGGTGGTGATGTCGGAATGCCTGGCACATCCTTGCTTTGAGGCTTAGCAGTTGGCTTAGAAGAGGCCATAATGACTCTCAGGCTTTGTGTTCTTGCATGGAGGGGTGCTAAGTGTCTCCCTAAAGAATGGCATAGCTCTGGTCAGCCCCTGGAATCACAGTCATGTATAGATACCCACATCAGTCACAAGACCTCAGGCCATCATTCTGTAACTGTCCCTGGTTAAGTTACTGTGTATGAGTAGGAAAACAGACTCAGTTTCTCCTGCTATACTCTCACAACACACTTCTGACACCAGATGTAAGGTGTCTTTTTTCCCCACACATCAAGCAAGCAAGCAGTCCTGCCTCAGACACTAGCTGGGTGTCCTCCAATTCAATTCTGACACTATCTGCCTGGAGATAGTATCAGATCCACAGGTTTGAGGGCTCAGTCCCACAAGACTGCTGCCCACTTCCAATGCCAGGTGCAAGCCCCGGGTTGTTTTACCTGTGCTTCTGACTAGCTGGCTAAAAATTGGAGTTTCCATGAAACCCTCCTAACCGGGTTCAGTTAATTTGCTAGAATGGCTGATAGCACTCAGGGAAGCATGTTTACCAGTTTATTATAAAGCTTTTTCTTTTTTTCTAGTTTTGTTTTGTTTTGTTTTGTTTTGTTTTGTTTTGTTTTGTGACAGAGTCTCACTCTGTTGCCCAGGCTGAAGTACAGTGGCACGATCTCAGCTCACTGCAACCTCTACCTCCCAGGTTCAGGCGATTCTTATGCCTCAACCTCCCGGGTTGCTGGCATTACAGAGGCTTGCACCACCATGCCTGGCTATTTTGTGTGTGTGCGTGTGTGTGTGTGTGTGTGTGTGTGTATTTTTTTTTAGTAGAGATGGGGTTTCGCCATGTTGACCAGGCTGGTTTCGAAATCTTGACCTCAAGTGATCCATTTGCCTTGGCCTCCCAAAGTGCTGGGATTACTGGTGTGAGCCACTGTGCCTGGCCCTTTTTTTTTTTTTTTTCATTTGCAGGTTCTCACTCTGTCACCCAGGCTAGAGTACAGTGGCATGATCATGGCTCACTGCAACCTTAAACTCCTGAGCTTAAATAATCCTTCTGCCTCAGCTTCCCAAGTAGCTGGAACTATAGGTGTGCATCACCACGCTGGGCTAATTTTTTATTTTTTTTGTAGAGACGGGGTCTCCCTGTGTGCCCAGGTTGATCTTGAGCTCTTGGCCTCAAGTGATCCTCCCACATTGGCCTCCCATATGAAAGATTTTTTTTTAAATTTTTACTTTTATTTTATTTTTATTTATTTATTGTTTTTAGATGGAGTCTCACTCTATCGCCCAGGCTGGAGTGCAGTGGCATGATCTTGGCTCATTGCAACCTCCATCTCCCGGGTTCAAGCAATTCTTGTGCCTCAGCCTCCCAAGTAGCTGGGATTACAGGTGTGTACCACCACACCCAGCTAATTTTTATATCTTTAGTAGAAATAGGGTTTCACCATGTTGACCAGGCTGGTCTTGAACTCCTAACCTCAAATGATCCACCTGCCTCGGCCTCCCAAAGTGCTGGGATTACAGGCGTGAGCCACCATGCCCAGCCAGTTTTTTTGTTTTTTTTTTTTTGAGACAGGGTCTCGCTGTGTCACCCAGGCTGGAGTGCAGTGGCACTCTCATCACTCACTGCAGCCTCAGACTCTTGGGCTCAAGCAATCCTCCCGCCTTAGCCTCCTGAGTAATTGAGACTACAGGCACACACCACCATGGCTAGCTGAAGTTTTAATTTTTTGTAGAAACAAGACTCACCCTGTTGCCCAGGCTGGTCTAGAACTCCTGGGCTCAAGTGATCCTCCCACCTTCGCCTCCCAAAGTGCTGGGATTACAGGCATGAGCCACCATGCCCTGCTGATATTTTAAAGCAGTGGTCCCCAATCCCCGGGCCGTAGACCGGTTGGTAGTGGTCTGTGACCTGTTAGGAACGAGGCCACACAGCAGGAGGTGAGTGGTGGGCAAGCGAGCATTACTGCCTGAGCTCCATCTCCTGTCAAATCAGAGGTGACATTAGATTCTCATAGGAGTGTGAACCCTACTGTAAACTGTGCGTGCGAGAGATAGAGGTTACGTGGTCCTTATGAGAATCTAACTAATGCCTGAGAATCTGAGGTGGAACAGTTTCATCCTGAAACCATATCCCCCCAACCCCCAGTCTGTGGAAAAATTGTCTTCCACGAAACCAATCCCTGGTGCCAAAAAGGTTGGGGACCACTGTTTTAAAGGATACAAATGAACAGCCAGATGAAGGTATACATAGGGCAAGGTCTGTATGGGTCCCAAGTGTAGAAGCTTCCATCCATGTGGAGTTGGTGCACCACTCTCTTAGCAGGTGGATATGTTCTTGTTCAGCTTCTGGGAAGCCCCTGAATTCAGTCCTTTTGTGGGTTTTGTGGGGTTTTTTGTTCTGTTTTGTTTTTTGTTTGTTTGTTTTTGTATGGAGGAAGAAGGGGAAGGGGAGGTAGGTCCCTTTTGGATTTTTAGTGGGGCTTCATTACATAGGCATGATTGATAAAAGAGTTGGGCATTTGTGATCAACTCAACCTCAGAGCTGTTTCAAGAACTATGGGCAAAAAGCCAAATATTTTAACAAAAGATTGCTCAGTCACTTAGGAAATTATAAGAGTTACAGGACCTATGAGCCAGGAACGTGGGACAAAAACCAAAAATTATATATCATAGTATCACAGTTACCTTTTAAATCAGAAATTAGTACTGGAGCCCTTTTGGTTTTTCAGTATTAAAGTTCTTGGAGCCAAATTAAAGAATAATTATGCATATTTTTGGCCTGTATATTGTATCCAAAAATGTGAACCAAGTTACAAAATAATTTACTGTGATTGTATTTAAACCCATACCCAGACTGTGATCACAAAATATCAAGCTGGTTTCTAAAATGGATGCACCTCAAATGTGGGGACATATGCAGTGCTGGGTACCTGAAATATGAATTAAGTATGTTCCTGCAGAATCAGCACTTTTTAAAGTTTTGAGGGGGAAAGGGGGCTGCTTCTTTTTGCATTTAATAAGAGTTTGGTCATACATATCATATACAAACAAAATCAGAAACATACTGTGTTTTTCATGAAAATCTCTGAAGCTGAGAAACACTATGAGCGGTTTGTAATTAAAAGTGTTGCTGTTTTTGTATTGTTGGAGAACCAGTGACATTAATCATGCTCCTGCTGTGAGAGCTGAGTTTGCTTACATCATGCTGGCCAAGGCCTGCCAGACTGCCAGATCAGAGCAGGTGGGATGGATGATTTCTGGGCAAGTCCAGGAAGGCCCTCATGGTTTTTGGTCATGCTTTGATCCATTGTTTTGGTTGGTTGGGTCACTTATAATTACACAAAAATTAGCTACCACAAATCACTTTTTAAAATTGCACCTGATCAGATGTGTTGTTTACAAACATGCAAATGAGTAGTTCTCCTTCCTGACATGGTGAATTTGCCACAAAAACACAAATGATTTTTCTAGTTTTCTTTTTTTTTCTGAGACGGAGTCTTGCTCTGTTGCCCAGGCTGGAGTGCAGTGACGCTCTCGGCTCACTGCAAGCTCTGCCTCCCAGGTTCACACCATTCTCCTGCCTCAGCCTCCTAAGTAGCTGGGACTACAGGTGCCCGCCGCCACGCCTGGCTAATTTTTTGTATTTTTTAGTAGAGACAGGGTTTCACTGTGTTAACCAGGATGGTCTCGATATCCTGACCTCGTGACCCTCCTGTCTCAGCCTCCCAAAGCTCTGGAATTATAGGCGTGAGCCACTGTGCCTGGCTGATTTTTCTAGTTTTCTTTATCATTATTTACTCCTTCATTTAGAATAGTTTTTGTTATATTTTCACCTGGGAAAAAGGTAATTATTCAGTGGCTCACGCCTGTAATCCCAGCACTTTGGGAGGCCGAGGTGGGCGGATCGCGAGGTCAGGAGATCGAGATCACAGTGAAACCCTGTCTCTACTAAAAATACAAAAAATTAGCCGGGCGCGGTGGTGGGCGCCTGTAGTCCCAGCTACTCGGGAGGCTGAGCCAGGAGAATGGAGTGAACCCGGGAGGTGGAGCTTGCAGTGAGCCGAGATCACGCCACTGCACTCCAGCCTGGGCGACAGAACTAGACTCCGTCTCAAAAAAAAAAAAAAAAAGGTAATTATTTTTTTAAAAGGTAGTTGAAAACATGAAGTTCAAAGCATAAGTTTGGAACCAGGAAAATATGTTAATTTAAGGAAAGTTCAGAGCAATCTGTAATTATCAGCAGCCCTGGGTGTCCCCCTGACAGCAAAGTAGGTGATAGCCCCACCCTACCCACAGCCAGTGAAGCAACCATCTAAAAAAACACAGGGTATACCGATATACTGAATTAAAGCAGAAGTATTATTGTAGATATGCAAGTGAACATATATTGATAATGTCGTGGGAGAAAACCCTGAAGAGTAACCACCTGAAAGTGTACTCTAGTAGCTTCATTTAGAAACCAACCATGCAAATTGTAAAGGAAAATTTCCAGAATTTTTTTGTTTGTTTGTTTTGAGACAGAGTCTTGTTCTGTCACCCAGGCTGGAGTGCAGTGTCTTGATCTCGGCTCATTGCAAGCTCTGCCTCCTGGGTTCAAGTGATTCTCCTGGCTCAGCCTTCCGAGTAGCTGGGACTACAGGCATGCACCACCACGCCTGGCTAATTTTTGTATTTTTAGAAGAGATGGAGTTTCGCCATGTTGGCCAGGCTGGTCTTGAACTCCTGACCTCAAGTGATCTGCCTACCTCTGCTAATCAAAGTGCTGGGATTATAGGTGTGAGCCACCGCACCTTGCCAATTCCCAGAATTTTTTTACAATTACGTAGACGTCTTGGGTAGAAGTAGTATAGACAGTGAAAGGCACAATGATGTGAGGAAGGTCAAAGTCCATTTCTAAAGCTCCATGGATGGTAGAGGATACTAGAGGATTAAGTAGAGCCTTGTACTGTAGATTTGGTCAAATTTGCTTAAGGTCAAAATGAGGCAACCAGGCTGAAAAATCCCTTTATTAGGTTACAAATTTAAATGTTCCCCCAGTGACATACTTGGACAGTCACCTCAAAGACTGTTATTGACCCAGTTCTTTACCACCCATGTTCTATCTATGTTCTAAGAACATGTTTATCCATGTTGTAAGACATGGATATAAATGATCTGACTGCACTGCTAGAGTTTGAACTGTTTATCTGTGAAGAGACACTAATTTTGTAAAATCCCTGATGATTAAAAAACTGAAGGTAGGTTCACAGGCCAGGCAGCCTTTAGGAACAGTGTGCCAGTCACAGTCTGAGGTACACCCTGACTGGATCATTAGCCTCTACATCACTTACCTAGAATTTCTTACCTTAATTTGTGGCCAGGCTCAGTGGCTCACTTCTGTAATCCCAACGCTCTGGGAAGCTGTGGCGGGCGGATCAGTTGAGGTGAGGAATTTGAGATCAGCCTGGCCAACATGGTGAAACCCCATCTCTACTAAAAATACAAGCATTAGCTGGGCATGGTAGTGTGCGCCTGTAATCCTAGCTACTAGGGAGGCTGAGGCAGGAGAATTGCTTGAACCCAGGGGGTGGAGGTTGCAGTGAGTTCAGATCGCCACTCCAGCCTGGGTGACAGTGCAAGACTGTCTCAAAAAAAAAAAAAAGTAATTTACAAGACTCACTCGCAAAAAAAAAACATAATAATTTGCCTATTCATTAGAGTAGTAAAAGTGGTAACATTTTGGAAGGAGTATAAAATCAACTACTAAAACAAAAAAACTCATCAAAAAATCTTTTTTTCAGACATGATGGGGAACAGTGGCAGAGGACCTCACTGTTGGAGGTGAAAATCCCAAGTTTGGTTTTAGACATTTTGAGTCTGAGGTTTGCTCTCTGACTCAGATTGACTGGATTTATCTAGGGAAGGTGATAGAGACTTCAAACTCAGTTTAAAATTTATTTTTTTCCTCATGGAAGTATGAAAGTACATCTTTCACCACTTCTCCCCACCAACCATAGTATCCAAAAGATGAGGGTTTTTATTGGTGTGTTTGTGGTTTGTTTTTGTTTGTGTTTTTGTTTTGAGACGGAGTCTCGCTCTGTCGCCTAGGCTGGAGTGCAGTGGCCAGATCTCAGCTCACTGCAAGCTCCGCCTCCCGGGTTCACACCATTCTCCTGCCTCAGCCTCCTGAGTAGCTAGGACTACAGGAGCCCACCACCTCGCCTGGCTAGTTTTTTGTATTTTTTAGTAGAGACGGGGTTTCACCGTGTTAGCCAGGATGGTCTTGATCTCCTGACCTCATGATCCACCCATCTCGGCCTCCCAAAGTGCTGGAATTACAGGCTTGAGCCACCGTGCCTGGCCATGTTTGTGTTTTTTTTGCAGTTTCTAGCACAAGTCATTTGTTTATTCCTGGCCCCACTCATTGATTCACGCTCAGAGGCAGCCTGCCAGTTCATTGGGTGCTTTGGAGCAGTGACAAATGGGAACAAGCAAGGTAGGAGGGGGAGCCTGAGGTTGATTCTCACCCACACTCCACTACCCACTTCTTTTCCCAGCCACATATGTTTCTCAGACATACCACTTGATCCTTCATATCACAACAAGGGAAAAGCTTCCAAAGTTGACCTAATTAATGAATGTTTTTCTGAGGATGAATACTGTCAAGACAAAAACCTGCCTATTTTTACTGCACATGACAGATTTGCTGCAGTGAAAATAAAGCTTGAGATTTGGACCTGAAGAGTTGATTTTAGGGAGTTGTGTGGGCTCTGTGAGACTCTTAATTTACATGAATTAAAATAAAGAACACCATTATTAACATCCTGGCAGATTAACTGTCTTCTGATTAGTAAAAGACTAATGAGTAAATCAGAAAGACTGATTCTACCACATGGCACAAAAAAACATGACCTTTGAGAAGATAAACATACTGAAATTTCCACCAACAGAGAGGCCTGAATGAAATTACTGGGCACTTCTTGGAAATTCATCTAGACCTCACTTCTTTTTATTTTATTTTATTTTTTTTGTGTGTGAGACGGAGTTTTGCTTTTGTTGCCCAAGCTGGAGTGCAATGGCACAATCTCGGCTCACCACAACCTCCGCCTCCTAGGCTGAAGCAATTCTCCTGCCTTAGCCTCCCGAGTAACTGGGATTACAGGCATGCACCACCACACCTGGCTAATTTTGTATTATTTAGTAGAGATGGGGTTTCTCCACGTTGGTCAGGCTGCTCTGGATCTCCTGACATCAGGTGATCCGCCCGCCTCAGCCTCCCAAAGTGCTGGGATTACAGGCGTGAGCCACCGCGCCTGGCCTAGGCCTCACTTCTTAGCAGTTACCTTAGCTAACAGAGTAGTAAAATTTTTCCTTAAAATCTACATATTTATTAGAGTCTGGGTTCGCAAAATATTATGATACAAAAGACAAAGTAAAATTTGCTTAGAATACAACCTAACATGCAGTATCAGAAAATTCAGCCTACTTCCAGAAATGGGTAAATCTGATTCATCTTTTGTATTGATATACTAGAAGCATTTTTTTTCTCCTTGATGAGAAGTAATTTTAGAACACTTTTCATATTAAAACCAGAATATTAAGTAAAGGTGACCTTTTGTAGTCAATATGAGATTCTAAAGAAGTGTTTACATTTGGAGAGCTTCAAGCTATTCACTGTACTCTGCCATAACTTTGTGTAGAATTTTTTTTTTTTTTAATAGAGACAGGGTCTGTGTCACCCAGGCTGGAGTACAGTGGCATGAACATAGCTCACTTCAGCGTTGAACTCCTTCAGCCATGAACTCCTGGGCTCAAGTGATCCTCCCACCTCAGTCTCCTAAGTAGCTGGGACTACAGGCATGTGCCACCATCCCCAGCTAATTCTTTTCTTTTTGTAGAGATGGGTTCTCACCATCTTGCCCAGGCTGGCCTCAAAACTTCTGGGCTCAAGTGAGCCTCCCGCCTCAGTCTCCCAAAGTGATGGGATTACAGGCGTGAGCCATCACACCTGGCCAAAACTTTTTTTTTTTTTTTTTTTGAGACAGAGTTTTGCTCTTGTTGCCCAGGCTGGAATGCAATGGTGTGATCTCAGCTCACCGCAAACTCTGCCTCCCAGGTTCAAGTGATTCTCCTGCCTCAGCCTCCCTAGGAGCTGGGATTACAGGCATGTGCAACCACACCTGGCTAATTCTGTATTTTTAGTAGAGACAGGGTTTCTCCAAGTTGGTCAGGCTGGTCTCGAACTCCTGACCTCAGGTGATCTGCCCGCCTCGACCTCCCAAAGTGCTGGTATTACAGGCATGTAATACATTACACCGCGCCCAGCCTAAAATGTTTTTAAGAAACACTGTTTAAATCTGGCATAAGATTAAGACAAGAGAGACTAAAGGAATCAAAACATAGTCATTTGCCTTTATGTCACTGTCATTCTGTGTGTAAATCACTCAGTTCCCCTCTTCCATGAAGCCTTCAGGCTCACTTGGACTCAGAGTGGACTCTTGCTTGTTCTGAATTGAGTTCATGACTGATATATCCACAGTCTTTTTTTTTTTTTTTTGAGACGGAGTCTCGCTGTCACCCAGGCTGCAGTACAGTGGTGGGATCTCAGCTTACTGCAACCTTCACCTCCCTGGTTCAAGCAATTCCCCTGCCTCAGCCTCCCGAGTAGCTGGGATTACAGGCGCACTTCACCATGCCCTGCTGATTTTTGTGTATTTTAGTAGAGATGGGACAAACTAGTCTCAAACTCCTGACCTCAGGCAATCCACCTGCCTTGGCCTCCCAAAGTGCTGGCATTACAGGCGTGAGCCACCACGCCCAGCCTTCCACAGTCTTGATATAACTGGCTGGGCCATAGTAGACACTCATTGACCAGAGCCCATGGTCATGTTGTTTAGACCTTGACTATAGCATGACAAAAATGGTTCCTTACTGTGAAACAATAGCTTGGCTCCAAAAGGGATCCCAAGGCAGGTTTTTTTTTGCACTCTAACACAACTTACTTACTTGCTTATGGCATTACTCGTTGATTTCCACCAAAAGCATTGTCAATCTATCTATTCATACTTCGTTGTATGATGGGAACTGGTGAGGGAAACAGTGGGTGAATTGCCCAGCTACAAAGGCTGTCTCCACTCTGCACTTTCTCTAGTCAGTGTGCTTCATCGCCCACCACGTTTGTCACATTCCCCCAATTCTGCCCAATGCAGGACCACACCTTCTTCCCACATAGGTCATCAAGCAAAGCCTGTGCTCCATTCAGAGCACCTCTTAGACAGATTCCGAGTCAAGTAGGGCTCCCCTTAGGTCTGCCCTGCTTGTTGTGGACTGCCTAAAGGGTACTGCTATAAAGTGTTAACCTCCACTGAACACGTCCTTTCTTTCCCCCGACAGACATAACCAGTGCGGTGCAATCCAAGCGAAGAAAATCCAAGTAAACAAGCAGGACGGCGACTTGATACTTGTAAATGTGTGTGACTTTTACAAAGAGCAATTTTGAGCTGTGACTTTTTTAAATCAATTTCTGTACAGTTAGTAATTTTAATAATATGGCCCTTTTCCTAGTCCCTGCAACCTGTTTCATAAAGTGCAATGGGGAAAGCAGGATTGTTGAGCCCTTTTGGTGTTGCGAGTTGAAGTTCAAGGTTTCTAAAATGTTGTCTTGTATTGAAAGGAGCTAATGCCATTATAAATGTTATTAGTTTTCACATTTCCTAAGCAGCCTAGAGTACAGGGTGAGCATTTTTAGATCTCCTAATGACGTATTGTGCTGTGGAAGTACTGTGTGTGAATAGCAGTAGTGGGGGCAAAAGCAATCTTCTCATTTGGAAATGTTGTAAATAATTTTATTATATAGTGTTTTGGATGTATTTGTTGTAGAAATGGACCAGTGAATAAAGAGAATCTAAGGATTTGTACAATGCGAAATAATGTGTTAAATAAATGTCATTGTCATAGAACATAAAGTTATGTTATTGGTAAGGGATTTTTGGGTGATAAGCTCTTTCTTTGGACCTTAAATAAGCAGACACAACCTTCTTTGTGAATGGAATTCCCATCTAGTCCTCATCGCACCTGAGATGTCCGCCTGGCAAGTTGAGGAAAATGTACATACTTGCTCCCTCACTTCATTCTTGGCTTTGAAGAAACCAACCCTGTTCAGCACTATGCCAGGTACTTTGATATATATTGCTCAAATTTCTTTTGATGCAAATAACAAAACCAACTTAGAGGAGATCAATGACCACCCAGGATTTTCTAGGGACAGGAAGCTGTCAGCAGCTGAGACAGCACTTTTTCACCATGTCACACATTGCTTCTCCATATGCATGGTGGATAGATCCAAAACAATTGTGCTTACATATCTTCCGTGCAGGAGGTAAGCCCAGACTGGCCTGTAAGATTATGCCAGCATCAAGAATCTAGTCCAGGGCCAGGTGTGGTGGCTCACACCTCTAATCCCAGCACTTTGGAAGGCCTAGGCGGGCGGATCACCTGAGGTCGGGAGTTCAAGACCAGCCTGACCAACATGGAGAAACCCCGTCACTACTAAAAATACAAAATTAGCTGGGCATGGTGGCGCATGCCTGTAATCCAAGCTACTGGGGAGGCTGAGGCAGGAGAATTGCTAGAACCCAATAGGCGGAGGTTGCGGTGAGCCAAGATTGTACCATTGCACTCCAGCCTGGGCAATGAGTGAAACTCCGTCTCAAAAAAAAAAAAAAAAAGAGGCCGGGCGCGGTGGCTCAAGCCTGTAATCCCAGCACTTAGGGAGGCCGAGATGGGCGGATCACGAGGTCAGGAGATCGAGACCATCCTGGCTAACACGGTGAAACCCCGTCTCTACTAAAAATACAAAAAACTAGCCGGGCGAGGTGGCGGGCGCCTGTAGTCCCAGCTACTCCGGAGGCTGAGGCAGGAGAATGGCGTGAACCCGGGAGGCGGAGCTTGCAGTGAGCTGAGATCCGGCCACTGCACTCCAGCCCGGGCTACAGAGCAAGACTCCGTCTCAAAAAAAAAAAAAAAAAAAAAAAAAGAATCTAGTCCAGTTTAGGTCAGGTTTCCACCTTCAGTCCAGTTCTGTGGTGAGATGGAGCAGCTTCGGCCGGGCGCGTTGGCTCAAGCCTGTAATCCCAGCACTTTGGGAGGCCGAGACGGGCGGATCACGAGGTCAGGAGATCGAGACCATCCTGGCTAACCCGGTGAAACTCCGTCTCTACTAAAAACTACAAAAAACTAGCCGGGCAAGGTGGCGGGCGCCTATAGTCCCAGCTACTCGGGAGGCTGAGGCAGGAGAATGGCGTGAACCCGGGAGGCGGGGCTTGCAGTGAGCTGAGATCTGGCCACTGCACTCCAGCCTGGGCGACAGAGCAAGACTCTGTCTCAAAAAAAAAAAAAAAAAAAAAAAAAAAAGATGGAGCAGCTTCCAAATTAGAGGGGTCATTTTGTGTTATATATTTCAGAGATGTTCACTACATTTCATTCACTCTGGCTGCCCTGCTTCAAAATGTGTGTAGTCTCCAAAGCCAGCTGCTTCTGCCCCACCCTACCCCCAACTTTCAGGAGACTCTGATGCTGGGGGCCCTGGCCTTGTCTCAGCCTGGGCTTCAGCCTTCTGCTGCATCTCCCCTAGGGCTAGACTTCATCCTTTCCCTCCAGTGGCTCCTTGCCTTTGCTCTAACCCAGTGCCTGAAACCAAAAGGATGAGTTGGTCATTCTGTTATGCTCTTATTCTCATCTCTATTTCAGCTGTCTTCATATATGCGTGTTGCATTATAAGGATCCTAATAGTCGTCATTTATGAGTCAGACCCCATTGTCTGGCTCTGTTCCCAGTAAGCTTATCTCCCCTCTTCCTGTCCCATGACACACACACCAGAACCAAAGTCAGCTTTATCATAATATCCTATGCCACTACTGTGCTTAAGATTACAAAGTGCTTCTCATACTTAAGCTCAACTCAGGCAGAAAGGATCATGTGCTTTAAATAGATTTTTATTTGTTTTTCTTTATATTAATTTTTTTCTCCCATAGAGGAATAGCATTACAGTCTAACAATCAGAATTCTGTTACACACACACACAGGCATGCCACATGACCCAGTTGAGGTGGTTGTTTCCTTGAGTCTGTTGACACGTCACATGGTCAAAATCTCCTCATTTCAGCCAGTCTCAAAACATCCAACAGGGATGCACTCAACTTGTTGGTTCCATGTGGAACTAGGTGGCAGGGCGAGAGGGAAAGTAGTAGAAGGGGGCTATGGTGTGTCTGCATTCAGTCCCCTCATGTAAAGCCACATGGATCTAGGGGGGTATCCAAGAGCTCTGATGGGGTCCTTATTGCACCTAAGACATTATAGGTCAGAGCAAGTTGATTAGAAGGTTCCAGGCAGGGGGCTGGGGAGCAGGCATACTCTAAAACAGCACCAAACTGCATTCATACACGGTGCCCTGCTGGGACTAGACTGGCAAAGGCTGGAAAGACACCCAGCTTGAAGGACCCACTCAGACTTAACTGGGGAATAACTGGAAGTCACTCTTTGATGTAACTGGGACTCACTCTAGAAAGAGGGGTCCCTCTGACACAGTTTTGGCAAAGTGCTGGTAGTACTGACATTAATACTCACAAACTGGTACAAACTCTAGGGCCTCTGAAAACATCGATCAAAACAGAGTCTCTAACCCCCTCCTAAGGTTGCATAGGACTTTGAACTCTGGTTCCCTCATATATTCAAGTTCTGTGGTTTAAAAAAAAAAAATCCTGAAGCATGCTCAAGGTGAAAGGCACGTACACAGTCAATACAGTATGACAAGGGCTGATGCTTCAGGAGTCAGACTAGCAGGAGACTGAGTAGTGTTGGTTTTTAGAAATCTATACACAATTAAAATATTGCCACACTCAAATGCTACAGAATCTATAGGAAAGGTACAAAAAAATAGCCTTGCAACCTGCCACGTGAGAGATTGGGTTCTAGAACTACAGGAGCCTCCAGAAATACATGTAAAGAAAAGGCCTTTTAAAATTTGAGCCAAATGCCCTATAACTTAAACTCTTCCCCCACCAGAAGGATCATGGGCACCACAAAGGACTGAGCCTAGGTCCCAGCTGGCAGTGAGGAGTAGGCAAGAAGGGTTGGAGGGAGTTTCAGCTCTTGGAGGTGCCGAAGACCCTAGGCTGGCTGTGAAGTGCCCAAGTGGTAGCTTTGGAAGAATAAAAGCAACTAGGTTGTAACTGAAGGAGAACTTGGGGAGAGGAGCAAGGCTGTCAACTACTGGGGCCCTAGTGGACTGGCGTGGGAGCTTTGATCCGTTTTTAGTGTTAATTTGGCTTATTCCCTGGAATAGGAGACCCCATCAGGTATTCCTCTGTCCTCATCCCAGCATCCATGGGGATACCCCATCCCTTCCCCACATATCCCCCATGAGGCCTGGGGCTAGAGGGTCAGGGAGGGCAGCTGCCTTTGCCCTCATGGGAATGCAGAGTTTTCTCCAAGCCTCAGCTTGGCTGGGAGGCCTGGAAACCTAGAGTTGGGGTGAGTGGAGGACTTATGTTCATATGTACCAAGAAGTCTTAAAAGTTCCAAGGAAGAGTGGGCACACACTAGAAAAGGGTGGCTAGAAAGAGGAAATGGGAAGCAACTCGGGGCATCCCAGGAGGCTGTTGCTGGTGTCTGAGCCCAAAATTCAGTCTCACCGCAAGAAGGGGGAGGCCGGTGGCCCCTGCCCCGTCTGTCTCCCCCAGGGATTCAGGTTCCCTCCTCCAGGTACTTACTGGAGGAGGAGGGGAGGAGGACCATAGGGCACCCATCTCTCCCCAGCAACCTAGAAAGAAAGAGAGGCCTGTGGGAGAAAATGAAAAGAGGCCCCCTGAAGGCCCTGAACCTGGATAGGAACAATTTGCGGATTGGGACAGTAGGGGTCCTGGACTCCTACTTAGGATTGCTGGCTAGCCATACTGAGCAGGGTGTGAAATACAAGGCCAGAGGCAAGGTGAAAGCTGAGCTGTCAGCCTTGGGATGACTTCACCCCATGGTGTGTCCTCCAGCATCACTGCTCTGCATGCTGACCTAGAGTGTGTGCCCTTTCCCTGCCTAGAAGCCGTGTGGCCTGCATGTCTCCTAAGCTAGTTCTAGCACCTTGGGCTTGTGAAAAGATGGCCAGGATGGTGGGGCCTTGCCCAGCTTCTACTCGGGTGACATGTCAGGGGTAGAGTGGCAAGGTACTGACTAAGCCCTTCAGATTCCGGGACCTGCACAAGGGTGGATTATAGAAAAGGGAAGTGGGGGCAGACTCCAGGCTTCAGCCTGGGAGCAGGGTTTGGCCTCTCTGAGCAAGCACAGTGCACACTCCCTTGGTGCCCTGCTCCCTGCAGCTTCTCAACGTGTCTGTCCTGTCCGCATCTCCAATAGGCTGCCTCGTTCCCTAGATTCCCTCCGTCTTCTCCCTCTAACTCACATCTCACAGTCCTCTTCTACATACTGTACCTTTCCAGGCCTAAGTAGCTCCACAGAGTACCGTCCCCAAGGCAGAAGGAAGGGGAGACTAAAATTAGCAAAACCCTGAGCCCTTACTAGAGGGCAATGACAGCAGCCCAGGCTGCAAAGGCTCTAGCTGGTCAGAGCTGGGCTCAGGGTCCCCACCATTTGGGAGGGAATTACTGGGAATGAAGAACAAGGGAACAGGAATAAGTGTAATGCCAACCATGGGATAGTGTGACTCATGTAAGGTGGGAGGTGAAAGTGAGGAATGAGCTAGATCAGGGACTGGAAGAAGCTTTCAGAAATAGGGGTGGGCCAGAGGTAGAGGACTGAAGGGCAAGGGTGAAGGGGAAAGACAGGGATGGGGACCGGAGAAGAAAGGATGGAGGGGTCAGGAGTAGGGGGCATGGATGATTAGATGCTGGGTATGGGGGCCAGAAGGAGTGAGGGTGAAGGGGGCTTGAAGGGGTTCAGAGGCAGATTAGACGATCAGAGATGGGGATATTGAGGGTGTCGGCTATCACCTAACCTCACACGCTTTAAGAAGGGAGGTTTCGGTGTCCAGCCCGAGGCGTCGGAGGAGCCCGACAGGGATCGGGAGTCAGCAAGGGGTTCGCGGCGCGGCCGGTGGACGCTCAGTAGTTAAACTGGCGCTGGCACGGCTGGTAGATGAAGCTGCCCTGGTTCTTGGATCGGCGCGGACGGCTCTCGCGGGCTCGGTTCTGTCGCTGCACCGCCTTGGCGCTCAGCGCGTGGCGCTCCGCCCGCTGCCGGGCCCGCTGCAGCCGCCGCACCTGGCCCGCCTTTTCCAGCAGCGCCGCCCGCGCTGGGAGAGGAGCGACGTGGCGCGCGGCCCGGGGCTCGCGGCGGGCGGGCGCCAACTCCCTGTGGGTACAGAGCGAGGCTCGGTCAAGCCGGGTAAGCCGGGTGGGGGGGCTAGGGGGCGCTGCCATCTCCCACCCTTGCTTTGGTGCAGTTGCGTCCGTTCAGATTGGGGTGCCCGACGCCCTTCTTGTGGGTGCCAACCCGGAGGTGTCTCCTCGGTTCTAGCCCATAACAGGTAAACCAGACCTCGGGGAAGACTGGACCCCCCACTCCCCATTCCACCCTTGCCTTTCTGTTTAAGTCCCACTCCCTAGACGCTCCAGCCACGCTCCTCAAGCCTCCAAATCCGGCCCCGGCCTCTTAGCCACGCCCCTCCCTCCCAAGCCTCGCCCCGGCCACAAAGCCACGCCTCTCCCACCCAACAGCCCAGCCCCTCCATCCTCAGGCCCGCTTCTAGCCTCGCCCTGCGGCTCACGGGCCCCCTACTTTGTCTCAAACGCAACTCTCCCAAGGCCGCTACCCCCTCGAGCGCGGGGCCGGGCTGGCCCGCTACCCCAGCCTCCTGGCCTGGACCCTGGCCTCCAAGATCCGTCTCCCTGGGCATCCAGGCTCCGCCCCCGGCTCGCTCACCCTTCGCTGAGGTCGCCGTCTGGCAGGGCCGCGTCCGGGAGCGGGGAAGGGGGCCCGGGCTCCAGCACTATGGTGCTGCCGGTGACGTAAACGGACATGCTGGGGTGCTCGATGAGGAGGTCCTCCAGGGGGCTGCTCTGGAGGCGGGCGGGACCGAGTCCAGGCCCCTCTGCAGTAAAACAGGCGGGAGGGGTAACAAACCAGCTCTCGTCCATCAAGGAGGGCGCGGGCGGAGGGCGGCCCGCGGGGGCAGAGGCGGCCCCGGGGCTGGGTGGAGCCGCGTAGCTGTCTAAGGGGCGCGGGTTGGGAGCCGTGCAGAGGAGGGGAGCAGCGAGGAGGGACACACACGCACACCGGACAAGGGGGCGGGGAGAGAAAGGGCATCGTTAGTCAGACCCGCAGCCCGTCCGCAGCTCCCCGGGGCACCCACGGGCCAGAAGTCTCGCCCTGCTGCCCTAGGGGACCTGACGTGCGTCCTCTCCTGGGCCGCCAGGAGAGGGCCCCGCCTCTCATGGTAAGGGGTCCCGTGACCCCACCTCCAGTAGGCTTGGGGGACTCCCCAATCCTCCAGCAGCGCCCTTCCCCTCTGCTCGGCCATCTGCCCTTAGAATGACTTCACAGGCCCAGGAGGCAGACCCAGACCTCACCCGGCAGGTCAATGATGAGCCAACCGTCCACTTCATCCTCCTCCGACACGAAGGCGCGGGGGCAGTCGGGGTCTTCAGGCGGCGAGGGGGTGCTGAAGAAGAGGCTGGTGAGGCGCTGGAACATGGTGGGGGGCGAAGTGGCCTCACGGGGGCACCCTATGGCAGTGCAAAAACCTGGGAATCATAGAAGGACGTTGAGATGATTGAAGTTCACCCCACTCCTGGCTTGGGGCAGAGGACAGAAGATACCACCCCCAGAGCAGGCAGAAGGGTACACACAACAGGGATATGTGCGGACACTTTGAGGATATGTGCTTTCTGTATTCAAATCTAGGTTTTGGTTGTTTTTTTTTTTTTAAATCTTCTGTATGATTTTAGGAAGTTATTTAACTTATCTGTGCCTTAGTTTTCTCATCTGTCAAAAGACAATGATAATAGTACCTTCCTCCGGGCTCTTATAAGAATTAAATAAGCTAATAATAGTATCCTCCTCCAGGCTCTAATAAGAATTAAATGAGCTATATCAAAGTTATTGAAAGAAAAAAAGGCGGGGGGAAAGAACTAAATGAGCTAAACACTTATAAAGTGCTTAGAACTATGTCTGGGCATACGGTAAGCACTCAACAAACTAATAGTTATTATTACAGGGTGCTTTAGGAACATAGAATGACATATGACACAGCTCTGCCAGGGAAGGTCTCCAGAGAATTGGACATCCAAGCTGGACTCTGAGGAGTAAACAGGAGTTCTCCAGGCAGGGAGGAAATTGCCCATACTGTCTGCTTGTTATCATCACAATATAGCTAGGCCGGGCGCGGTGGCTCACGCCTGTAATCCCAGCACTTTGGGAGGCAGAAGTGGGTGAATTACTTGAGGTCAGGAGTTAGAGACCAGTCTGGCCAATATGGTGAAACCCCATCTCTACTAATAATACAAAAATTAGCTGGGCGTGGTGGCAGGTGCCTGTAATCCTAGGCTGAGGCAGGAGAATCACTGGAACCTGCAAAGGCGCCACTGCACTCCAGCCTGGGTGACAGAGCAAAACTCAGTCTCAATAATAATAATAATAATAATAGCTAACATTTATGTTCCTGGCACTATACTAAGCAGCTTTACCTACATTACCTCATGTAATCCTCACAACAACTACAGGAAGTAGATAATTATTATCCTTACTTTACAGTTGAAGAAATTGAGGCACAGAGAAGTTAACTTTCCCAAAGTCTCACAGCTAGTAAGAGACAAAGGTGGGATTTGAATCCACACTATCAGATTCCAGAGGTAGCACCCAGAATCACCATATTCTATTGCCTTTTCTGGGTGTCTGTCTGAATTTGATATTTTCAACTTGGTGGACAGGGGTCATGGTCCATGTGTATTTTTCTGCGAAAAAGGACCTTGGTTTTCATCATGATTTCCTCAACAGCAATCTTTGACCCGAGAGACTAAGAACCACTCCTGGAGCCTGTGTGGTTTGAAAAGCACTGGCCAGCAGAAATCCCATAGAACTGCTACCATCTTACCATGTGATTTGGCATGGCTCGGTTGTGTCTGTCATATGAGGTGTAAAGATGGCAGGCCCTCCCCCCTCTGACCCCCTTTTCCTGGGCTCCTGTTCAAGGGCAGCATCCCAGGCTAGGAGGAAGATCAGGTTGCTTGGGCTCAGGGAGACAGCAGGTCAGTGGGAGGCGATGATGGAGGAAGGGAGCTGTCAGTTTCCAGGGGCCCTTCAGGATGAGCACTGAGGGTTGGACCCAGACCCAGGCAAGCCCTTAACCAATCCTTCCCTGGGTGAAGATGAAGAGAGAGGCCCCCTACTCCAGAAATGGAAACACCAAGGTGGTAGCTCTAGATCTACCCCCTCCCCATGCCAGCCTACCTCAGGACTAGAGCTTGGCTGGGGGCTGCTGGCCATACTCCCCAGTACCTGAAGCCTGACTGACTCTCCACACCTGTTCCCTAAAGATGCTCAATGGTTTTGCTGCTGAGCCACTTGTCACCATTCTCTAAGGGTGTTTCCACACTTCCTGTAGAACTTCCTGGGGGCAGGTCCAGACTTCCCTGGAGGTATTTCTCCTCTTTCTGCTAATCCACCTGCAGTATTGCCATGCTTATTGCTACCTCCCCCATTCCCTGGAAGTGTTTTCACACTTGCTGCAGAATCACCTCACTTCCATACCCTGAGAATATTTCCACATTTGCAGACTCACAGGAGGCTCAAGATGCTGGCTTCCCTGGTGGGATGGGGGTGGGAGATCTACAAGGGTTAAGAAGGTGGCGCCACCCCCAACTAGTGTCCGCCCAGCACAATTCATGTATCCCAACCCATCTGTAGCCACAGGGAGCTGGTGACTCCATTGCCAAAAGCCCAGAAAGTTTGGCCCCTCTTGAAGGAAGGGAATATCAAGGCCTTAATGAGGCACATCCTCCTTCCAAGAACCTACTACTTCATGGAATATGAAAGAGAAGTTAAGAGCTGTTTCAGGGACCATCATATTCACCCAGCCCATTTTACAATGTGATGATCAGAAAGAAGACATAATCTATCCAAAAATACATGGCTAGATAGTGGCAGGGCAGTCCTAGTCCCACATTACTGTGCATCCAGTCCAGATTAGGAGGATGTCAGGAAAGACTCAGCAAACAATCCCCAAGAATACAATGATGCAGGGGTACAGGGAGGTGAAAAAGACCTTGACCTAGCCACACCACCCCTCGCCTAGCTACAAAAGGGTCTGGGGTTACTGGCACCAAGATTTAGCATGCACTTCCTGAAGACCCACTGTGTACCAGAGCCTGCACTGTGCCTCCTCAAATTTCAGATAGGTTTAGGGGAGGGAGGCTCGGGGGAGAAGCTCCCTGTCTGAGGTCACACAGCAAGTCAGTGACAGCCAGGAGTGACAGCAGCACCAGCCAGCCAGTGCCTGCCCCCTCTCCTGACCACTTGGGAAGCCTCCCAGATTTCCTTTCCCAGCCCTGCCAGCTTCCAGGTTCTCACATTCCCAGTTCTGCTCCAGGGAGAACCATTCCCTTTAATAACTACAGCAGCTCTGCCCAGAATAGCATTTATGCCCTAAGCCATCCCTACCCCCAGCCCATCCTTGAGCAAACTCCCAGCAGGAATGGAGTTCCTGGTTCAGCCTCTAGGCCCATCCACTTAAGTCAGAAACTCTCCTTATCCTATCCCTTTTCCTATACTCTCTGGGCAAAGGTGAGGAGGGAGCAGCAAAACACTTGGAATTGTCTGCACTAGGCCAGGTCAGGCCCTTCCTAGCTGACAACCTAGGAAGTTGGGGAGGTAAAGGGCCAATAGAGGGAACCCTCACCCCACCCTCCAACCCCAACATCAGCCCTGGAGACACCCCGAGGCAGCCAATGACTCACCTCTCTGTGATCCAAACAGCTGGGAGGCAGCGATTTTATTGGACTCTAGGACTCCAAGGTACAGTGAGGACAGAAGGGGTCAGGACCACAAAACGTGAACCAATCTGCAGAGATTCCCTGGAAAAAGGTCCAGGAGTAAGGAGACCTAGGAGCCTATCAAACCGTGATGAGGCTGAGCCCAAGATCAGGTCCCCAGCGAAAGGAAGATGTGTACCTTACCACTTGTATTGAGCCTCTATTATGTCTATGCCCCTGGCTAATAATGCATCTGTCACTCAGTGAGCATGACTCTAATTGGTTGTGTGACCTCGAGTGAGCTAATTCTCCTCTCTGAGCCTGTTGCCCCTTCCATGAACTGGGGTCTAAGACCCCTCATTTTGGGTCTGGGAGTGACATCAGCTAAGGCGCTGCACACAAATCAGGGATTAGGAGGATGTTATTCTGTTAGTCCCTGGGGGCGGAGTCTGGAGCCGGAGGGAGGGGATCCCACCACCATCTGGTGCTGTCCCAACCACCTGGAGTCCAAGGTAGCCCCGAACTCCTGACGACCCCCTCGACCTAGGCCCAGCAGCACCGTCTGACTCCTTCTCAGGTTGCAAAGAGAAAGTAGGGGATCAGAGGCCTGACCCCAGCCCCTGGATTAGCCCTAGGAAATCGCCGACCCCCTGCAGCCCCCTTTGGATTGCAGCGTCTCACCCAGGGCCCAGCCCCGACACAGCGGCTACCGGGTCACGGGAGGACAAGTGACCCGAGCCTGTGGGGGCGGTGCCGGCCTTGGTGACGTCTCAATGTCATATGCAAATAGAACGACGTCATGGTCTACCGGGCGTGCGGCAACCAATTGAGAGCCGGGAACGCGGCCCCGGCGGCCGCCGGCGGAGAGAGACAAAGGCCCGGGCGCGGGGGGCTCAAGGCGTGTCCGTGGCGGGGGAGCCCCCTAGGCCCACCCGGGTCGGGACTCACCTGGGGGCGGGAGGGGGGCGGCACGGCGTTGAGGTAGTTGTGCGGCGGGGCGTCCCAGGGTCGCCGGCAGCTCACAGGCCAGGCCGCATCGCGGGGGCTCGCGGGGGCTCGCGGGGGAGGCGGCGGGGCCGCGGTCGCTCCGGGCTGCTGAGCTCGCCCGCCGGGCTTTGAGTCTGTGCCGCCGCTGCGGCGGGGCTCACGGCACAAATTGGAACGTTCAAACAGCTGATTGTGATGTCACAAAGAGGCCCGCCCGCCTCGCGTCACCGGCTAGCGGGGCGGCGGCCAATCCCGGGCTGCGGATCCCCACCCCCCCGTCCTGCCCCTCCCCTCCCGGTTTGCGGGCCGGGCGCTCGGGCCGGGAAACGTTCTCGGAACCGGGAGGGTGAGTGTTCGGGGAGGCAGCTGCGGGGAGCTGGGAGCCCTGTGCCGCGGCGAGCTCTCCGCGAGGAGGATCTCCACTCCCTCCTACCGGCTCCTCATTTTCCTGACTCTTCCCGGATCGAAGCACCCTCACCTCTCCCACTGCTCCCCAAATCCTTTCACTGCATCCTATGTCCAAGTCCCGCGATGCGGACCCTGTTCTCGATCCACACCACGTCTGTGCACCTCCATTCTCCCCACTGCCCTTCTCCCTGCTCTCCCTCCCTCCTCGGACTCAGCTCCTCAGCCCTACACACTTTGTTTTCCCACCCCGGTTTTTCTTCAGCTCTGCAGGCTTGAGAGAAGAGGGACATTCCCCATCCCCGGTTCCGGGGGAGCATCTGGGAATGTAGAGAAGTTAGTGAAGCTGACGGGAAATTTCGCAGAGTAGGACTTGAGAGGAATTGCCCTGTGCTGAGTAAACATTGACCTGAGAGGGCTCTGCACTTGAACGTTTTCACACCTTCCTTAATCCACGTTGCTACTGGGGCTGTACAGAAGCGGCAGGACAGGGGCTGATTAGGAGTCCTGATTTACACGTGGGGAAGCTGAGTCTCACAATCTCACTGTTAGTGTGTGAACTCATATTCAACAATGCATTCAACATTTATTAGGCACCTACTTTTGCACCACCATACCACTAGCTGACATGTATTTAACACTTACTGTGTGCCACGACCTGTGCTATGGTGCTTTATGTGTGTTTTTTTTTATCTTCACAACAACCCCAAAAGGTGGATATTTTCCCCGTTTTACAGCTGAGGAAACAGACTCACAGAGCTTGACTTTCCTAGGTCTCAAAAGTACAGTCAATGGCAGAGCCAGGATTTGAACCTATAGCTCCCAGCCCTGACCCTCTCCATTCTCTACATGCACCAGATGGTCTAAACCTCAGGACGCTTCAGGCTCCCCAGAGTCCTGGCTTTCAGTCCTGTCGGTGCCCTAGACTTGCTGTGTGACCTCAAGTCATGTTACCTCTCTGGGTCTCAGTTTGTCAAACAACATATCCAGGCTTCCCTCTAGAGCTGCCATTGTAAGATTCTTCCAAACTCTCTGCCCTCAGGATTCCGCCCACCCGATGTTCTAGGCCCCAGCTCTCCCAGTGGCCTGGGAGATGCCTGAGAAGAGACCACAAATACACATATCAGAATCTCCAGGGCCAGAGGTTCTAGGTCAGCACAGCAGGGCTGGTGGGGGAGGGTCTGAGAACTGCCCATCTAGCCCAAAAGGAGGCCAGAGGTGACCTAGGCCAGAGGTTAATGCACTAGTGATAAAACTCTGTCCCAGCCTCATCTGAAACCCCCAAGGGACTCCTTAACCCTAGGGACAGAGGAAGAAGCCAGAAAAAAATAACCTGAGGCTGAGGGGTGGAGAGGGGAGTCGCCTTGTGGCCCTTGTAGTGTTATACCCAGAGTGTCCTCATTCCATGCAACTCTGAGCCTCTGCCCATCACAGCCACTTCCTGCTAACTTCATACCCTCTCAGACCTACTTGCTGACTTTAACTAAATAATCCGTAACACATCTCTCCTGTCAAGCCACTTATTTGTTCTAAAACCTGATGTGGCTCCTAAAGCCCCACACTCCTAACACAGTACTCATGCCCCTCATGCTCCAGCCCCAGTTCTGTCCAGCTTCACCTCCCCTTCTCCTGCATGCATCTTGTGCTAAAGTCAAACTCCTCGTTCACTCTATGGGACTTTGCCACCTCCACCCTTTTGCTCAAGCTGTTTCCCCTGCCTGGAATGCCTTCTTCAGAACTTTCTGAAATCCAGATCTTTCCTGTCTTCAAGATTCTACTTGGCCAGGTGTGGTGGCTCACACCCATAATCCGAGCACTTTGGGAAGCCAAGGCAGGAGGATTGCTCGGGGCCAGGAGTTTAAGAACAGCCTGGCCAACATAGCGAGACCCGTTATCTGCAAAAAATGAAAAAACTAGCCAGATGCCATGCACCTGTAGTCCCAGCTACTCAGGAGGCTGAGATAAGAAGATCACTTGGGTTTAGGTACAGTGAGCTATAATCAAGCCACTGCATTCCCGCTTGGATGACAGAGCCAGACCCTGTCTCTTAGAAAAAAAAAAAGAGAGAGAGAGAGAGGTTCTACTTACCCTTTTTTCCTCGAGGTAGCCTTCCTTGTTCCTTCCTACCAGTTGATGGCTACCTTGATGGACAGTCATTTATTTGTTCAGTAAACAGTAAATGATGATCACTCATTGTATGTGTGTATGTCTTCTCAAGTGAATGGTTGGCATCCCAAGGGCAGGGTCTTTGTCCATGTATTGCCCCCACCCAGCTTGTGGGGGTGTGGCATAGAGTAGACTTTCATCAAAGGCTCAGTAGTTATAGCTTGAAGCTTAAGAAGGGTGGCTGGTTCAGGAATGTACACCTGCACTCTGCCCTGTGTACAGGCAATGGTCTGTTGAGCACATGGTTCTGGTTCCCCAAGCCCAGAAAAGGGGGCTCTTGGCTACACTCTGGTACCCTAAGTGACTGGACTCTGTTCCCAGCATTAGCTGAACCCCATTTCTAGGCTGCCAAGTCAGATCTCAGTCTTCCATTTCTCTGTAGAGTCACAGGTACCCATGGAAGTCCCCTCCTGAAACCAATGGGACCCATTCTTCCTGTCCACTACAAAGATTTATTATCTGGGCTGGAGGATACCTCAGACCTCAACTCATCCAAACCCCTCATTTTATAGGTGAGGAAACTGAAGTCCACTGAGGCACACGCAGGTCAAGATACTTGCTTAGAATCACACAGCAGCAAAGCCATCTACTGACCCTGGCCCCAGAAAGTGGGTTTAGTATTCTGAGACCCTGGTCTGGGCCAGTGGGCTGTAAAAAGAGGCAGCGGAGCTGGGCGCAGTGGTGCAGGCCAGTAATCATAGCACTTTGGCCGAGGCAGGAGGATCACTTGAGCCCAGAAGTTCGATACTAGCCTGGTCAACATGGCAAAACCCTGTCTCTATTAAAAATACAAGAATTAGCTAGGTGTGGTGGCCTGCACCTGTAGATCCAGCTACTCAGGAGGCTGAGGTGGGAGGATCAATTGAGCCTGGGTGGTTGAGGCTGCAGTGAGGTGTGATCATGCCACTGCACTTCAGCCTAGGCAACATAGGGAGACACTGTCTCAAAAAAAAAAAAAAAAATGAGGCAGTGAGCATCATGCTGGGGTAACTCTGGAGTCTCATTTCCAAGCAGACAGAGGGTGTCATTCCTATGCACGCACATGGATAATCAGGCGTATCTGTGCATACAATGAAGGCACCCATATATAAACATATACACACGTGCACATGAGCTCATGCTCAGAGTTAATAGGGACCCACGCCCATCTAACCCATGCCCAGGTGTGAGTACCTGCCCAATTTCATGGGCTCCAGGACTGGAGGTCAAGAGGCCACCCTTCAGGCAGGGTGCAGTGGCTCATGCCTGCAATCCCAGCACTTTGGGAGGCTGAGGCAGGCAGATCACTTGAGGTCAGGAGTTCGAGACCAGCCTGGTCAACATGGTGAAACCCTGTCTCTACTAAAAAATACCAAAAAACTAGCCAGGCGTGGTGGTGTGAGCTTGTGGTCCCAGCTACGCGGGAGACTGAGGCAGGAGAATTGCTTGAACTTGGGCAGCAGAGGTTGCAGTGAGCCGAGACTGCACCACTACACTCCAACCTGGGTGACAGAGCAAGACTCCATCTCAAAAAAAAAAAGAAAAAAAAAATGAGGCCGCCCTTCTATTCCTTGGGCTTGCCCTCACCTGGGGGCTCCCCACTGCTTGCCACTCTCATTGCCTGCCCCCCTCTTGCCCCCTTAAGTGATGTGTCAGCCTGTGTGTGTCGCTCAAAGGACCTTGTGTGTACTTGCGGGTATGAGCCAGTCTCTGCGCTTGGCTGGAGAACTGGCTCACCACTCCCCTCCTTCCCCACCCTCCCCTGCCCCCTGCCCTGAGATAGAGAGTGAGGTTGAGAGGAATCCCTCTGACATAGATAATAAACTCTTCCTATCTTACCGGTGAAAAAACTAAGACAGAGAGGAGAAAACATTTCATTGGTAAAGCCAGCTAGAGCAGGCATAATCCCCAAATTACCCCAACAGATGGGCCTACACATTAACAAGAGGCCACATTCCAAGAACTTCTATTCAAAAAGCTTTGTTGTGGTCCGGGTGGCTCACACCTGTAATTCCCAGCACTTTGGGAGGCTAAGGCAGGCACATAACTTGAGTTCAGGAGTTTCAGACCAGCTTGGCCAACATGGTGAAACTCTGTCTCTACTAAAAATACAAAAATTAGCCAAGCGTGGTGGCGGGTACTTTTAATCCCAGCTACTCAGGAGGCTGAAGCAGAAGAATCACTTGAACCCAGGAGGCAGAGGTTGCAGTGAGCCGAGATCGCACCACTGCACTCCAGCCTGGGCAACAGAGCAAGACTCTGGCTCAGGGAAAAAAAACAAAAAACAAAAAACAAAACCCTTTGTTGTTCAATCCACAGATATCTACATTTGAGAGTAACTCAAATTGTGGGCGGGGTGTGTGTGTGTGTGTATAAACCTTGGCCTGACTGTCAGATTTCAGTCTTGGTCTTTCCTGGGCTCACTGCCTGAGCCTCGGCAAGTCACTTCCTTTTTCTTTGTCTCAGTTTCCCCATCAGTAGAATGGCTGGCTCCATGCTCCCTTAACATACCTCCCAGGCTCAACTTCAAGGCATCGTGGCTTGTTTGTGTGAACTGTACTTAATGGCCCTGTCAGCAAGGAGGTGATGATCAGGACAGGATTCATTTCAGAGAGAAGAGGCAGGTGGCAGCAAGTCAAAAGCCTGGCTTAGTCTGAGTCCGTCTGCCATGGTGTGAGGGTGGGACAGTGACTTTGGGGTCCCAGGGGTATGTTTATGAGTGTGGACAAGTACCCAAGTGAGCTGCTGTAGTTGAGTGCCCAGCATGATTTCCCACGTTTAGAACTTTATTTTACTAATTTTTTTTTAGAGATGGGGGTCTTCCTATGTTGCCCAGGCTGGTCTCAAACTCCTGGGCTTAAGCAGTCCTCCTACCTTGGCCTCCTGAAGTACTGGGATTAGAGGTGTGAGCCACTGTGCCCAACCCCACGTGTAACATTTAAAAGAGAAATTGTTCTATCCCTCCTTGACCATCATGGTTAGAAGGGATAGCTTTGGGGCCATCCAGGAGCAAAAGAAAAGGAACTGGCATCTGGAGTTGCATCCTATCTGTCTTGCCCAGACAGGGCCAGATTGTGCAACTCCCGCCTGGGTCTCTGCTTGGGAACTGGGTCCTTAGCAGGCTTTGAGGCTAGGGAGGAGAGGGTGCAGAAGAGAAGGGGGTTCCCTCCTGCTGAGTCAACCACTCTGCTAGAAGCAAATTAACTTCCTGAAGCTCAGACCACTTCCCTCTCCAACTCATGGCTCTTCCTTGGCTCCCTCTCACTCCCAGGCTGAATTCACACTGCTGGCGGGGCACCCTTTCCTGGTACCGGGTACACAGTAAGCAGCTGGTAAATTCTGACTGGAGGGATAAGCAAAGCTGTGTTCACCTACTCTTTCAGAGTTCTCTGTACACATATGCACACACATACCCTTTGCAAATAAACCACCAGCTTTCCTGCTTCCAGGATTTTGCTCTTGCGGTTTCCTCCATGTAGGGAACCCTGCCCCTCACTCATCTAATCTCTCTGTGTCTAGACCCTGTCTATTCATTAGAATTAATGTAGGCTGGGTGTGGTGGCTCACACCTGTAATCTCAGCACTTTGGGAGGCAGTGGATCCCCTGGGGTCAGGAGTTCGAGACTAGCCTGGCCAACATGGCAAAACCCCATCTCTACTAAAAATACAAAAATTAGCCGGGCATGGTGGTGTATGCCTGTAATCCCAGCTACTCGGGAGGCTGAGGCAGGACAATTGCTTGAACCTGGGAGGCGGAGGTTGCAGTTAGCCGAGATGACACCATTGCACTCCAGCCTAGACGACAGAGCAAGACTCTGTTAAAAAAAAAAAAAAAAAAGAATATAAACAGCAGCTTATATTTATTATTTTTCTATGTGCCTGTAACCCTCCAAGATGGGCATTGTTGTTTTCCCAGCTTTACAAATAAGGAAATTGAGGCTCAGGTTGCTTGAAGAAACTTGCCCACAATCACAGAGCTAAACAGTTGGTGCGTGTTTCAAAAACGTACAGTATTTTTACCTAACAGAGTCATTTTTTTCGAGCAGCTGGTGCTCCCATGAAGGACCAAACTGCCATGTGTGGAGAGGGCCACCTGATGAGGACCCAAGAGGGACCTCTACAAGCTAAGAGTGGTCCCCTGCCAACAGAAAGTGAGAAAACAGGGCCTCACTAATATGGTCACAAGAAAATGAATTCTTCCAACATCCCGAGGGAGCTTGGAAGTTGATCTTTCTCTAGTTGAGCCTCCACATGAGGACATACCTGGCCAACACCTTGATTTCAGCGTTGTGGTATCCCAAGCAGAGAACCCAGATGAGCTGTGCCCAGAATTCTGACTTAGAGAATTGTGAGTTAATAAACAGGTGCTGTCATGAGCCCCTAGGTTTGTGGAGGTTTTGTTACACAGCAACAGAAAATCAGTACACACAGGCTTCACGCCTATAATCCCAGAACTTTGGGAAGCCAAAGTGGGAGGATGGTTTGACGCCAGGAATTCAAGACCAGCCTGGACAACACAGTGGGGCCCCTTCTGTACAAATAATTTTTAAAAAATTATCCAAGCCTGTGCCACCATGTCTGGTGAATTTTTTCCTCCCTCCCTCCCTCCCTCCCTCCCTCCCTCCCTCCCTTCCTCTCTTTCTTTCTTTCGTACAGATGTGATCTTACTTTGTTGCCCAGGCTGGTCTTGAATTCCTGGACTCAAGCAGTCCTGCCACTTTGGCCTCCCGAAGTGCTAGGATTAAAGGTGTGAGCCACTGCGCCCGGCCTTCACATTTTTTATTTTTTAGAGATGGCGTCTCTGACACCCAGGCTACAGTGCAGTGGTGTAATCATGGCTCACTGCAGCCTTGAACTCCTGGGCTCAAGCAATCTTCCTGCCTCAGCCTCCTGAGTAGCTGGGACTACAGCACACACCTACATGCCTGGCTAATTTTTAAATTTTTTTGTAGAGACCAGGTCTCACTGTGTTGCCCAGGCTAGTCTCCAATTCCTGGTCTTAAGCGATCTGCCTGCCTTGATCTCCCAAAGTGCCAGGATTATAGTATAGGCCACCACAGCTGGCCTGCCCCTCACTTTTTAAGGAGAGTTCTGTCTTGTCTGCCTGCTTTCTAGGCTTCTGAGATATGGAACTGAGATAACAGGGTAACAGAGACAGGATAGAGAGGTGAGAGGGAAAAAAGAAAAAAGTGAGGCCTGAGGGAAAGGGCCTGGGGGTACAGTTTTTCATGGAGAGTAACAGGTTTGGTGAGTGAAGGCCACTGAGAGGCAGTGGTGGGATGTGAGAGATTGGAGAGAACCAAAGGGATTTTAAGGAGTGGTTGGCACAGATCAGAGGCCCTTTGATTTTTTTTTTTTTTTTTTTTTGAGAAAGAGTCTTGCTGTGTCACCCAAGTACGATCTCGGCTCACTGCAACCTCTGCCTCCTGGGCTCGAGCAATTCTTTGTGCCTCAGCCTGCTGAGTATATGAGACTATGGGCATGAGCCACCATGCCCGGCTAATTTTTGTATTTTTAGTAGAGATGGGGTTTCATCATGTTGCCCAGGCTGGTCTCAAACTCCCGGGCTCCAGAGATCCAATTGTCTCAGACTCCCAAAGTGATGGGGATTACAGAGAGATTAAATCTCTCTCTTTTTTCTCTTTAATTAGAGATGGCGGTCTCACTATGTTGCTCAGGCTGGACTTGAACCCTAGGCTCCAGTGGTACTCCGGCCTCAGCCTCTTGAGTAGCTGGGACTACAGGCTTTTCATGTAATATCTCATTACAGCCTCACAACAGTCCTATAAAGGAGCTACTCTTATCTCCATCTTGCAGATTTGGAAACTGAGGCACAGAGAGGTTATTTGTCAAAGGTTTAACAGCTGCTAAGTGACAGATACGAATCTGTCAGCCTGCAGCCTGGCTCCAGTGCCCACATTCTTTTTTTTTTTAAGATGGGGTCTCACTCTGTTGCCGAGGCTGGAGTGTGGTAGTGCAATCACAGCTCACTGAAGCCTCAACCTCCTGGGCTCAAGCCATCCTCCCACCTCAGCCTCCCCATTAGCTGGGACTACGTGTGTGCATTACCATACCTGGCTAATTTTTTGTTGTTGTTGTTGTGTATAGAGACGGGGTCTCCCCATATTGCCCAAGCTGGTCTTCAGCTCCTGGGCTAAAGCAATCCTCCTGTCTGGGCCTCCCAAAGTGTTAGGATTACCGGCATGAGCCATGGTGCCCAGCCTCAGTGCCACGTTCTTAAGCCCTTTGTGGCACTGCCTATCAACATGACTGAAGAGTGACAGCAAGGCCTTTCTGCCTTAGGATCTCTTCTCCACCGGTACCAGGAATTCCATTATTATCGTGTCTTTCCTCATAGTTAAGCATCGTCCTTTTTAGATGCCTCCTAAAATACAATTAATGTAGGAACATTAAATCCCTACACATCTAGCTGATGGGTTTTTCAGATGCCTCCTCTCCACTGAATGAGATGACACAGAAATATAAATTGGGGTATGAAGAAAAAGGTAGTGGAGTATCAAAGAGAAAGAATATTCCGGCCGGGCGCGGTGGCTCAAGCCTGTAATCCCAGCACTTTGGGAGGCCGAGACGGGCGGATCACAAGGTCAGGAGATCGAGACCATCCTGGCTAACATGGTGAAACCCCGTCTCTACTAAAAAATACAAAAAACTAGCTGGAGGACGCGGCGGGCGCCTGTAGTCCCAGCTACTCGGGAGGCTGAGGCAGGAGAATGGCGTAAACCCGGGAGGCGGAGCTTGCAGTGAGCTGAGATCCGGCCACTGCACTCCAGCCTGGGCGACAGAGAGAGACTCTGTCTCAAAAGAAAAAAAAAAAAAAAGAATATTCCAAGTAACTGCCAAAATCTAAAAAAAAAAAAAAAAAGGCGGGGCTTCATAGGAACACAAAGAGGTAACAGGCCAGAGGCAGATAGATGTTCCATGTTTCCTGGGCTGGCTCTGCCCAATCTGACATTGATGGAGCTTCTGGAGATACAACCCAATAGTCAATCCGTGCTGCTTCTCAGCCCAGCCCAGAACACTGGTGACAGGGAGCCAAGTGGGTGAGAGGTGACAAGAGAGGCTCTCTGGAATGACGCCAGGAATAGCCCCGGTGCCTCCCCTGAGCCAGGCTGTCCTTGGGGAAGGCAAGTGGGACAAAGGGCACAACATGAATCCTTCCCTCAGAAGGAGGCGAGTCAGCCTCATTCCTTTGCCAGGCTGTGGTTGTATTCCATCCACCTGAAGCCTACCTTTAAAGATTAAAATGGATTTTAAATGATGTAACAGGCTGGGCACGGGGGTCACGCCTATAATCCCAGCAGTTTGGGAGGTCGAGGTGAGCAAATCACTTGAGGTCAGGAGTTTGAGACCAGCTGCCTGGCCAACATGGCAAAACTCCATCTCTACTAAAAATGCAAATATTAGCCGGGCGTGGTGGCGGGCGCCTGTGATCTCAGCTACTAGGGAGGCTGAGGCAGGAGAATCATTTGAACCCGGGAGGCGGAGGTTGCAACCAGCCGAGATCATGCTACTGTACTCCAGCCTGGGTGACAGAGATAGACTCCATCTCAAAAAAAAAAAAAAAAAAAAGTAACAATTAACAGAAATATTATATAAAAATCTAAGCAAGGCCAGGCATGGTGGTTCACACCTGTGATCCCAGCTCCACGGGAGGCTGAGGCAGGAGGACTGCTTGAGCCCCGGTTCAAAATCAGCCTGGGCAACATGATGAGACCCCTGTCTCTACAAAAAATAAAAATAAAAATAAAAGCTACATGTGGTGTCATGTATTTGTAGCCCCAGCTATTCCAGGGGCTGAGGTAGGAGGATTGCTGGAGCCTGGAAGGTTGAGGCTTCAGTGAGCCATGATTGCACCACTGTACTGCAGCCTGGATGACATCTCAAAACAAATAAACAAAAAACCCGAAACAAACAAACACAAAACCCCGAAGCAAACAAACAAACAAACAAAAAACAGAGTGAGACCCTATATGTTAAAAAACAACAACAACAGGCCGGGTGCGGTGGCTCACGCCTGTAATCCCAGCACTTTGGCAGGCTAAGGCAGGCGGATCATGAGGTCAGGAGATCAAGAACATCCTGCCCGGCCGGGCGCGGTGGCTCAAGCCTGTAATCCCAGCACTTTGGGAGGCCGAGACGGGCGGATCACGAGGTCAGGAGATCGAGACCATCCTGGCTAACACAGTGAAACCCCGTCTCTACTAAAAACACAAAAAACTAGCCGGGCGAGGTGGCGGGCGCCTGTAGTCCCCGCTACTCAGGAGGCTGAGGCAGGAGAATGGCGTAAACCCGGGAGGCGGAGCTTGCAGTGAGCTGAGATCCGGCCACTGCACTCCAGCCCGGGCAACAGAGCAAGACTCCGTCTCAAAAAAAAAAAAAAAAAAGAACATCCTGCCCAACATGGTGAAACTCTCTCGCTACTAAAATGCAAAAAATTAGCCAGGCGTAGTGGCACACCCCTGTAGTCCCAGCTACTTGGGAGGCTGAGGTAGGGGAATTGCTTGAACCTAGGAGGTGGAGGTTGCAGTGAGCCGAGATCGTGCCACTGCATTCCAGTCTGGCGATAGAGCAAGACTCCATCTCAAAACAAACAAACAAACAAAAAACCCAACAACGAAAAGATAAAGCCAAGGGCATCCTTGACCACCCTTCGTTATCCAGTCCCAGAGACCTTCTGCTACTGCCACCAGTTTGAAGTGTATCCTTCTTTTCTTTTTCTACACAACATGTGTACATACATATAGAAAGTGTTTTGTTTTGTACAGCTTGTTTTGCTTCCAGTTTTACAATTATGGTTTAATGTTTTTTACTTCCTTACTTAATTGTAAGGCAATAGTTCAAAATTACAAAAACTTCAATAGGGAGTACAGTGAAAAGCAGGTGTCCTTCCCTTCCCAGTTCCCAATTATTGGTTTCCTTCCTGGAGGTAACCAATTTCAGTTCCCTGTGATTCCTTCCAGAGGAATTCTATGCATTTAAAATCTGATGCAGAGTGGGCGTGTTGGCTCATACCTGTAATCCCAGCACTTTGGGAGGCTGAAGCTAGAGCATCATTTGAGCCCAGGAGTTTGAGACCAGCCTAGGCAACATGGTGAAACCCTGTTTTTACAAAAAATACAAAAATTAGCTGGGCGTGGTGGTGTAGCCCTGTGGTCCCAGCTACTCGGGAGGCTCAGGTGGGAGGACTGCTTGAGCCCAGGAGACTGAGGCTGCAGTGAGCCATGATTGCACCACTGCACTCCAGCTTGGGCAACAGAGTGAGATGCTGTCTCAAAAAATTAATAAAAATATAAAATTATAAAATCCAACATATAATACATGTATTTTTCATAAACATAGAGACACTATTCTGCACCTTGTTTTTTCATCACTCCATACTCTATCTTGCAGACTTTTCCATATCAATATGGAGAGCAGCCTCATTTTATTTCAAACCTGCATAGTATCCCATCAAATAGATGCACTCTATATATTCCATCTCATAAGGAGAAAAAGTTTGTTTCCAATATTTTGTTATTACAATGTGGCAATTAATATTTTTACCCATTATTTTGCATATTTATTTGTAATATAAATATCTATTAGTGGGGATTAGTCAGTTGAGGTTATTTTAAAAGTTTAAATAGCATTTTAAAAGTTGACTTAGGCCAGGCACGGTGACTCACACCTGTAATCCCAGCACTTTGGGAGGCTGAGGCAAGTGGATCACCTGAGGTCAGGAGTTTGTGACCAGCCTAGCCAACATGGCGAAACCTTGTCTCTATTAAAAATACAAAAATTAGGCCGGGCGCGGTGGCTCAAGCCTGTAATCCCAGCACTTTGGGAGGCCGAGACGGGCGGATCACGAGGTCAGGAGATTGAGACCATCCTGGCTAACATGGTGAAACCCCGTCTCTACTAAAAAATACAAAAAACTAGCCAGGCGAGGTGGTGGGCTCCTGTAGTCCCAGCTACTCAGGAGGCTGAGGCAGGAGAATGGCATAAATGCGGGAGGCGGAGCTTGCAGTGAGCTGAGATCCGGCCACTGCACTCCAGCCTGGGCGACAGAGCAAGACTCTGTCTCAAAAAAAAAACAAAAAAAAAAAAACAAAAATTAGCTGGCTGCGGTGGTGCGTGTCCGTATTCCCAGCTACTCGGGAGGCTGAGGCAGGAGAATCGCTTGAACCCGAGAGTGGAGGTTAAAGTGAGTCGAGATCACGCCACTGTACTCCAGCCTGGGTGACAGAGCAAGACTCCATCTCAAAAAAAAAAAAAAAAAAAACTGACTGATATTACTAAATAGCCTACATGAGGTACCAATTTACACTGCTTTTAGGTTTGTCTGTTTTCTTGATATTATACACTCTGTCTTACAGACTCACAGTAACATGTCTTAGAACTCTACTTATGTCAATATACATAGATCTACCTTATTAAAAAACAAAAACAAAAACGAAAAACATGCTGGGCGCAGTGACTCACACCTGTAATCCCAGCACTTTGGGAGGCCGAGGCAGGCAGATCACCTGAGGTCAGGAGCTTGAGACCAACCTGGCCAACATGGCGAAACCCTGTCTCTACTAAAAGTACAAAAATTAGCTGAGCTTGGTGGCAGGCGCCTGCAATCCCAGCTACTCAGGAGGCTGAGGCAGGAGAATCGCTTGAACCTGGGAGGCTGAGGTTGCAGTGAGCCGGGATCGCGCCACTGCACTCCAGCCAGGGTGACAAGAGCGAGAATCCATCTCAAAAAAAAAAAAAAAAAAAAAAACCTTGGCCGGGTGTGGTGGCTCATGCATGTAATCCCAACACTTTGGGAGGTCTAGGTTAGAGGATCTCTTGAGCCCAGGAGTTTGAGACCAGCCTGGGCAATATAGTGAGACCTCGTCTCTACAAAAATAAAAATGAAAAATAATTAGTGTACACCTGTAGTCCCAGCTACTTGGAACGCTAAGGTGGGAAGATCCCTTGAGCTCAGAAGGTTGAGGCTGCATTGAGCCGTGATGGCACCACTGCAGTCTAGTCTGGGCGACAGAGTGAGACCCTGTCTCAAAAAAACAAAAAGCCTCACAGTTTTCCACTGTATGACTTCACTACAGAGAATTTATTTAGTTACTCTTATTGACAGACATTTGGGCGGTTTTCAATTGTTTGCTGCCACAAATAATGCTACAGTGACTATCCTTGGATATACAGAATAGTTTCAGAGAAGTGAATTGCAAGATTGATAGGTATGTACATTTCAAATTGAACAGATGCTGTCAAATTACTCTCCCAAAATGCTTTACCACTTTAGACTTCCACCCTAAGATGAGCCTTAGGTTGTCATCTGGAACTGGCCCATGTGCTTCCCTCTGAGTCAAAGCTCAAAGTCTCAGTTATCATTGGGTTGTCTAAGCCCTGAGCCCCCCTCTGCAGAATCTGGATGGACAAGCTGAGTGTTGGGAAGGTTGTACATAAATGAGGGGCAAGCTGTCCCCCATTAACCAGGTGGTCACTCAGGTAACACACACCCTCTCTAAAGGAAAGAGGCCACCTTGGGAGAAAGTGAGCTCCCCATCATTAGAAGCGTCCAAGTGGAGGTTCAGTGTCAACAAATGCACTGAGCATTTACTTTGTGACAGATCTTGGGCCTGGTGTTTTGTCCCAGAGATGAGTCAGCCTTAGTTCCTGGCCTCCCAGAGCTTGACACTCATGGAGAAAATAGACAAGTAAACAGACAGCTGTACTAAATACTGAGTTGGACTTCCTTTTCTGACAATATCGGGAAGTTCCTGCTACACAACCCAAGGAGATGCTGGAAATAAAAACAACGAACATCCTTTAAAATGCACAACTGAATCTGCGATAGCTTGGGTTTTTTTTTTTTTTTTGAGACGGAGTCTCGCTCTGTCACCCAGGCTGGAGTGCAGTGGCCGGATCTCAGCTCACTGCAAGCTCCGCCTCCCGGGTTCACGCCATTCTCCTGCCTCAGCCTCCCGAGTAGCTGGGACTACAGGCGCCCGCCACCTCACCCGGCTAGTTTTTTTGTATTTTTTAGTAGAGACGGGGTTTCACCGGTTTAGCCAGGATGGTCTCGATCTTCTGACCTTGTGATCCGCCCGTCTCGGCCTCCCAAAGTGCTGGGATTACAGGCTTGAGCCACCGCACCCGGCCGATAGCTTGGGTTTTTAAACAAACATTTGGGGCATTGAAGTTTTGGGCTTACATGAAATTAGAGGTTGCAGCTGAGACCCTTGATAAATCTAGGACCCTCGAAGGGTTACACCCACGGTGAAAGAACAAACTAGGGGAAAAACAAACCCCTACTACGGAAGGGAGACAAAAAGGATGCGTCCATCTTGACCTGGTCTTTGGGCAGGAGGGAAAAACGATCTCCTGAGAATTTGAAACCACATGCCTACCCTCCATGAGTCTGGCATTCACATTTGCATCACCTGCATGGCTGGGAATCTCAAAGCTGAGAAATTACTATAAAAAGAGACCCATTCTGAAATGATCTCTCAGATGCCTGGAAGAAATACATGTAAATCGTTTCTGGAGTGGCCACTTCTGCCTTGCCCCCCACAACCCCATTGCAGGCTACACAGGATTCCTATATATAAACTAATTGATTGGAAGTCAACTGTACTGTTTAATACTAAAAGAACATGATCTTCATCAATAGGCAGAAACGTACAGGCATAGCCATACTACATCTACAAAATGTCAGTATCAAGCAGCAGCTTCAAATCCAAAACGGTGATTAGATATAAAGTGAAATTGTAGTTGGCAGAGAAGGCAGCAGGGAAGTTGAGCCAATGATGATGTGAAGTCTATGAAACCCTGTTTCTATAAAGAATGTTGAGCTGTACACTCTGTCGGAAATAGTAAAGATTGTCGCAAAGTATTCTGAGGTCCGTAGGAGTGTGAAGTAAATGACTAAGGCAACTGTAATAGATAATGCTTGGAGTATATGCTTGCTTTTCATTTTATTTCTTTTCTTTTGAGACAGAGTCTCAGTCTGTTGCCCAGGCTGGAGTGCAGTGGTGCGATCTCAGCTCACTGCAACCTCTGCCTCCTGGGTTCAAGTGATTGTCATGCCTCAGCCTCCCTAGTAGCTAGGATTGCAAGCTGCCACCAGGCCCGGCTAATTTTTGTATTTTCAGTAGAGACAGGGCTTCACCATGCTTGCTGCCACAAATAATGCTACAGTGACTAATCTTGGATATACAGAATAGTTTCAAAGAAGTGAATTGCAAGATTGATAGGTATGTACATTTCAAATTGAACAGATGCTGTCAAATTACTCTCCCAAAATGCTTTACCACTTTAGACTTCCACCCTAAGATGAGCCTTAGGGTGTCATCTGGAACTGGCCCATGTGCTTCCTCTGAGTCAAAGCTCAAAGTCTCAGTTATCATTGGGATGTCTAAGCCCTGAGCCTGATCTTGGTCTCCTGACCTCAAGTGATCCACCCGCCTCGGCCTCCCAAAGTGCTGGGATTACAGGCGTGAGCCACCGTGCCCAGCCAAGTATATGCTTTCAATTACCTTCTAACAGGGTGTGGTGAGCTCAGGTTATTGAAGACCCCTGAAGCCAATAAAGCGGACGTGCTAAGCAGGTGTCCTTGTAAGGGGTTAAGAGGATGAATACCTGTTGGGGGCCAGCAGCCTCCTAGCTCTGAGGTGGATAGATACTTTCCAAACATTAGCTTATAATCTAAATTTATAAAATATACAAGAAAACAATTCACCATGAAGTTTCAGCAGACACAATGAAGAGAAAAACCAGACTCCCACCAACTTCAGATAACAGAAGTATCAGATAGCCATCATGAAGGGCAGGTAGACGCAGCTACTAAGTGCTTTGGGAGCATAAAGAAACAACCGAATACGGCCGGGCGCGGTGGCTCACGCCTGTAATCCTAGCACTTTGGGAGGTCGAGGCGGGCGGATCACGAGGTCAGGAGATCGAGATCATCCTGGCTAGCACGGTGAAACCCCGTTCTCTACTAAAAATACAAAAAAAAAAAAAAAAAAAAAAAAACAACTAGCCGGGCGTGGTGCCGGGCGCCTGTAGTCCCAGCTACTCCGAGGCTGAGGCAGGAGAATGGCGTGAACGGGGGAGGCGGAGCTTGCAGTGAGCCGAGATCGCGCCACTGCACTCCAGCCTGGGCGACAAAGCGAGACTCCGTCTCAAAAAAAAAAAAAAGAAAGAAATAACTGATTACCTGATGTAATAAAAGTCTCCATAGAGGCCAGGCGCAGTGGCTCACACCTGTAATCCCAGTACTTTGGGAAGCCGAGGCGGGCGCATCACCTGAGGTCAGGACCAGCCTAAACCAACATGGAGAAACCCTGTCTCTAATAAAAATACAAAATTAGCCGGGCGTGGTGGCGCATGCCTGTAATCCCAGGTACTCAGGAGGCTGAGGCAGGAGAATCGCTTGAACCTGGAGACAGAGATTGCGGTGAGCCAAGAACGTGCCATTGCACTCCAGCCTGGGCAACAAGAACAAAACTCCGTCTCAAAAAAAAAAAAGAAAGGTATCCATAGAGAAAGAAATTTTAAGAATGGGTCTTTTGGCGGGGCGCCGTGGCTCACGCCTTTAATCCCAGCACTTTGGGAGGCCAAGGCAGGCAGATCACCTGAGATCAGGAGTTCAAGACTAACCTGGCCAACATGTGAAACCCCATCTCTACTAAAAATACAAAAATTAGCCAGGTGTGGTGGTGCACACCTGTAGTCCCAGTTACTCGGGAGGCTGAGGTGGAAGAATCACTAGACCCCAGGAGGCAGAGGTTGCAGTGGGCCAAGATTGCCCCACTGTACTCCAGTCTGGGCGACAGTGAGATTGCCTCAAAAGAGAAAAAAAAAAAAAAAAGAATGGGTCTTTTGTAAAATAATACATGAGAGATATATATATACTTTTAAAATGGGTCTTGAGGCCAGGTGTGGTGGCTCATACCTATAATCCCAGCTCTTTGGGAGGCCAAGGCGGAAGGATTGCTTGAGGACAGGAGTTCTAGACCAACCTGGTCAAAATAGCAAGAGCTACTTCATGTCTATATCATTTCATCTCTATATCATGTAAAATAATGAATTGAATTTTTTTAAAAAAGGAATGGGTCTTGCCAGCCTGGCCAACATGGTGAAACCCCATTGCTACTAAAAATACAAAAATTAGCCAGGTGTGGTGGCACACACTTGTAATCCCAGCTACTCGGAGGCTGAGGCAGGAGAATCGCTTGAACCCGGGAGGTAGAGGAGGTTGCAGTGAGCCGAGATCACGCCACTGCACTCCAGCCTGGGTGACAAGAGTGAAACTCCGTCTCAAAAAAAAACAAAACAAAAAAAAAAAGGAATGGGTGTTGAAGAATAAGTAGAACTTTGCCAGTTGAGGATAAGCGCTGCTGGGGTGGAGGGTGGGGTGTAAAAACTAGAATGTACCAAGGGAATCATCACTGATCATTTATTTTCTCAGATGCAAATGGACAGCACAGTGGAGGATGAAGCAAGAGAATTAGGCAGGTCAGATGAGGCTTGGCCTTGCAGGCAGGCCAGCTTAAGAACTTTGATTCTTTGAGCCTGGGAGGTCAAGGGTGCAGTGAGCTCTGATCATGCCACTGCACGCCACCCTGGGCGACAGAGCAAGACTGTCTCAAAAAGAGAAAACAAACAAACAAACAAACATATTTTGGTCCCAGGCTGGAGTGCAGTGGCACTATTACAGCTCACTGCAACTTCCACCTCTCAGACTCAAGCCATCCTCCTGCCTCAGCCTCGCAGGAAGCTGGGACTACAGGTGTGCACCACCACACTCGGCTAATTTTTGTATTTTTAGTAGAGAGAGGGTTTTGCCATGTTGCCCTGGATGGCCTCCAACTGCTGGACTCAAGTGATCCTCCTGCCTTGGGCTCCCAAAGTGCTGGGATTACAGGCGTGAGTCACTGCACCCGGCAGAATTATGGTTCTTAAATTAAGTGCAATGGAAAGCCAGTGAAGAGTTTTAAGAAAGGAAATAGAGATATTCATTCATTCATCATTCATTCATTCATTCATTCATTTGTGCATTCATTCATTCATTCAGCAAATCTTTTTTCTTTTTTTTGAAACGGAGTCTCACTCTGTCACCAGGCTGGAGTGCAGTGGCACAATCTCAGCCCACTGCAACCTCCACCTCCTGGATTCAAGCGATTCTCCTGCCTCAGCCTCCCAGTAGCTGGGACTACAGGCACATGCTACCACACCCAGATAAAATTTTTGTATTTTTAGTAGAGATGGGGTTTCACCATGTTGGCCAGGATGGTCTCCATCTCTTGACCTTATGATCCGCCCATCTCAGCCTCCCAAAGTGCTGGGATTACAGGGGTGAGCCATTGCACCCAGCCATCTTTGAGTTTCTAATGGATGTCAGGGAAAGGGGGAATGGATACCAGGAAGCAACAAGCAAAGTCCACTACACCTATCTCCTTTCTCAGAGCAGGGAAATGTGTGTATATTTGGGGGAAGGGGATAAGAGGCCTGGATGCACAGTTGTAGGGAGTGTGGCTCCTGGGGAGTGAGAGGGATTCAGAGAAAGAAAGTTGGAGGTGCAAGAGCCTATCTACAACTTTCCAGTTTTAGGCCAAGTTTACATCTTGGTCTTGTTGCTACAGGATAGCTTTCACAATCATGGGTATTTGTGAGTAGGGGACAGGAAGGAAGGGTTTCAGAAATCTGTCCTCAGGGCATTATGTAAATCCAAATCCTTCTTTTGGGCCCTTACAATACGTGGGTCTCAGATTGAGGAGCTGGTATATAGGTCTCCCAGTGGGCCTTGTGGGAGACCCCAGCGCAGGACCAGGAGGCCATTAGTATAGAAGGCCGATAGTGAGAACCCTGGTTTCTGGGCCAAGTGCCACTATTGACTTGCTGTGTGATCCTGGGCCTGGCACTGCTCCTCTGGGCTTTATTTTTCCCAATCTGTACAATGAACTGGATCAGGCGCTTTCTACTTTTGCGATCTTAAAGAAGCCTTTAAAGACCCTTTTGTACATGCTACTGATTTCCACACCCACCCACGTGGTTGTTACTGTTTGTTTTTAAATTTTTATATAGTTTATTGTCTTCTGGTAAAAAATCCGCAGTCACACAGATCAGGCCTTTGCTGTGTCTCTTTTTTTTTTTTTTTTTTTTCTGAGACAGGGTCTCACTCTGTCACCCAGGCCGGTGTACAGTGTGGCACGATCATGGCTCACTGCAGCCTCGACCCTCCAGGCTCAAGTGATCCTCCCACCTCCCACTTAAGCCTCCCAAGTAGCTGGGACCACAGGTGTGCACCATCACACCTGGCTAATTTTTTTTTTTTTTTGTAGAGATGTGGTCTTGACATGTTGGCCAGGCTGGTCTCAAACTCCTGGGCTGAAGCAATCCTCCTGCCTCTGCCTCCAAAAATGCTGGGATTACAGACATGAACCACCATGCCCAGCCTTAGAGGCATATTTTCTTTTCTTTCTTTCTTTTTCTTTTTCTTTTTTTTCTTTTGAGACAGTTTCGCTCTTTTTACCCAGGCTGGAGTGCAGTGGCACGATTTTGGCTCACTGCAACCTCCACTTTCCAATTTCAAGTGATTCTCCTGACTCAGCCTCCTGAGTAGCTGGGATTGCAGGTGCTCGCCACCATGCCCGGCTAATTTTTCTATTTTTAGTACAGACGGGGTTTCACCATGTTGGCCAGGCTGGTCTCGAACTCCTGATCTCAAGTGATCCACCCGCCTGGGCCTCCCAAAGTGCTGGGATTACAGGCGTGAGCCACCATGCCTGGCCAGAGGCATATTTTTAAACTTGAAATGATGATTATGTTCCAACTCAACTTGAAACTCTTCTGTGCACTTCCCATTTCTCTTAGAATAAAAATCCAACTTAGTACCATGGTCCTTCAAGGCCATCTGGACCTTGCCTAATTCTCCAGTCTCACCTCTTGCTCATATCACTCCGACTACATTGGCCTCCCTCATTGCAAGCTGTTTGTAACCTCCATCCCGTCCTTCCGGTACATACCACTTCCAACTCTTTACATCAATGGTTCCTTCCCATCCTTTGGGTGTCAGCTGAAATATCACATCTTCAGACAGGCTTTTCTCGACCATCCAATCTACAGTAGGTCCTCCATTATTCATTATCATTCTTCCTGGTGTTCTGCCCTCACAATCCCTACTTATTGTGGTGTGGTCACAATCCCTAATTATTTTGTTTGCTTACTTCTATTTTGTATGACTCCCTGCTAGACTATAAACTACAGTACAGTGGGGGCTGGGTCTATCTTACTCATCACTATTATTATTAGCAGGTTCACAAACCTAGATGGTAAAGCCTACTACACACCTAAGCTATATGGTATAGTCTATTGCTTGCAGGCCACAAACCTGTACAGCATGTTACTTTACTGGATACTACAGGCAAATGTAACACAGTGGTAAGTATTTGTGTATCTAAACATATGGAAACATAGAAAAGGTAATGCATTAAGCCATGTTACGATGGCTACAGCATCACTAGGCAAGAGGAATTTTTCAACTCCACTATAATCTTAGGGGACCACTGTGGTATATGCAGTCCATTGTTGACCAAAACATCTTTATGCAGCACAGGACTGTACGCTTTTGCCTTCCTCGAACTGACTTCACCCAATTGCCTTTAGGGTGTGCTGTCCTCAGGCAAATATGGTAAGTTCATCATCTGATTTCTCACAGATTTTTCTGGCTGATTAAGATTAGGCACAAGACCTAATCTTAATCAATCTCGTGCTTTTTCCAAGAATGCTGATTCTTGACGGAAAAGATGCAAGGTCATTAAAAACTGATTGCAGGCCGGGCGCGGTGGCTCAAGCCTGTAATCCCAGCACTTTGGGAGTCCGAGATGGGCGGATCACGAGGTCAGGAGATCAAGACCATCCTGGCTAACCCGGTGAAACCCCGTCTCTACTAAAAAATACAAAAAATCTAGCCGGGCGAGGTGGCGGGCGCCTGTAGTCCCAGCTACTCGGGAGGCTGAGGCAGGAGAATGGCGTGAACCCGGGAGGCGGAGCTTGCAGTGAGCTGAGATCCGGCCACTGCACTCCAGCCTGGGCGACAGAGCGAAACTCCGCCTCAAAAAAAAAAACAAAACAAAAAAAACTGATTGCAATTCACTCATTCCAGTGGTTACCTAGTATCTTAGTGCTTCAATTTCTTCCTCTCTAGGTAACCCACATATCACATGGAATCTCTGGTGTCTCAGGAAAAATAAAACAAAACAAAACAAAACAAACAACAACACTAAGCTTGCTCCTTTATTATCTCCTTCCTTTCTATTCCCTACCCTTCCTCCTCAGTTACAACAACAAAGCAACCCAATCCAACTCAACCCAACCCAACCCAACCCAATCCAACTCAACCCAACTCAACCCAACCCAACCCAACCCAACCCAACCCAAATTCTTCTCATTTTCTCAGGCAGAGCAGCTTAACCACAGTATCTAGAACTAACAGACAGATCCTGGTTCTGCCACTTACTAGCCATGTGACCTTAGGCAAATTAAACCTCTTTCTGCCTCTATTTCCTCATTGGTGATGGAGAAATAATAGCACTTGTAATGGTACATGTACTAAATGAGATAATATATGTAAAGCACTTAAAATAGTACTTAGCACCTAGTAAGCACTCAATATTTGCTAACTATCATTATTATATTAATCTTTTTGTTGTAAAAGCTACTGGATACCTATGCCTTCAGGGTTATTATTATTATTTTTTTCAAGGTATGGCTTCTGAATCACAAACATTAGAATTACCTGGAGAGGTCCGGGCGTGGTGGCTCACACCTATAATCCCAGCTACTAGGGAGGCTGAGGCAGGAGAATCACTTGAGCCTGGGAGGCGGAGGTTGAGGTGAGCCGAGATCATGCCATTGTACTCCAGCCTGGGCAACAAGAGAGAAACTCCGTCTCAGAAAAAAAAAAAAAGAATTACCTGGAGAGATTAAGAATGTAGATTCCTGGGCTCGGCTCCACACCAGGCCTAGTCTCTAGGTCGGAACTAGAAAATTTACACTTCAAAAATCTAGGCTGGTCATGCCAGTAATCTCAGCACTTTAGGAGACTGAGGCAGGAGGATCACTTGAGCCCAGGCATTCAAGACCAGCCTGGGCAACATAGCAAGATCCCATCTCTATAAAAAATAAAAGTAAATAAAATAAAAAATACATCTCCTAAGTGATTCTGATGCTTACTAATTTTTTTTTTTTTTTTTTTTTTTTTTTTTGAGACGAGGTTTTGCTCCTGTTGCCCAGACTGCAGTGCAAATAGTGCGATCTCAGCTCACCACAACCTCCACCTCCCGGGTTGAAGCGATTCTCCTGCCTCAGCCTCCCAAGTAACTGGGATCACAGACATGCGCCACCACACCCAGCTAATTTTGTACTTTTAGTAGAGACGGCGTTTCTCCATGTTGGTTAGGCTGTTGTTCTTGAACTCCCGACCTCAGGTGATCCGCCCCCCTCGGCCTCCCAAAGTGCTGGGATTACAGGTGTGAGCCACTGTGCCCAGTGCTTACTAATTTTTTTTAAGATACCAAGATATAAGTTGGATGCAGTGGCACACACCCATAGTCCCAGCTACTTGAGAGGCTCAGATGGGAGGATCACTTGAGGCCAAGAATTTGAGGCTGTAGTGCATTACAAATGCCCCTGTGAATAGCCAGTGCACTCCAGCCTGGGCAACACAGTGAGACCTGGTCCCTAAAAAATAAAAAATATTGAGATATAGTACACATAGCACAAAATTCACTCATTTAAAGTACGTTTTATATATATGTATACAGTTCAGTGGGTTTTTAGTATATTCAGAGTAGTACAACCATCACCACAATCTATTTACTTTTTTCTTTTTTTTTTTGAGATGGAGTCTCACTCTTGTTGCCCAGGCTGGAGTGCAGTGGCATGATCTCGGCTCACTGCAAACTCCACCTCCCGGGTTCAAGTGATTCTCCTGCCTCAGCCTCCTGAATAGCTGGGATTACAGGCACCTGCCACTACGCCCAGCTAATACTGTATTTTTAGTAGAGACAGGGTTTCACCATGCTGGCCAGGATGGTCTCGATCCCCGACCTCGTGATCCACCACTTTGGGATTACAAGTGTGAACCACCGCACCCAGCTAATTGTTGTATTTTTAATAGAGACAGGGTTTCACCATGTTGGCCAGGCTGGTCTGGAACTTCTGACCTCCAGTGTTAACGCCCATCTTGGCCTCCCAAAGTGCTGGGATTACAGGTGTGAGCCACCACAAGTGGCTTTTTTTTTTTTTTTTCTCTTAGATGGAGTCTCACTCTGTCACCCAGGCTGGAGTGCAGAGGCTCGATCCCAGCTTACTGCAGCCTCCTCCTCCTGGGTTCAATACATTCTCCTGCTTCAGCTTCGCAGGTGGCTGGGAGTACAGGTGTGTGCCACCACACCTGGCTAATTTTTTTTTTTTTTTTTTTAGTAGAGACGGAGTTTCACCATCTTTGCCAGGCTGGTCTTGAACTCGTGACCTCAAGTGATCTGCCCACCTCAGCCTTCCAAAGTGCTAGGATTACAGGTGTGAGCCACTGCACCCAGTATCACAAGCTAATTTTAGAACATTTTCATCTCCCCTGAAAGAAACTCTGTACTTATTTATTTATTTATCTATGACAGAGTTTCACTTTTGCTGCCCAGGCCGGAGTGCAATGGTGCAATCTTGGCTCACTGCAACCTCCGCCTCCTGGGTTCAAGCGATTCTCCTGCCTCAGCCTCCCAAGTAGCTGGGACTACAGGCATGCACCACCACGGCTGGCTAATTTTTTGTATTTTAGTAGAGATGGTGTTTCAGCATGTTGGTCAGGCTGGTCTCGCACTCCTGACCTCAGGTGATCCACCTGCCTCGGCCTCCCAAAGTGCTGGGATTACAGGCGTGAGCCACTGCACCCAGCCGAAACTCCATTGGCAGTCATTTCCCATTGCCTACTCCCCCAGTCACCACCCCCAGCCCTAGGCAAGCACTAATCTACTTTCTGCCTCTATAAATTTGACTCTTCTGGACATTTCTTTTTAAATATTTTTTGAGGAAGAGTCTCACTGTCACCCAGGTTGGAGGGCAGTGGCCACAAACATGGCTCACTGCAGCCTCGACCTCCTAGGCTCAAAGTGATCCTTCTGTCTCATGCTCCTGAGTAGCTAGGACCACAGGTGCCTGCCACCATGCCTGGCTAATGTTTTACTTTTTTTTCTCTTTTTGAGGCGGAGTCTTGCTCTGTTGCCCAGGCTGGAGTGCAGTGGCGTAGTCTTGCTGAATGCACCTCCACCTCCTGGGTTCAAAGTGATTCTCCTGCCTCAGTCTCCTGAGTAGCGGGGATTACAGGTACATGCCACTATACCCAGCTAATTTTTGTATTTTTAGTAGAGATGGGGTTTTGCCATGTTGACCAGGCTGTTCTCGAACTCCTGACCTCAGGTGATGCACCCACCATGGCCTCCCAAAGTGCTGGGATTATAGGCGTGAGCCACCGTGCCCGGCCATGTTTTACTTTTTTATAGAGACAGAGTCTCCCTATGTTGCTCAGGTTGGTATCAAACTTCGGGGCTCAAGCAATCCTCCCACCTCAGTTTCTCAAAGTGCTGGGATTACAGGCGTGAGCCACCATGCCCACCTATGGACATTTCATATAAATGGAATTATATAGCATGTGGTCTTTTGTGATTGGCTTATTTCATTTAGCACAATGTCTTCAAGGTTTATCTGTGTTGTAGCATGGATGAATACTTCATTTTTTTTATTGTCCAGTTATATTCCATCGTAGGTATACCATATCTTGTTTATCCATTCATTTGGGTTATTTCCACTTCCTGGTTTTATGAATGAGCTATGAATATCTGTGCATAAATTTTTGTGTGGACATATGTTTACATTTCTCTCAGATATATAGCTAGGTGTTGAGTTGGTGGGTCATAAGTCAACTCTGTTTAACACCTTGATGAAATACCAACCTGTTTTCCAAAGTAGATACAGTATTTTATGTTCCCACCTGCCACGTATAAAAGCTCTAATTTCTCCACTTCCTTCTCAACATTTGTCACTGTCAGTTTTTTTATTATTTTTGTTTTTTGAGATGGAGTCTCACTCTGTTGCCCAAGCTGGAGTGTAGTGGCGTGATCTCGGCTCACTGAAACCTCCGCCCCCTGGGTTCAAGCAATTCTCCTGCCTCAGCCTCCCTAGTAGCTGGGATTACAGGCGTGTGCTACCATGCCTAGCTAATTTTTGTATTTTTAGCAGAGACAAGGTTTCGACATGTTGGCCAGGCTGGTCTTTTTTTTTTTTTTTGAGACGGAGTCTTGCTCTGTCACCCAGGCTGGGGTGCAGTGGTGTGACCTCGGCTCACTGCAAGCTCCGCCTCCCGGGTTCATGCCATTCTTCTGCCTCAGCCTCCCGAGTAGCTGGGACTACAGGCACCCACCACGTCTGGCTAATTTTTTTTATTTTTAGTACAGATGGGGTTTCCCCATGTTAGCCAGGATGCTCTCGATCTCCTGACCTCGTGATCCGCCCACCTCGGCCTCCCAAAGTGCTGGGATTACAGGCATGAGCCACAGCCCCTGGCCTACTGTCAGTCTTTTATCATAGCTATCCTACTGAGTTTGAAATGGTATCTCATTGTGGTTTTGATATGCATTTCCCTAATAACTAATAATGTCAAGCATCTTTTTACATGCTTATTGGCCATTTGTGTATCTTCTTTGGTAATATGTCTATTCAAATCCTTTCCCCATATGGGTATTTGTCTTTTATTACTGTCTTTTTATTATTGAGTTGTAAGAATTCTTTAAACATTCTGGATAAGTCCCTACTCAAATATATCATTTGTAGATAATTTTCTCCCATTCTGTGGGGGTTTTTTTTTTTTTGAGAGGGTCTCACTCTGTTGCCCAGGCTGGAGTGAAGTGACATGATCTTGGCTCACTGAGACCTCTGCCTCCTAGGCTCAAGCAGTCCTCCCACCTCAGTCTCCCAAGTAGCTGGGACTACAGGTGCACGCCATCATGCCTGGCTCATTTTTGTATTTTTGGTTTTTTTTTGTAGAGATGGAGATTCACCATGTTTCCCAGGCTGGTCTCCAAATCCTGAGCTCAAGCAATCCACCTGCCTTGGTCTCTCAAAGTGTTGGGATTACAGGTATGAACCACTGTGCCTGGCTTTTTTTTTTTTTTTAATTTTTTTGTAGAGAAGGGGTCTTATCATGTTGCTCAGGCTGGTCTTGAACTCCTGGGCTCAAGTAATCCTCCCATCTCAGCCTCCCAAAGTGCTGGGATTACGGGCCTGGGCCAGTTTTTGTTTTTTTTTCTTTGAGATGGAGTCTCACTCTGTTGCCCAGGCTGGAGTACAGTGGCATGATCTCGGTTCACTGCAACCTCCACCCACTGGATTCAAGTGATTCTCCTACCTCAGCCTCCCGAGTAGCTGGCATTACAGGTGCCTGCCACTGTGACTGGCTAACTTTTGTATTTTTAGTAGAGATGGGGGTTTCACCATCTTGGCCAGGCTGGTCTTGAACTCCTGACCTTGTGATCCACCAGCCTCGGCCTCCCAAAGTGCTGGGATTATAGGCGTGAGCCACCACGCCCAGTCTTTAAATTTTTTTTTTTTTTTTTGAGACACAGTCCCGCTCTGGTGCCCAGGCTGGAGTGTAGTAGCACCATCTTGGCTCAATGCAACATTCGCTCCTGGGTTCAAGTAATTCTCCTGTCTCAGCCTCCCAATAGCTGGGATTGCAGGTGCCCGCTACCATTCCTGGCTAACTTTTATATTTTTAGTAGAGATGGGGTTTCACCATGTTGGCCAGGCTGGTCTCGAACTCCTGACGTCAAGTGATCTGCCTGTTTTGGCCTCCCAAAGTGCTGGGATTACAGACATGAGCCACCGCGCCCAGCAGTTTTCATTTCTTGATGGTGTCCTTTGGAGCACAGAAGTTTTTAATTTTGAAAAAGTTAAATTTACTTATTTCTCCTTTTGTTGCCTGTGCTTTTGGTGTTGTACCATTGCCTAATTAAAAGTCATAAAGGTTTACTCCTATGTTTTCTTCTATGAGTTTTATAATTCTAGCTTCTGTATTTGGGTCTTGTGTTTTTTTATTGAGAACCACTGGTTTTATTCATACTTCATGTACACTCATTTTGAGAACTACTGATTTGGGTCACATCTGTCTACAATGGCTAATCACTGTTTTTCCCAAAGACAATCCTCACCCTAAGATAAATTTTTAAGTCATCTGTTAGAATGATGTAAATAATGTAACAGCTAAGTAAAGTTTACTGAGCACTGGGTATGTGCTAAGCATTTTACATTGTACAACCTTGCTCAATCTTCACTATGAGGTTAGTGTTACAATTACTTCCACTTTTTATGATGTAATACACTCTACTGTAAGATGATGCAATATATCTATCTCCTCCTTTTATGTAAAAGGAGATACCAAAACCTACATATTTAAGAAGGAAGGCTGTGCAGACTAAATAAGCTCATGTGTGTTAAGCATATGGTACACTGCTTGGCACACAGCAGGGGCTCAAAGGATGAGTGCCCCTCTAATTTCTTCATGATCCCCTCCCCCAAAGGAGACCCTGCCCCTTCCACTGGTCCGGAAAGCTATCAGCCCCAGGGCTGATTTTTGCATTCTTTTAGAATCCCATTCCCCTTTTTTTCTTTTTCTTTTTTTTTTTTTTGAGACAGTCTTGCTCTGTTGCCCCGGCTGGAATGCAGTGGTGTGATCTTGGCTCACTGCGACCTCCGATCCTCGGGTTCAAGTGATTCTCCTGTCTCAGCCTCCCAAGTAGCTGGGATTACAGGTAACCGCCACCTCACCCAGCTAAACTTTTTGTATTTTTAGTAGAGATGGGGTTTCACCATGTTGGCCAGGCTGGTCTCGAACTCCTCACCTCAGGTGATCTGCCTGCCTCGGCCTCCCAAAGTGCTGGCCATTTTTTTTTATTTTTTCTTTTTTTTTTTTTGAGACAAGGTCTTGCTCTATCATCCAGGCCGGAAGGCAGCAGTGTGAACTTGGCTCGCTGCAGCTTCAACCTCCCAGGCTCAAGTGATTCTCCCACCTCAGCCTTCCCAGTAGCTGAGACTACAGGCGTGCACTACCATGCCTGGGTAATTCTTATGTTTTTTGTAGAGACAGGTTTCACCATGTTGCCCAGGCTGATCTCAAACTCCTGGGCTCAAGCGATCCTCCCGCCATGGCCTCCCAAAGTGCTGGGATTATAGGCGTGAGCCACTGCGCTGGCTGATTCCCCCTTTTCTTTCTCTCATTATGGTTTGTGATTTTTTTTTTTTTTTTTTTGAGACAGAGTCTCGCTGTCACCCAGGCTGGAGTTATGGTTTGTGATTTTACTTACGTTATTATTTAACTATTTTATCTCTTCAACTGCTTTCCAAGTTACATAAGGGCAAAGGCAGATGGTGCCATTTTGTCTCTGCAATATTCCCCAACACCCAATAGAGGGCTTGCGGGAACACAGAGATGTTTGAAAAATGTACATCTGTTCACATCATTTCTGGTTTAAAATTCTCCAGTGGCATATGGATTGCACTTTGAATAAAGCCCAAATTCTCAACCATGGCCAATAGGTCCCTATCTGATTGCCCCTCGTCTTTCCATCCACAGCTTCTTCTATTCTCTCCACTTGAGCCATACTTGTTTTCTTTCTGATCCTCAAACATACCTTGCCCTTTCTCCACTCAGTCCATTCCTTCTGCTTGGAAGCTCTGATCAGTTTCTCATCCTATAGGTCTCAGCTCAAATCACCTCTTTGTAGAGTCTTCCCTGATCACCCTGTCTAGTGTTACCACCCTTATTATTATACCAGTAGTTATTCTCAATCATATACTGTTCCCCTCCCTCCCTCCCTTCCTTCTTTCCTTCGACAGAGTCTGGCTCTGTCACCCAGGCTGGAGTACAAAGGCACTATCCTGGCTCACTATAGCCTCTGCCTCCCAGGTTCAAGTGATTCTCTTGCCTCAGCCTCCTGAGTAGCTGGGACTATAGGCACAGGCCACCATGCCTGGCTAATTTTTGTAATTTTGGTAGAGACGGGGTTTCACCATGTTGGGCAGGCTGGTTTCAAACTCCTGACCTCAAGTCATCCGGCCACCTCAGCCTTCCAAAGTGCTGGGATTACAGGCGTGAGCCACTGCGCCCAGCCTGTTTCATTTTCTTCACAACTCTGAAATTTCCTTGCACATTTAATATTATTATTGCTAATATTTAAGCACTTACTATACATTAATTAATGAAGTGTGCTGCTTAATGCTTATTAATGGGCTCTCCAAATCCCAAACCCCTGATTTGTAGTGTTTGCTGATTCCTGTGCTGTAAACACTTGCATCAGGAGGGATTTTCAATCTATTAACTGGAGGAAACTGAACACCACCATTTGGGAAGAGAAAGATATAGTATTTGCTGTACTGATAGAGTGGTGGTAAATAATCTCAAAAGCACATATAAAACAAAAGTGTGGTAAAATAATTAGAAAGTGAAGTGTTGAATATGTATTCCCTTGTTTTCAATATAAGTTATTTAACTGTAGGTTTATATATGTTAATTTTCAAAAATGGTTGTGTTTAAAAGTGACTGGCAAAATTTCTAAGCCTTCCGGCCAGGCACAGTAACACAAGCCTGTAATCCCAGCACTTTGGGAGGCCTAGGCAGGCGGATCGCCTGAAGTCGGGAGTTTGAGACCAGCCTGACCAACATGGAGAAACCCTGTCTCTACTAAAATTACAAAAAATTAGCCAGGCGTGGTGGCGCATGCCTGTAATCCCAGCTACTCGGGAGGCTGACGCAGGAGAATTGCTTGAACCTGGGAAGCAGAGGTTGCAGTGAGCTGAGATCGTGCCATTGCACTCCAACCTGGGCAACAAGAGTGAAACTCCGTTTCCAAAAAAAAAAAAAAAAAAAAAAAGATTCTAAGCCTTCCTCAACTGTCCCTAGTGAGCCTACAATCAGCACCTTTTTCAGCACAGAAGGGTTAAGCAACTTGTTGAAGGTTGCAAAGCTAATAATCAGTCTACTACTCCCAAATGTATCCGTAGAACCTAACATAGTGCCTGGAAAATAGTTGGCATTTAACAAACAACTGCCAGGAAAAAAATATATATATACATTTAACACTCTTTAAAAATATAAAAAGTTACCAGCCTGGGCAACACGGCAAAACCCTGTCTCTACTAAAAGTACAAAAACAGCCGGGCATGGTGGTGTGTACATGTGGTCCCAGCTACTCTGGAGCCCGGGAGGTCCAGGATGCAGTGAGCTGAGATTGAGCCTGGGCGACTGAGACCCTGTCTCAAAAGCAAAAAACCACCAAACATAAAAGATAAACATTTTGTGCCGGGCGTGGTGGTTCACGCCTGTAATCCCAGCATATTGGGAGGCCAAGACGGACGGATCATCTGAGGTCAGGAGTTCCAGACCAGCCTGGCCAACATGGTGAAACCCCACCTCTAGTAAAAATACAAAGTAATAATAATAATAATAATAATGAAGAAGAAGAAGAAAGAAGAGAAGAAGAAGGAGGAGGAAGGAGGAGGAAGGAGGAAGGAGGAGGGAGGAGGAGGAGGGAGGAGGAGGAGGGAGGAGGAAGGAGGAGGGAGAAGGAAGGAGGAGGGAGAAGGAAGGAGGAGGAAGGAGGAGGAGGAGGAGGAGGAAGGAGGAGGAGGAGGAAGGAGGAGGAGGAGGAAGGAGGAGGAGGAGGAAGGAGGAGGAGGAAGGAGGAGGAGGAGGAAGGAGGAGGAGGAAGGAGGAGGAGGAGGAAGGAGGAGGAGGAGGAGAAGGAGGAGAAGGAGGAGAAGGAGGAGGAGAAGAAGAAGAAGGAGGAGGAGAAGAAGAAAGAAGAAAGAGAAGAAGAAAGAAGAAAGAAGAAGAAGAAGAGAAGGAGGAGAAGGAGGAGGAGAAGGAGGAGGAGGAGGAGGAGGAGGAGGAGAAGGAGAAGGAGGAGGAGAAGGAGAAGGAGAAGGAGAAGGAGAAGGAGAAGGAGAAGGAGAAGGAGAAAAGAAGAAGAAAGAAGAAGAAGAAGAGGGGTTGGTGGTACATGCCTGGAAGAAGAAGAAGAAGAAGAAGTGGGGTTGGTGGTACATGCCTGTAGTCCCAGCTACTTGGGAGGCTGAGGAGGGAGGATCTCCTGAGCCTGAGAGGTCATGGCTGCAGTGAGCTGTGATCGTGGCACCCCAGCCTGACTGTCAGAGTGAGACCCTGTCTCTTAAAAAATAAAAAAAGAGAGAGAGGGGCCGGCGCGGTGGCTCACGCCTGTAATCCCAACATTTTGGGAGGCCGAGGCGGGTGGATCCCCTGAGGTCAGGAGTTCGAGATCAGCCTGGCCAACATGATGAAACCCCATATCTACTTAAAAAAAAAAAAATTAGCCACGCGTGGTGGTGGGCGCCTGTAATCCCAGCTACCTAGGAGGTGGAGGTTGCAGTGAGCCGAGATCGCGCCACTGCACTCCAGCCTGGACAACAGAGCGAGACTCGGTCTCAAAAAAATAAAAATAAAAATAAAAATTTTGGCATTGAAAACATACACGCAAGAGTGAAATTAACATCTGTTTAAAAGTCTCTCACAATCCCAGGAAGTCGACTCCTTCCGCTTCTACTTTCAGCAGCGTTTCAGCCCCGCTACAGCGACGCCGTTTCACAACGCACCTGCGATCGGAGAAGGTTTCGCCCCACCCTCTGCACGCAGCTTGAGGCACCCGCTTTCCGTCGCTCCGGCCCGCCTCGCCGTAAGGCTTTCTGGGAGTTGTAGTCCCCACGTCTGGCCGCTCCGGCGGCAGCGGCGGCGCGCGGTCGCGCGCGGAACTACAGAGCGTGGCGCGCAGGTCGCGAGGCTCTTCCGCCTCGCCTTCCCTCACCGCCCGCGCGCCCGCCCCAGTTATCATGGCGGCTCCCTTGGCCCTGGTGCTGGTGGTGGCTGTGACAGTGCGGGCGGCCTTGTTCCGCTCCAGTCTGGCCGAGTTCATTTCCGAGCGGGTGGAGGTGGTGTCCCCGCTGAGCTCTTGGAAGAGAGGTGAGGCCACTGGCTCGAGCAGACGGTCAGGCCCCGCCTGCCCTCCCGCGGCCTCTGTGAATGGGAAGCGGGGGCAGTGACCGCCAGCGCGCGGTTCCTAGAGAACTGACCCTCTCGTGGGGTACTCGGGGAGGGCGGGGCCTGAGGGCGGGGCTGGTGAGGGGAGCGGGCGTGGGGAATGTGTTGTGAGGTTTGGGCCCTGGGGGCCGGACCACCTAGTGGTGGGGATCTGAGGGGGCGTGTCCCATTCAGTGCCCTGAGCCGACGGAGTGTGGTCTGTGGAAGGGTTGGAATACGAGGAGGAGGTGCTTGTGCAGCGCGGTTTGCAGAGGAGTTTGGGATTTGGGGCGGGATCGCGAGGGGGTGCTCCCTAGGGTGAGAGGTGATGTGTGAGGGGGTCCGGGATGAGGGGACCAATTTTGCTTAAGCGAGGAGAGTGTGCGTGTGCTTTAGACGTCTCTTCTCAGTCTGGGACTTGCAGGGCAGTTTTTGTTACTGTTCCTTGCTAAGTTCTTCATCAAACATTGTTTTATACTAACGCCTACAGCGAGAAACAGAAGTTGGGCTGAAATAACTGAACAGGCTAGTGAGGGAGACAAATCGTTATAATACTTTATGAAAAGTGTACTTTCTTTGTCCACCCAGTTCCTTCCTTAGTATTTTGACCCTGAATAAACTATCCCCTCTGTTTCCAGTTTTCCTAAGAATGTGGGATTTGAGCTGACTCTTGAAGGATGTAGGGTTTTGGAAGGGAGATTAGAGAAAAGGGTAGTTCCAGGTAGCAGAAAGTAAATGGGATGAAGAAACGTTCAAAGATGTGAAATGTCCAAAGTAGGGGAGTAATGGGGTGGAAGCTAGGTTTAGGCCAGAGTTTGATGAATTAAACAAAAAAAAAAAATTTTTTTTTAAACTGAAGTACAATGTACATACAATACATATTAAGTAAGTGTAGAGTTCAGTGAATTTTTACAAACTGTATTCACTCATGTAGCCAGCACCTACTTCAAGCAACAGTAGCAGCACCCCAGAAGTCCTCTTTGTGTACTTCAAATGCTAAAGTTTTTTTTGTTTTTGGTTTTGCTTTTTGTTTAGAGACAGGGTCTTGCTATGTCTCCCAGGCTGGTCTGGAACTGCTGGACTCAGGCAGTCTCATTTGGCCTCCCGAAGTGCTGAGATTTCAGGCGTGAGCGATGGCAGCTGGCCAAGGCTAAAGTTTTGATGTTATCCCATAGAAATGTTGGCATGGGGAATGGCATAATGAATGGGTGTTTTATGAATAGAGTTGAGGTTTCTAAAAATGGTAACATTTTGTATACCTTTTCTCATTTAGTCCTCACTTTTATTTCTATGTGATAGATGGTGTTATTTTCCCCCTTTTGCAGATGAGGGAACTGAAATTTAGAGAAATTAATTTGCCCAGGTTTCCTACTTGGGGAATGGGAATAAAGATAGTAGTAATTCATGTTTGAAATTGTAAGACTTTGCATTTTTTTTTTTTTTTTTTTTTTTTTGAGACGGAGTCTTGCTCTGTCGCCCAGGCTGGAGTGCAGTGGCCGGATCTCAGCTCACTGCAAGCTCCGCCTCCCGGGTTCACGCCATTCTCCTGCCTCAGCTTCCTGAGTAGCTGGGACTACAGGCGTCCGCCACATCGCCCGGCTAGTTTTTTGTATTTTTTAGTAGAGACGGGGTTTCACTGTGTTAGCCAGGATGGTCTCCATCTCCTGACCTCGTGATCCACCCGTCTCAGCCTCCCAAAGTGCTGGGATTACAGGCTTGAGCCACTGCCCCCAGCCAACTTTGCATTTGTTACCTCTGCATAGTATTTTTTTGTTGAACTAAATCGAAGCCATTTGGTTCCTATTTTCTTCTGGGTAACTGAAGACCTGAGGCAGTATTAGGCCCTTCTTCCTCTACTCCCTATTAGGAGCATTTCTCATCTCATAATTACTTGTTTATATCCGGTTTTTCCACATTTTGTCTCTCTCTCTCTCTTTTTTTTTTTTTTGAGACGGAGTTTCGCTCTCGTTGCCCTGGCTGGAGCGCAATGGCGTGATCTCGGCTCTCCATAACCTCTGCCTCCTGGGTTCAAGCGATTCTTCTGCCTCAGCCTCCTGGGCAGCTGGGATTACAGGCATGCACCACCATGCCCAGCTGATTTTGTATTTTTTGTAGAGATGGGGTTTCTCCGTGTTGGTCAGGCTGGTCTCGAACTCCCGACTTCAGGCGATCTGCCTACCTCTGCCTCCCAAAGTGCTGGGATTATAGGTATGAGCTACCGTGCCCGGCCTCTCTCTCTCTCGCTCTCTCTCTCTCTCTCTCTTTTTTTTTTTTTTTTAAGAGACAGGGTCTCACTCTGACAGGCTGGAGTGCAGTGATCATGGCTCACTGCAGCCATGACCTCTTGGGCTCAGGAGATCCTCCCTCCTTAGCCTCTCAAGTAGCTGGTAGCTGGGACTACAGGCATGTACCACCAACCCCACTTATTACTGTTATTTTGTATTTTTTGAAGAGATGGGGTTTCACCTTGTTGCCTAGGCTGGTCTCAAACTCCTGGGCTTAAGTGATTCGCCCACCTCGGCCTCCCAAAGTGCTGGGATTATAGGCATAAGCTACCACACCTGGCCTTTTCCACTACCTTATGAGCTCCTTAAAGGACTCTGTTTTAATCATTCCTGAATTGTTTTCTGTCTGGCATAGAGTAGGTGTGTAGTTTACTGTTGAATAAATGGGGAAGAGAAGAAAGCATAGGATCTGGTTACTTACAGGAGGTTACTTACAGGATAGACAGGTGAAGGATTCAAAGATGAGACAATGTTGTTTGGTGATTAAGAGCACAGTGTCTGGAATGTCAGAAAAGGTTTGACTCTGTCTTTAGCTCTGCAATTTGTAAGCTGTATGAATTCTTTTTTTTTTTTTTTTTTTTTTTTGAGACAGAATTTTGCTCTTATTGCCGAGGCTGGAGTGCAATGGCACGACCTCGGCTCACTGCAACCTCCGCCTCCCAGGTTCAAGCGATTATCTTGTCTCAGCCTCCTAGGTAGCTGGGATTACAGGTGCTCACCACCGTGCCCAGCTAATTTTTGTATTTTTAGTAGAGATGGGTTTCACCTTGTTGGCCAATCTGGTCTTAAACTCCTGACCTCAGGTGAGCCGCCTGCCTTGGCCTCCCAAAGTGCTGAGATTACAGGTGTGAGCCACTAAGCCCGGCTTTTTTTGTTGTTTTTTTGAGATGGAGTCTTGGTCTGTTGCCCAGGCTGGAGTGTGGTGGTGTGATCTCGGCTCACTGCAACCTCTGCCTCCCAGGTTCAAGTGATTCTTCTGCCTCAGCCTCACAAGTAGCTGGGACTACAGGCACGTGGCACCATGCCTGGCTAATTTTTGTATTTTTAGTAGACACGGGGTTTCACCATGTTGGCCAGGCTGGTCTCGATCTCCTGACCTCATGATCCTCCCACCTTGGCCTCCCAAAGTGCTGGGATTACAGGCGTGAGCCATTGTGCCCAGCCAAGTTGTATGAATTCTAACATCAATGTTTCCATCTGTAAAATAGGAAATTATGTATCTCGTTCAATGAGATAATCCATGTTGAAGCTCAACATGATAATGAAAGCCAAAAAGGTGAATTCTAAGGTTTTGAGTTGAGATAATAGGAAAAATAGTGCTGACATGGACTGAAATAGATGAATCAGAAAGGACATAGTAGTGTTTCATGTGTGTATAATGTGATAGTACAATACTCACAGGTTTAGGTCTAGAGCTTGAGGCCAGTGTCAGGGCTAGAGAGAGAGAGATTCGTTAACCACCCATTATCTGGATCTGACTAAATCAGCATGATTATTTGTACCTTTTGGGAGGGAAGGTACAACATCTGTAAGCATTACTTTTCTTCAAAGTGTACCTTAAATGGGATATATATATATATATATATATATATTTTTTTTTTTTTTTTTTTTTGAGATGGGGTCTTGCCCTGTTGCTCCAGGCTGGGGTGCAGTGGCATGATCTCGGCTCACGTTTTTTAAAGCAGCTGATTATATAAAGCCTAAAAGACAGGCATTTAAAAATAGTAAAGTAGGACCCCTTCTGGGATCACTGCAACCTCCACCTCCCGGGTTCAAGCGATTCTCCTGCCTCAACCTCCTGAGTAGCTGGGATTATAGGCGCCCACCACCACGCCCGGCTAATTTTTTGTGTTTTTAGTAGAGATGGGGTTTCACCACGTTGACCAGGCTGGTCTTGAACACCTGACCTCAGGTGATCCACCCGCCTGGGTCTCCCAAAGTGCTGGGATTACAGGCTTGAGCCACCACGCCCGGTCAAGTTTTTAATATTGTAGTAAATAGTAGGGTTTTAAAAAATGTTTTTACCAGCCTGGGCAATATAGCAAGAGCCTGTTTCTACAACAAAAATTAAAAATTAGCTGGGTGTGGTGGCATGCACCTATAGTCCCAGTTACTCAGGAGGCTGGGGTGGGAGGATCACTTGAGCCTGGAAGGTTGAGGCTGCAGTGAGCTGTGATCACACCATTACACTCCAGCCCAGGCAACAGAGTGAGTCTCAAAAAAGAAAGACAAAAAAATGTTTTACATGGTTTATGTAACCTGACTCTTTGCCCAGGTCAGTTATCAATTAAGTAATGTGATGCCATACTTAATCATCAATTAGCAGAACCACACTCCAGGCATTTGCTAGAGAATACACTAACAAATCCACTGATACAGTGTCTAGCAAAAGCATATCTGAGATGAATTACGTTTTAGGCAATTGCCTAAAAGGTGTGCAGTCTGTCCTCTAGCTATGTACTCATAAATTTCCATCTGGATTAAACCAGACAAGTGGAGAGTGATGTGCCTGGACAGCCTCATACTGGTCCCCCATAGAGTTGCTTTTTTACTGCTCTGTGGTAGGATGCCATTGGCTAAGAGTGAGAAATGCCTTGTGATGTGACCTGATGAGTCATCTCCTTGGGTCTCCAGTAAAGCTGTTAGTGAAGGATTTAATAGCTGTTACACAGCAACCTCTTTATGCAGCTCCTTGAGGAGGTTTCCTTTTGGTTCCAGTATAAGGACCAGTTACAATGGTCTTGAGCAATATACTTTATTTTATGGCCACCATGAATTATAAAATTGATTAGGTTTCCTTCTTTAGGGTAGTCCTATAAAGTTTAAAGTTGTAATTGCAGCCCACTCCTTACGAATATGTAGTGGTCTTTTTTCTTTTCTTTTCTCTCTGTTTTTGTTTATTTGATACAGGGTTTCCCTCTGTCACCCAGACTGGAGTGCGGTAGCATGATCATGACTCGCTGCAGCTTTGACCTCCTGGGCTCAGTTGATCTTCCCACTTCAGCCTCCGAAGTAGCTGGGACCACAGGCACACATCACCATGCCCCAGCTACTTTTTGTTTTTTTGTAGAGACAAGGTCTCCTTATGTTGCCCAGGCTGATCTCGAACTCTTTGAACTCCTGCCTACCTATTTTTTAATAGGTAACTCAGTCACATGATTCAAAAATAGAAAGTAGCTGGGTGCAGTGGTGCATGCCTGTAATCCCACCACTTTTGGAGGCCAAGGTGGGAAGACTGCTTGAGTCCAGGTGTTCAAGACCAGCCTGAGCAACATGGCAAGACACTGTCTCTACCAAAAAAAAATTTAGCTGGGTGTGGTGGCGTGGGCCTGTGTTCTCAGCTACTTGGGAGGCCGAGGTGGGATGATCGCTTGTACCCAGGAGGTTGAGGCTGCAGTAAACCATGTTTGTACCCCTGTACTCCAGTATGGATGACAGAGTGAGACCCTGTCTCCAAAACAAAAACAAAAACTATTTCTTTTGAATAATTATAAAATAATACATCCTCATTGCTAAATATTTAGAAAAGGAAGATGAAAAAAATCAAGCATCTTCTGTAATCTTGTCACCTAGAAATGCCATTGTGAACATTTAAATATTTATTTTTCCAGGCATTTCTCATTGATTACATGTTCATTCTCTGTCTTTCAGATAATTAAATGAATGCTTATAAAAGTTTAAGATAAAACTCTACAAACCTATTAAAAACTATGCAATTTTGAGAAGCTGAGGCAGGCAGATCACTTGAGGTCAGGAGTTCGAGACTAGCCTGGTCAACATAGTAAAACTCTGACTCCACTAAAAATATAAAAATTAACTGGTCTGGTGGCAGGCACCTGTAATCCTAGCTACTCAGTGGTTGAGGCAGGAGAACTGCTTGAACCCAGGAGGCAGAGGTTGCAGTGAGCCAAGATCACGCCACTGCACTCCAGCCTTGGTGACAGACTGAGACTCTCTCAAAAAAAAAAAAAAAAAAGGCAAAGGGCTGGGCATGGTGGCTCACACCTGTAATTCCAGCACCACTGTAATTCCAGCACTTTGGGAGGCTGAGGCAGGAAGATTGCTTGAGCCCAGGAGTTTGAGACCAGCCCGAGTAACATGGCGAAACCCTGTCTCTACAAAAAATACAAAAATTAGCCAGGCATGGTGATGCACACCTGAAGTCCCAACTCCTCGAGAGGCTGCGATGGGAGGATCGATTGAGCCTGAGAGGTCAAGGCTGCAGTGAGCCCTGATCATGGCACTGTACTTCAACCTGGGCAATAGAGCCAGATCCTGTCTTGGAAAAACAGTTGGCGGGGGGCAAAGGACATGAACAGACACTTCTCAAAAGAAGACATACAAGTGGCCAACAAGCATATGAAAAAATGCTCAACATAATTAGTCATTAGAGAAATGCAAATCTAAAGCACAATGAGATACTATCTCTTCTTTTTTTTTTTTGAGATGGAGTCTCGCTCTGTCACCCAGGCTGGAGTGCAGTGGCCGGATCTCAGCTCACTGCAAGCTCCACCTCCCAGGTTCACGCCATTCTCCTGCCTCAGCCTCCCAAGTAGCTGGGACTACAGGCGCCCGCCACCTCGCCCGGCTAACTTTTTTTGTATTTTTTAGTAGAGACGGGGTTTCACCGTGTTAGCCAGGATGGTCTCGATCTCCTGAGCTCGTGATCCACCCGTCTCAGCCTCCCAAAATGCTGGGATTACAGGCTTGAGCCAACGCGCCCGGCCGAGATACTATCTCATACCAGTCAGAATGACCATTATTAAAAATTCAAAAAATAATAGATGCTGGCAAGGCTGTGGAGAAAAGGAAACACTTATACACTGCTGGTGGGAATGTAAAGTAATTCAGCCACTGTGGAAAGCAGTTTGAAGGTTTCTCAAAGAGCCTAAAACACAACTGCCATTCGACCCGGCAATGCCATTACTAGGTATATACCTAAAGAAATAGAAATCATTCTACCCTAAAGATGCATGCATGTGTATGTTCATCACAGCAGTATTCACAATAGCAAAGACATGGAATTAACCTGAATGCCCATCAATGGTGGACTAGATAAAGAAAATGTGGTACATATACACCATGGAACACTATGCAACATAAAAAAAGAATGAGATCATGTCCTTTGAACCAACATGGATAGAGCTGGAGAGATTATCCTAAGGAAATTAATGCAAGAACAGAAAACCAAATACAGCATATTCTCACTTATAAGTGGAAGCTGAACACTGAGTACACGTGGACACAGACAGTAACAGTAGATACCTGGTTCTACTTGAGGGTGGAGGGTGGGAGGAGGGTGAAGTTGGAAAAGCTACCTATCAGGTACTGTGCTTATTACCTGGACAATGAGATTATCTGCACTCCAAACCTCTATGACATGCAATTTACCCGTGTAACAAACGTGGACATGTACCCCCTCAACCCCCAAAAAATTTGAAAAGGAAAATAAATAAAAACCAAGAGAAATTGCTAAAATAGTCATTTGTAAAAAAAATCACCAAAAAACCCTCTTATATTTTACATGCTGTGTTTTGACCTACTTTTCATTTAAGAATATTTTATGGACTGCTTTTCTTCAGTAAATATAGATCTCTAATATACTTTTTAATTTTAACTCTTAATTTTGAAATAATTTTAGATTTTCAAAAAAGTTGCAAGAATTGTAGATAGAGTTCCTGTTTACCTTTCATTCAGCTTCTAACGTTAACATTTTACATCACCATAGTGCAATGACCTAAACCAGAAAATTAACATTGATACAATGCTATTAACTAATTACAGGCCTTATTAGAATTTTATCACTTTGCCCCACTAATGTCCATTTCTAGTCCAACATCCAACCTATGATTCCACTTTGCACTTAGTTGTTTTGTCGCCTTAGTCTCTTCTAATCTGGGATACTTCCTCAGACTTAACATTTAAAAAATTTTTAATTTAATTTTTGTTGGTACCTAGTAGGTATATATAGGCTTAATATTTTTAAGAGTACTTGCCAGTTATTTTATGTCTCCATTTGGGTCTGCCTGATGTTTTCTCACAATTAGACTGAGGTTATGCTTTTTTTGTTTTTTTTTTTGTTTTTTTGAGAAGGAGTGTCACTCCGTTGCCCAGGCTGGAGTGCAGTGGCATAATCTCGGCTCACTGCAACCTCCGCCTCCCAGGTTCAAGTGATTCTCCTGCCTCAGCCTCCCAAGTAGCTGGGATTACAGGTGCGTGCCACCATGCCTGGCTAATTTTTGTATTTTTAATGGAGACAGGATTTTGCCATGTTGGCCAGGCTGGTCTTGAACTGCTGACCTCAGGTGATCCGTCTGCCTCAGTCTCCCAAAGTGCTGGGATTACAGGTGTGAGCCACCGCCCATGTAAAATTATTTTTCCCCTTGCAAATATTCTATTTCTCATATTTTTGCCCACTAATTTTAGCATCCATTGATGATACTTGCCTTTTGTGATTATTACTATGCATGGAGTATGCCAAGTGGTGATTTTCTGTTTCATTGTTCTTTCTACATTTGATCGTTAGAATTCTCTGTAGAGAAAAGCTCTCTTTTCTCTTCCACTTATTTATTTATTATTTATAACATAGTATAATTTTAAGTATAAAGTATTCCATTATATAGAGATACATATTATATCATAATTCATTTAAATAAATCTTCATTAATGGGCATTCAGATTATTTCTAATTGTTCAGTACTCTGAGCACTGTAAGGAACATACCTCTTTGGGCACTTGTCAAGTTATTTCCCTAGGATAAACTGCCCTAAGAAGTACCATATCTGGGTCAGAAGGCACACACTTAAAAAGCACCTATTGCCCTACTGAAAAGTTAATACAAATGTCACTCAAATGAGCAGCATATGAGAGTGACTGCCCATTTCCTCACACTATGGCAACATTTCTCACCAGCTTCTAATTTGTTATCTTATTGTGCTTTAGAATGGGGAAGATTATGCATAAATGAGACATTTTTGAGAGTGGGTGAGAGTTACAAAGAACTAGAAGGAAGCAGATAATTTAACATAAAACTGTCTTATAATGAGTGCTGCCCACAATGCAAAAGGATGCTGTCCATGAAAGAGAGTTTCCCATCATCAGAAATGTTCAAGACTTAAAGCCACTTGCTGGAGATGAGGTAAAGGGGGTTAGATAAACTCAGTGAGGCCCTTTTTGGTTCTGGGGGTATCTAACAATTTGGTCTATAGCTGCCTGCTTAGTCTGAGTGAACTTGTATGTCTTATTTTTCAGTGGTTGAAGGCCTTTCACTGTTGGACTTGGGAGTATCTCCATATTCTGGAGCAGTATTTCATGAAGTAAGTGTTCTTATTTTCTTTTCTGGGTACTGAGAGTAGTTTACAGTCACAGATACCAAAGCCTAACCTCTATTTTGTACAAACATTTAAAAAGATGTATTCTTGACAATCGTATTTAGAAACAGCCTGTTTTTAGATGTTCTCTGCATAAGAAACAGGTTTTGCAATTGGAATGGAAATGATCCAGATTAAGATTGTAACTGGGGAAGCAGATGAGGCTTCTGTAGAAGTTACCATTTGTAATGGCAAATAAGTTGCAAACAGTCCTTAGTCCACAAATAGGTTGTATGCTAATTAGCATGTAATTTGTTGTTTGGAATATGGTTTCCCATGAAAACTATGGCAGTAATGTTGTTTTCTTTTTTTTTTTTTTTTTTTTTGAGACGGAGTCTCACTTTGTCTCCCAGGCTGGAGTGCAGTGGTACGATCTCGGCTCGCTGCAAGCTCTGCCTCCTGGGTTCACGCCATTCTCCTACCTCAGCCTCCCAAGTAGCTGAGACTACAGGCACCCACCACCATGCCCAGCTAATTTTTTTTGTATTTTTAGTAGAGACGGGGTTTCACCGTGTTAGCCAGGATGGTCTCGATCTGCTGACCTCGTGATCCACCCTCCTTGGCCTCCCAAAGTGCTGGGATTACAAGTGTGAGCCACCGTGCCTGGCAGTAATGTTGTTTTCTTAGAAAGCCCACAAAAACTTAACCCATAAAATTAGCTTTTTTTTTTTTTGACAGGGTCTTACTCTGTCACCCAGGCTACAGTGCAGTGACAATCACGGTTCTCTGCAGTCTCGACCTCCTGGGCTCAAGTGATCCTCCTACCTGAGCCTCCTGAGTAGCAGGGACCACAATTGTGCACCACCATGCTAATTTTAAATAAAATTAGCTCTTAAGAATAGTAAAAACAGGCCAGGTGCAGTGGCTTACACCTGTAATCCCAGCACTTTGGGAGGCCGAAACAGGCAGATCACGAGGTCAGGAGTTCAAGACCAGCCTGGCCAATGTAAAACCCGGTTCTACTAAACATACAAAAACCAGCTGGGCGTGGTGGCAGGTGCCTGTAATCCCAGCTATTTGGGAGGCTGAGGCAGAATTGTTTGAAGCCGGGAGGCAGAGTTTGCAGTGAGCCAAGACTGCACCATTGTACTCTGGCCTGGGCCACAGGGTGAGACTCCATCTCAAAAAAAAAAAAAAGAAAAAGGAATAGTAAAAACACTCTTAATTAGGTCCAGATTATCTCTTGTTTACAGCAACAGCTTCCTGACAGGTCTTTCTGTATTTAGTCTTGCTCATTTACTCTATTCTGTAGTCAGAGCCATCCTTCTAAAATGTGAATCTGTTTTTGTCACTCTTGCTTGGCACCTTTGAATGTTCACCATTGACCTCAGGATAAAAGGGCATAGAGGCATACCTTTGCCATTCTTTTTTTTTTTTTTTTTGAGATTGAGTATCGCTCTGTCGCTCAGGCTGGAGGGCAGTGGCGCGATCTTCGCTCACTGCAAGCTCTGCCTCCCGGGTTCACCCCATTCTCCTGCCTCAGCCTCCCGAGAAGCTGGGACCACAGGTGCCTGCGACCATGCCCGGCTAATTTTTTTTGTAGTTTTAGTAGAGACAGGGTTTCACCATGTTAGCCAGGATGGTCTCAATCTCCTGACATCATGATCCGCCTGCGTTGGCCTCCCAAGGTGCTGGGATTACAGGCGTGAGCCACCGCGCCTGGCTGCCCTTTCCATTCTTATTGGCCATATCATTTTAAAGAAGTTTTCTAATTTGACAGTGTACCTTCTAATTGTTTTTTAAAGGCAGGGTCTTGCTCTGTCACCCAGGCTGGAATGTAGTGGCATGATCACGGCTCACTACAGCCTCAACCTCCTGGACTTAAGCAATCCTCTCACCTCAGCCTCCTGAGTAGCTGGCACTACAGACGTGCACCACCACAGCTGGCTAATTTTTAAAAATTTCTTTGTAGAGATGGGGTCTTGCTATGTTGCCCAGGCTGGTCTTGAACTCCTGCACTCAAGTCATCCTTCTGTCTTGGCCTCCGAAAGTGTTGGGATTACAGGCATGAGCCACTGTGCTTGGTCTTAATTTTTTTTTTCTTTGAGACAGAGTCTCGTTCTGTCACCCAGACTGGAGTGCAATGGCGCAATCTTGGCTCACTGCAACCTCCACCTCCCAGGTTCAAGCGACTCCTCTGCCTCAGCCTCCCGAGCAGCTGGGACCACAGGCATGCACCACCATGCCCAGCTAATTTTTGTATTTTTAGTAGAGACGGGGGTTTCACCATATTGGCCAGGCTGGTCTCGAACTCCTGACCTTGTGATCTGCCTGCCTTGGCCTCCCAAAGTGCTGGGGTTACAGGCGTGAGCCACTGCGCCCAGCTGGCCTTAATTTTTATAGTTATCTCTCTCATATGTACTTTGAGAACAGTTTTTTTTGTTTGTTTTTTGTTTCTTGGCACTTCTATCTAATCTTTCAAAAGCATTCAACTTGGTCCTCATAGAAATAGCAACTGTCTTTTGCATTTCAATTTTTATCTCTGTGTTAATATCTAATCAAACTGCAATAACGAGAACTGGCAGAAACAGGTTAGGAACAACTTAAGAGACTTTTAAAAAAAAATTTTTGTTTTTTTTGAGATAGAGTTTTACCCTTTTGCCTAGGTGGAGTGAAGTGGCTCCATCTCGGCTCATTGCAACCTCTGCAACCCCCCACCCCCTACCCCACCCTGGATTCAAGTGATTCTCCTACCTCAGCATCCCAAGTAGCTGGAGTTATAGGCGTGTGCCACCATGCCCGGCTAATTTTTGTATTTTTAGTAGAGACAGGGTTTTGCCACCTTGGCCAGGCTGCTCTTGAACTCTTGACCTCAGGTGATCCACCTGTCTCGACCTCCCAAAGTGCTAGGATTACAGGCTTGAGCCACTGTGCCTGGCCAAGAGACTCTTAATAAGCACACAGGGCCAGGCGGCCGGGAGGCCGAGGCGGGCAGATCACAAGGTCGGGAGTTCAAGACCAGCCTGGCCAATATGGTAAAACCCCGTTTCTACTAAAAATACAAAAAGTTAGCCAGGCGTGGTGGCGGGCGCCTGTAGTCCCAGCTATTCAGGAAGCTGAGGCAGGAGAATGGTGTGAACCTGGGAGGTGGAGCTTACAGTGAGCCGAGCTCATGCCACTGCACTCCAGACTGGGCGACGGAGCGAGACTCCATCTCAAAAAAAAAAAAAAAAAAAAGAAAACTGTCTCTCATCACCTTAGTCTTCCAAAGAATCTTATGCTTATCCTTTTCCTGGCTCATGTCATACTCTTGAAATTGCCTCTGTGTTTATTTTACTCATTATGATATATTGTCTTCATGACAGGTGCTGTCCCCTTCTTATCACTTATTCCTAGTGCCTACCTCTATCAGCATATGCATTACAATCCCTCCCTCCCTTCTCTCTTTCTTTTAGTAAAGATTTGTTAAATATTCACTAAGTGCCAGCTACTCTGCTAGGTGTTAGGGATACAAAATAAGAGACAGTCCCTGGTTTCATGGTGCTTATACTTCTGAGAGAAACAGACAATAAGTTAGTAAAAAAAGAAACAAATTTCAGAGCCAAGGGTATCACCAGGGATAAAATACATTTCATAGTGATAAAAAAGATAGCGATCATAAATGTTTATGTACCAAATTACAGAGCTTCAAATTATATGAAGTAAAAACTGATAGAACTACAAGGAGAAATAGATCCACAATTACAGAGATTTCAATATACCTTTCTCAATGATTGGTAGTACAAGCAGACAGAAAATCAGCAAGTATATAAAAGACTTGAATAACAACCAACTTGGGCTGGACGTGGTGGCTCATGCCTGTAATCTTAGCACTTTAGGAGGCCAAGACGGGTGGATCACTTGAGGTCAGGAGTTTGAGACCAGCCTGACCAACATGATGAAACCCTGTCTCTGCTAAAAATACAAAAATTAGCTGGGTGTGGTGGTGTGCACCTATAATCACAGCTACTTGGGAGGCTGAGGCAAGAGAATCGCTTGAACCTGGGAGGCGGAGGTTGCAGTGACCCTAGATAGTGCTACTGCGTTCCAGCCTGGGCAGCAAAGCTAGACTCCATCTCAAAAAAAAAACACAAAAACCCAACTTGACCTCGTTGTCATTTATAGAACACTCCATCCAACAACAGCAAAACACATAATTCTTTCAAATGTACATGGAATATTTGCAAGATAGACCACATTCTGGTCTATAAAACAAGGTTCAATAAATTTAAAAGAATTCAAGTTAGACAAAATATATTCTGTGACCACAGTTGAAACAACTGAATTAAATAAGAAATAAAAGAAGGATATCTAGAGAATCCCCAAATATTTAGAAACCCAGTAACATATTCTTTTTTTTTTTTTGAGACGGAATATTGCTCTGTTGCACAGGCTGGAGTGCAGTGGCGCAATCTTGGCTCACTGCAAGCTCCACCTACTGGGTTCACGCCATTCTCCTACCTCAGCCTCCCGTGTAGCTGGGACTACAGGCACCCGCCACTGCACCTGGCTAATTTTTTGTAGTTTTAGTAGAGACGGGGTTTCACCATGTTAGCCAGGATGGTCTCAATCTCCTGACCTCGTGATCCGCCCGTCTCGGCCTCCCAAAGTGCTGGGATTATAGGCGTGAGCCACTGCGCCCGGCCCCCCAGTAACATATTCTTTTGTTTTGTTTTGTTTTTTGAGACGGAGTCTTGCTCTGTCACCCAGGCTGGAGTGCAGTGGCCGGATCTCGGCTCACTGCAAGCTCCGCCTCCCAGGTTTATGCCATTCTCCTGCCTCAGCCTCCCGAGTAGCTGGGACTACAGGTGCCCGCCACCACGCCTGGCTAGTTTTTTGTATTTTTTAGTAGAGATGGGATTTCACCGTGTTAGCCAGGATGGTCTCAATCTCCTGACCTCGTGATCTACCCGTTTCGGCCTCCCAAAGTGCTGGGATTACAGGCTTGAGCCACCGAGCCCGGCAACATATTCTTAATTAACCCATGGATCAAAGAAGAAATCAGAAAGGAAATTAGAAAGTATTTTGAAATGAATGAAAATGAAACACAACCCATCAAAATATGTGGGATGTCACTAAGTAGTTCTTAGGGAGAGATTTATAGCACCAAATGCTTATATTAGAAAAGAAGACCTCAAGTCAATGACCACAGCTTCTACCTTAAGAAACTAGGAAAAGATAAAATTATATTCAAAGTAAGCAGATTAAAAGAAATAGTAAAGATCTGAGTAGAAACAAAGGGTAGAAAACAAAACTAATAGTGAAAATCACTGAAACAAAGATGGTTCCTTGGGATGAGCATTAAAATTAATAAACTTGGGAATGATGGATATGTTCACTTTCTTGATTGTAATGGTTTTTCGGATGTACACATAGGTCAAAATTTGTCAAATTGAGGCCAGGCACGGTGGCTTATGTCTGTAATCCTAGCACTTTGGGAGGACAAGGTGGGAGGATTGCTTGAGCCTAGGAGTTTAAGACAAGCCTGGGCAACATAGTGAGACTCTGTCTCTTCCCCCAGGAAAAAAAAAAAATAGCTGGTTGTGGTGGCATGTGCCTGTAGTTCTAGTTACTCAGGTCGCTGAGGTAGGAGGATCACTTGATTCTGGAAGGTCTAAGCTGCAGTGAGCCATGATTATACCTCTGCACCCCAGCCTGGGCAACAGAGTAAAACCATGACTCAAAAAACAAAAATAAAAACAAACCAAATCTCTGGGACTACAGATGCATGCTACCACTCCCAGCTAATTTTTTTTTTTTTTTTTTTTTTTTTCATAGAGATGGGGGTCTCACTTTGTTGCCCAGGATGGTCTCAACCTCCTGGCCTCAAGTGATCCTCCCACCTCGGCCTCCTAAAGTGTTGTGATTGCAGGTGTGAGCCACCGGAGCTGTCTGGAACCTGGATTTAAATGAGAATCTGACACCAGAGTCTTTGTTCTTTCTACCATGCTAACTTGTTCTCACTAAAAAGCCTGTCAGTAACCTCTATAATGTTATCGGACACATTCGTGCATATGGTTTAGTGTTGGGAAGAGGTGCTCCTGAGTCATCAGCATGGGCTCACTAAAACCAAGTCATACATTTCCTACTGGTTCTGGTGGATTGGTGAATGGGTTTGCAGTAGCAGACCAACCTACCTTCCAAGAACAACTAGAAAAGCAGGATGACTATGAAAAAAAGAAAAAAACCACATCTGCTGGAAGGCATTGGAAAGTACCAAGATAGCCAGGACTCCAGGGACTAAGATCCCAGAGGGGAAAGTACAAAAAGTAATACGAACAGTCTGAGCTGCTTTGTCCTTGAAGCATTTACCAATTTGTAAGTGACACAGGCAGAGAAGCAGAACAGAAATTGACTGGCTAGAGACCAAGAAGTTCAGCAGAGCTATTGGCAGTCTCAGGGTGCTGGGGAAATAAAAATTTGAGTGCAGGACCAGCCAAAATGGCAAGGCTCTGGTAAAGGGCTTGCCTTTAGCCTGGAACTTCTGAAGGACTACACTCTAGGAGTAAGGGTAGACCAACATAGACTAGTTTTACGAAGACTAAATCCGGCTTCAAATTAGCTCAATCCCTAAAGTGAAACAACTATATTGTAATTACCAGCTTAAAGAAATCTTTTCCAGAAGAAAATACCCTCATCTGAGCTGCTGTAGTTTTTCATACACAATATCTGTCATTCAATAAAACATTACTAATCATTGACTAGGCATGGTGGCTCACACCTGTAATCCCAGTACTTTGGGAGGCCAAGGCTGGTGGATCACCTGAGGTCAGGAGTTCAAGACCAACCAGAGCAACGTAGTGAAACCCTGTCTCTACTAAAAGTACAAAAATTAGGCATGGTGGTGCATGCCTGTAGTCCCAGCTACTTGGGAGGCTGAGGCAGGAGAATCACTTGAACCTGGGAGACAGGTTGCAGTGAGCTGAGTTCACGCCATTGCACTCCAGACTGGATGACAGAATGACCCCTTCTCAAAAAAAAAAAAAGGAAAAACATTACCAAGCATAATAAGAGACAGAAAAAAAATAGACAATAAAAACAGATTTACAGGTGATTTAGATATTGAAGTTGTCAAACTACTTGGACTTTAAAATAGCTGTGATCAGCCAGATGCAGTGGCTCACGCCTATAATACCAGCACTTTGGGAGGCCAAGGTGGGCAGATAACTTAAGGCCAGGAGTTCGAAACCAGTCTAGCCAACATGGTAAAACTCTGTTTCTACTAAAAATACAAAAATCAGACATGGTGGCAGACGCCTGTAATCCTAGCTACTCAGGAGGCTGACGTAGGAGAATCACTTGAACCTGGGCGCTTGAACCTGGGAGGCGGAAGTTGCAGTGAGCCGAGATCGCGCCACTGCATTCCAACCTGGGTGACAGAGCGAGACTCCGTCTCAAAAAAAAAAAAAAAAAGAATGTATAGATGAATTTAGCAGCAGATTATACAAAGCTAAAGAGAAGATTAGTAATATGGAAGATAAAGTCTGTTGAAAATACCTAGATTGAAGCTTGAAGAGAAAAGGATAGAAAACAGAAGGAAAAAAAAAAAAAAAGTAAGAGATCTGAAACTCAGTAAAACAGCCCAACTGATACATCAGTGGAGTTCTAGAATGGGAGAAGAGACAGAATGGGGCAGAATCAGTATTTGAGGAGATTATGGGTGAAATTTTGTTCAAAATTTACTAAGATTTTTATTCAGAAAGCTCTACAAAACCAAGTAGGAAGAAGTTGAAGAAAAACATAGGTAATTTTGAACATAAGTTCAAAATAAAAATGCTCAGGCCAGGCACGGTGGCTCATGCCTGTAATCATAGCACTTTGGGAGGCCAATCCAGGCAGCTCACGAGGTCAGGAGTTCGAGACCATCCTGGCTAAGACGGTGAAACCCCATCTCTACTAAAAATACAGAAAATCAGCTGGGCATGGTGGCACGTGCCTGTAGTCCCAGCTACTCGGGAGGCTGAGAAAGGAGAATGGCGTGAACCTGGGAGGTGGAGGTTGCAGTGAGCTGAGATCGTGCCACTGCACTCCAGCCTGGGGATAGAGTGAGACTCCGTCTCTAAAGCAATCAATCAATCAATCAGTCAATCAGTCACATCTTAGGTCAGGTGCAGTGGTTCATGCCTGTAATCCTAAAACTTTGGGAGGCTGAGGCAGGCGGATTGCTTGAGCCCAGGAGTTCAAGACCAGCTTGGGCAACATGGCGAAACTCTGTCTCTACAAAAAATACAAAAATTATGTGGGTGTGGTGGCACACATCTGTAGTCTCACCTACTCAGGAGGGTAAGGTGGGGGGGGTCACCTGAGTCTGGGAGGTCAAGGCTTCAGTGAGTCATGATCATGCCACTGCATTCCTGCCTGGCCGACAGAGTGAGACTTTGTCTCAGAAAAAAAAAAACCCAAAAACAAAAACAAAAAATTTTTCATATAAGGACACAGAAAGGTGGAAAGTAAAATGACAGAAAAAAACTATTATGCCGACAGCCCAAAGAGGCTGATGTAACTATACTATCAGATCAAGAACATTTTAAGACAAGAAACCTTACTAGAGATGAAGAGGATTATTTTATAATGATAAAAAGATCACTGCACCCAGAAGATATAGTAATTCTACATAGAACTGCATCTAAGAGACAGGGTCAGGCCGGGCGCGGTGGCTCAAGCCTGTAATCCCTGCACTTTGGGAGGCCGAGACGGGTAGATCACGAGGTCAGGAGATCGAGACCATCCTGGCTAACCCAGTGAAACCCCGTCTCTACTAAAAAATACAAAAATCTAGCCAGACGAGGTGGCGGGCGCCTGCAGTCCCAGCTACTCGGGAGGCTGAGGCAGGAGAATGGCGTAAACCCGGGAGGCGGAGCTTGCAGTGAGCTGAGATCCGGCCACTGCACTCCAGCCTGGGCGACAGAGCGAGACTCCATCTAAAAAAAAAAAAAAAAGAGAGAGACAGGGTCTTACTTTGTTGCCCAGGCTGGAATGCAGCAGCACAAACAGGCTCACTGCAGCCTCCACCTCTCTGGGCTCAAGCAATTCTCAAGGATTACAGGTGCATGCTAGGTCAGCTGGCTAATTTTTAAAATATTTTATAGAGGCACGGTTCCACTATGTTGTCCAGGCTGTTCTCAAATGCCTAGGCTTAGGTGATTCTCCCACCTTAGCCCCACAAAGTGCTGAGATTACTGACATGAGCCACTGTGCCTGACTGGGTGATTTTTAACATCCCTCTTTCAATCAGTGATAGAACAAACAGACCAAAAAAATTAATAAGGATATAGAAGATTTGAACAAATCATTAGCAAACTGAACCTACATGTCATATATAGAATGATGCAGCCATAGGTGTTAGTATGCATATTCAAATGTACCTGCAGTACTTATCAAAGTTGACCATATAATGGATTGTTAAGCAAGTCACAACACATTTTAAATGATTGCAATCATATAGTGTATTTTCTATTACCACAATAGAGTTAAGCCAGAAAGAAATTACAAAAATATAAAAAGAATGGGAGGCCAGGGCAGGTGGATCATGAGGTCAGGAGATTGAGACCAGCCTGGCCAACATAGTAAAACTCCATCTCTACTGAAAATACAAAAAAAATTAGGCCGGGTGCAGTGGCTCACACCTGTAATCCCAGCACTTTGGGAGGCTGAGGCGGGTCAGGAGTTTGAGACCAGCCTGGCCAAGATGGTAAAACCCCATCTCTACTAAAAATACAAAAATTAGCCAGGTGCGGTGGCACGCGGCTGTAATCCCAGCTACTTGGGAGGCTGGGGCAGGAGAATCACTTGAACCTGGGAGGTGGAGGTTGCAGTGAGCCGAGATTGTGCCACTGCACTCTAGCCTGGGCAACAGTGCAAGACTCCGTCTCAAACAAACAAACAAAAATGGCCGGGCACGATGCCTCACACCTGTAATCTCAGCACTATGGGAGGCCGAGGTGGGTGGGTCCCCTGAGATCGGGAGTTCGAGACTAGCCTGACCAACATGGAGAAACCCCGTCTCTACTAAAAATACAAAATTAGCCAGGCGTGGTGGCTGAGGCAGGAGAATTGCTTGAACCCAGGAGGTGGAGGTTGCGGTGAGCTGAGATTGTGTCATTGCACTCCAACCTGAGCAACAACAGTGAAACCCCATCTCAAAATAAATATATAAATAATTTAAAAAATTAGCCAGGTGTGGGGACTGGCACCTGTAATCCTAGCTACTGGGGAGGCTGAGGCAGGAGAATCATTTGAACCATGGAGGCAGAGGTTGCAACAAGCGAGATCATGCCACTGCACACCAGCCCTGGCAACAGTGCAAGACTCTGTCTCAAAAAAAAAAAAGAAAAAAGAAAACTCCTAAGTATTTGGAAATTGAGCATGGTACATTTTAAAGTAGTCTCAAAGAAGAAATGTTACTGGCAATTAGAATATATTTTCAATTGAATGATATTGAAGAAAATGGCTGGGCGCAGTTGCTCCCACCTGTAATGCCAGCAGTTTGGGAGTCTGAGGCAGGTGGATCACTTGAGGTTAGGAGTTCCAGACCAGCCTGACCAACATGGTGAAACCCCGTCTCTACTAAAAATCCAAAAATTAGCTGGGCATGGTGGCAGGCGTCTGTAAGCCCAGCTACTTGGGAGGCTGAGGCAGGAGAATCACTTGAACCCGGGAGGCAGAGGTTGCAGTGAGCCAAGATCATGTCATTGCACTCCATCCTGGGTGACAGAACAAGACTCCATCTCAAAAAAACCCAACATCAAAACTTGTGTGATGCAACTAAATCCGTACTCGTAGGAAAATGTATTGCCTTAAACAATAAAAAATGAAATACTATGAACAATTTTGTCAGTAAGCTTGAAAATTTAGATGAAATGGACAAATTCCTAGAAAAACACAACTTACCTATATTGACAAAGAAAAAACAGCAAATCTGAATGTTTATCTGTGAAAGAAATTGAATCTGTAATTTAAACTCTTCTCTCAAAATCCAGGCAGAGATGGCTTCACAGTGAGTGCATTTTCCCAAATCTTTGAGGAAGAAATAACATTAGTCTTTTCTGAATTGTTCTCAAGAAAATAAATAAAAAATATTATACAAACTTATCAGAGAACAGAAGAAGCTCATTTTGTGAGTGAAATGAAGTCAGCAGTCTTGTTCTGTTGTAGAATTCCCCTTGGCTGTTATATATGTCTTAGAACTACAATTCACCTCTTACCTTTAGTATGTTGACCTTTTTTTTTTTTTTTTGAGACAGAGTCTTGCTCTGTCGCCCAGGCTGGAGGGCAGTGGCGCGACACCGGCTCACTGCAAGCTCCGCCTCCCGGATTCAGGCCATTCTCCTGCCTCAGTCTCCTGAGTAGCTGGGACTACAGGCACCCACCACCATGCCCAGCTAATTTTTTTGTATTTTTAGTAGAGACGGGATTTCACCATGTTAGTTTCCATCTCCTGACTTCGTGATCTGCCCGCCTCGGCCTCCCAAAGTGCTGGGATTACAGGTGTGAGCCACCACGCCCGGCCAGTGCATTTACTATTCTTTAATGGATATTTAACACATCAGACTTTATTTCCTTTACTCAATTCAACAGATAGTTCCAGCAGCACAAAATGGTCCAGTGATACGAAATTATTCTCCACCATATGCACACTGGCCAGCTGGCAAAGAACAGTATTCCAGGAAGGAGAATACTGGCATAATAGTTTGCTGACATAATAGTTTTCTCCCCACTCCCTACTCTGGAAACTGGTAATAGTAAGGTTTAACTTATTTTTTTTTACATGTCTGTTTTTTTTTCTGCAGACTCCATTGATAATATACCTCTTTCATTTCCTAATTGACTATGCTGAATTGGTGTTTATGGTAAGTAACCTTCCATATAAAATTGGTGTGTATATATTTTTAAATTTTATGGTTTATTGCCTCTCTCTCTCTCTCTCTCTTTTTTTTTCTTTTCTAAGATGCGGTCTCACTGTGTTGCCCAGGCTGGTCTTGAACTCCTGGACTTAAGTGGTCCTCCCATTTCAGCCTCTTCAGCTGCTGGGACTATGGGCACATGCCACAGTGCCCAGCTTGTCATCTTTTTTTTTTAAGAAAAAAAAAAAAAAATCTAAGGAACACAGGAGTTTCTCAGAAAATAAAAGCAAAAATTTATGTCTTTACTTTGAATTCATGGAACTGTGGCAGTATTATGGAAGTGTGAGGAATAGTTTCTGATGTGTAAACAGTTCCAAATACTTACTGTTTTTAGAATTTGGTTTCTGGGCTATATATAGTCTTGCATTTTCTAGCTCCGAGATTCTGTGATCGGCTTTAATTGTGATGCCAGTGTGGAGGGCATTCTGAATTTCCTAAGCATTTTGCCAAGAGATTCTGTGAGTCATTATGGAAGAAGAGGACACAGACTTGAGGCTTTCAGGGGCAAGAAGCTTCAGAATTGAGATGACAGGTCTATGTTTTGAGAGCATAGCAATTTGAAACTGTTGTCTGGCATTGAAAATTTGAGTCAAGAAATACCCAGGAAGCCCACTGAGGTCTTCCTTAGTAATTATAACGAATGCTATTTATTGAGGACCTACTGTGTATGCTAGGCACTTGACATACATCAGGCCTGCAAAGCAGTGGGTATTATTTCCATTTTACAAAAAGCGTAAGTAACTTGCAGTTCTAGAGCAGACGTGGGCCACTAAACTGAAGTGAACCTAGATGGGTCCTGATCCTCAGGGATTTCTAGTTCACTCTCCCTGAATGGGCCTTATCTTTGGGTAGTCAAAGTGAGGGTTGAAGTTCTGCCTGTTTGTAAGAGTCCAGTACTGGGTAGTCCATCACTATCTCAAAACTCCAAGCCCTGGTAGCACTCTAGTACTCTTACACTTACTAACTGTGTTCTATTTCCTATTATTTGTCTTTCTTTTGACAGATAACTGATGCACTCACTGCTATTGCCCTGTATTTTGCAATCCAGGACTTCAATAAAGTTGTGGTAAGTAGTTTGTGAGTGGGACAATGCTGGTGGAATTTGGTAACCTTCTGGTCTTTGTTATTACAAAGAATCAAAGATCTTATACTTAAGGATCTGGCTGCTTTAAAGTGCTAGGAAGTGATGGTGAGAATTCTGGCCTGTTGAGCCAGCCGTGGAATGATCAACCCCAAACCGACAAGACAGCTTTACTAACAGATAAAGAAGGGTCAGCTTCATCTAATCTATGTAGCTTTTTTTTTTTTTTTTTTTTTTTGAGACAGGGTCTCGCTGTGTCACCCAGGCTGGAGTGCAGTGGCGCGATCTCAGCTCACTGCAAGCTCCGCCTCCCGGGTTCACGCCATTCTCCCTCCTCAGCCTCTGAGTAGCTGGGACTACAGGCGCCTGCCACCTCGCCCGGCTAGTTTTTTGTATTTTTAGTAGAGACGGGGTTTCACCATCTTAGCCAGGATGGTCTCGATCTCCTGACCTTGTGATCCACCCGCCTCGGCCTCCCAAAGTGCTGGGATTACAGGCTTGAGCCACCGTGCCCGGCCATCTATGTAACTTATTAATAACTATTAATATCCACATACCTGTGCAAGTTCAGACTTCTGGAGTAGCGCTGAACAACAGTTATATTATCTGTCATTAATGAGTACCCTTAAAAATCTTCCAGTCCTTTCACCAGTCTTTTTTTTTTTTTTTTTTTGCAAAGGAAGAGAAATACAGTTTTAAGTCACTGTTACGCCTATCTGAGGTAAAATTGGATTCTCAGTATCATTTCTGTCTCCCTGCAGAAAGTAATCTTAATTGGAAAATTTAGCATGTATTAAATGCCTGAGATAAACTTCAGTCTTAATCCATATGTAATAGCCAAGGGGAATTGCATAGTGGGACCATTCTTCTTTTCCTGGGATCTGAGAAAGTTAACAGATTAATCTTCTGTACCACCCATGTAGTTATATGGCTATAATACTCCTTGATAGGCTGGGAGCCACCGAGAGAGAAGATTTAGGCTGGGGTGAAATAAGGCTGCATCTCATTGGCATTGAATGTTTGTGGTTCATTTTAGCTTTTGTTACTAATAAAACCAGAAATAGCAGTCTGCTTTTCTGTGTCACTGGTCATCAGTGACAGATGAAGCTAGTGAATTCTAGAATTTTAGACCTCAGAGAGATTTTTAAAAGTATCTAGACTGAGGGTTCTTAACTTGGGGTTCATTTATAGCCTTAATGGACCTATGAAACCATGGAAATGGTATGAAGAATTATATGTGTATGTGCGTATGTCATTGTTACTGAGAGTTCATAACTGTTACTAGTGTGGAGTCTTTGACTCTTCCCGTAAAATTAAGAACTATATTTTAGAGACTTAGTATCACCAAGACCAGGGAGTACATATCTTAAACTAATGGAGCATATCTTGAAAACTTTAGGGGCTGAGATGAAATGCTTTAATAGGATTCTCTTGAGGGCCATAGATGAAATAATTGGGCATGGGATTCATAAGCTGAGGAATTCAGAGATAAATTAGCAGTGACTATTTTCTTCTCTGAGATAGGTTGGGTAGGTAGACAGTCTCTACCAATAATACAAAGATTAGCTGAGTGTGATGGCGTGCACCTGTAATCCCAGCTACTTGGGAGGCTGAGGCATGAGAATCATTTGAACCAGGGAGGTGGAGATTGCAGTGAGCCAGGATCCTGCCGCTGTCTGTATCTCAAAAAAAATAAATAAAATAAAAATAAAAAAATAGGGAAAAAATAAACCGGTGTGTGTGCATATATATATATGTGAGATACATATGTGTGTGTGCACGTATATTTATGTGAGAGAGATATATGTGTGTGTATGATATAGATACGAATATCTGAGGGAGGATTTGTAGCTTTCATCTAAGACCACAATTACCCAGATCTTAATAACCAAAATATAAAACTAAAATGTGTTTTAATGGAAGTTGATTAGATGCTAATGCCATATGTATTTTTTTTCCCTGCTCAATTCTCATAAAAAAAACTTCCTACGCTCCCCAATTAAAACAATTTTTTGCTGAAGACCAGCCTGGGCAACATAGTGGGACCCTGTCTCTACAAAAATTTTTTTAAAAAATTAGCCAGGAGTGGTGGTATGTGCCTGAGGTCCCAGCTACTCTGGAGGCTGAGACAGGAGGATGGCTTGAGCATGGGAGGTCACAGCTGCAGTGAGCTGTGGTCGTGCCACTGCACTCCTGCCTGAGTGACAGAGTGAAACACTGTCTCAAAACAAAACAATATTTAATGGTAGAGGTGGTTTATGAGGAAGCAATGAAACTAGGTTTCAGTTAATTGCCTAACAAAGTCAGGTTTCAATGTCAATAGGAGAGATGCCTTTAATTTAGAGCACCAATAATTTTAATTCATTTGTTATTTCTGAGTTTATTTGGAAATATATAGAGATTTTTGGGTTTTTTTCTTTGCATGATTTAAAGAGGGAGAGAGAAAGCCAAATGATCTTGTCAATACCCTGGTTTTTAGTGCACCAAGACATTCTGGTATCACCAAGACAAGTAAAATTTGGAGTGTTTTTGTTTTTCCACTTTTAGAGTTCATATTATTAGAACATTAGGTTTCTTCATCAGAATAGGAGTTTTATGTGTTCTGTGTCAAAAGTTAACTCATTCTAAATGGCAGATTTTGATGATACTAACATACTACTGTTGATTTAGATTGGATAGCAGCATGTCTTCCTCTAAATCTTCTCCCCTTTGTCAGAAGGGTTCATATCACATAGTCTGGGAAGTATTTAAATCTTGGTGGGATTTGAGTCTTTTTATCCTTGGTAATGAAACTGTGTCTACACACAGATGCATCGGGGAGAACTATAGGGCAGAGACGGGACTGCACCCCCACCTCCTCTCCAGCTGTTAGCCTTCGGGCTGAATGCCGATGGTGACCAGTTGGTTATCATGACATTTTACATCTATCTCACTTGACAAAAACAATGTTAGTCTAGTCTGTCCTTTGCTGAGATGATGCTTCTTGTTTGGAACTCAGAATTTGTGTTAAGAGAGCTGCAGGTGGTTTGATAATGGGTGATAAAAACCTGTGTCCCCTTAATATGCATAGCGGGTTGTAAATTTGGAGGCTAGGCTCCTAAATTTGGAATGTGCTGAGGCTAACAGTTGGAGAGAAGTAGGGACAGGGATGGAGTGTTTCCTCTCCCCCACCCCACCATAGTTTTGGGGAACACAAATGAAAGTAGATGCAGCTTCAATGATTAGAAAAAGCCCTTTATAGCCGGGCGCTGTGGCTCACGCCTGTAATCCGAACACTTTGGGAGGCTGAGGCGGGCAGATCACAAGGTCAGGAGTTGAAGACCAACCTGACCAACATGGTGAAACCCCATCTCTACTAAAAGTACAAAAATTAGCCGGGTGTGGTGGCGGGTGCCTGTAATCCCAGCTACTCAGGAGGCTGAGACAGGAAAATCGCTTGAACCTGGGAGGCGGAGGTTGCAGTGAGCTGAGATCCCAACACTGCACTCCAGCCTGGCGACAGAGCAAGACTTATCTCCCAAGAAAAAAAAAAAGAAAATGCCCTTTATTTGAAATAGGGGAATTATGTCCTTGTAAAACCTATGTTTCAGGGGACAAGGAAAGGGCTGTATAGAGGAGTGGGTGGAAAGAAAGGAAGACTCCACCCTGGATATTTTTTTAAATTAAAACATTTTAATTTTTTCATATAACATACATATGGAAAAGCATACCATCTGTCTACAAGCTGATTAGTGATCACAAAGGTAAGATATCCAGGTCACTACCCTTCACATCACTTTTAATCTTTCCTGTCATTGTTTTTAATCTTGTCATTGTCAAGACTAATGAATGTATCTGGAAATATTGATCTTCAGATTTTAATGTATACTCTAATTTCATTTTATATTTTATTGAGGGGTGTGCGTGTGTGTGCACGTGCACACGTGTGTATAATTTTAAAAATTTCCATTGATTTTAGCCACTTTCCTGTCTCTAGCTGGATGCAATAGGGATTTTTAAAAGGGATTTTGTCTACACTTAGGGGAGCTGATATTGGGCCTATGAGGAGAGCCGTAACAGTGCCTGTACTGGTGAAATTGAGGGAGACAAGAAAGCTGAGAATGTGGGGATTGTTGATCTGTGTGCCTTCCCACCTGGAGACTCCTTTCAGATCTTTCTGTTTTAAAGTATTTGAGAAGATTGTGGTTATAAGGAAGTACTTATCTTCCATTACTGGCTCAGTGTCACCTTTGCCCAGGATGTACACATCCCTGGTAGTTGCTTCGTTCTCTCAGTGCAGCCCTGCTGGCTGGCTTCCAGCCTGGGGAATGGGTCTGCATTCCCACCTGTCTCTCTGGTTGCCCCTGGATGAAATCCATTCCTTTCTCACAGCCTTCTTTGTGGATCTCACCCATTCCAGGTGGCCTTGTTTTTGCTGCAGAACTCTCGACCTCTTAGCTAGTGAGGCCTCCTTCCTGCTACCACTGCTGCAGCTGTCCTCACTAAGCACTTGATTGCTGAGCCAGCCCCCTTCTTTGTGATAAAAGCACCTTGGTTTATATTTTGTCCTTTTAATTAAACAACCCTAGCTGTGAATGGCACCATAAATCTTACTGGTAATTCCCACCACTTAACTTGGACTCTGCCAACTGAGAAGAACAGAGATGATCAAAGGGAGGTTTTTGAAGTTTGTTTCAGGTTTTTAGATTAAGTCTTTACCTAAACCTATGCAAGAAATCTATTCCTGTGATGACTTCTTGATTTTCTTTTGAACTGAAAGATGGTCTTCTAAAAATATTTTTTGGTTAATTTTTTTTTTAGTTTTGAAAGACCTAAGACATGCAAAAATAGATAAAGCATAATACATACTTTTGAACCTATTTTCAGGCTGAAAAAAATTTACTCCTACAGCTCTCTCTCTCTCCGATACTTTCATCTCCCTATTTCCCCTCCTACCCAGTACCACTGTTCTGAATCTAGTGGTTATCATCCACACACATGGCCTTGACTTTTACTATATATGTTACTAAATAACACATAGTATTATTTTACATGCTTTTAACTTTGTGTAAATAGCACAATGCAGTGTATATTCTAGTGTGATTTGCTTTTTACATCATTAAATTTTTAATCATTCACAGTTAAGCACTAGCTATCTTGGCTCCTCTGAAATACTCTGTTTTCTAATAGATGGCAGCATTGATTTTATATTGTCTAAATGAGATTCTTTGATCATTAAATCAACAGGGCCACCAATTTTGGGTTGAGAGGCTTTCTCATCTATATTCTGACCCATGTTTGCTTATAAGGGTGCCTACCTTTTTTTCATTCTGGAACACACCCATGAACTTGTTGGGACCCACCAGCAGAAGGCAAGAGCTTTCCACCCCCATCCCGCTCCTTATTAACTATCCAGATGCCCACCCACACCCAGCTTTCCTCCTCTTGATCATCATGGCCATTCTACACCTCCTCTGTGGAAGTAAAACATAACCCAAGATACTGTGACATTTGGGATCATTCTACCTTGCTTGAAAATACTTCTTCATGGATGGAACTTTGGAGTCTTTAGGCCACTGATGATAACTCTTCAAATGGCTAAGAACTTTGCTTTGCCAGCAAGTCATTCATTTGGCCATTCAACAGACATTTATTGTTTGTCCACTGTGCCAGGTGTTAGTCATACATGGTAAGCAAGTAAACATGGTCCTTGCCCTCATGGAACTCTTAGTCTAGTGAGGGAGACAGACATTAGTCAATCATATAAATAAGTGAAAAAGTTATTAACTGTGAACAATGCTATGAAAAAACATATATAATAGGGGGATTTTACCTGGGTGTGGAGTGGTGAGGGAAAGTGTGCCTTCCTAAGGAAATGATGATTTAACTGAGATCTAAGGACCGTGTGGGAGTTAACTAGGGAAAGAGAAGAATAAATTATTCCAGGTCAATGCAAAGGTCTGGGAACAGGAGGGACACAGCATGTTCATGGTGCTGGCACCCAGAAAGGGGAAGGGGAGGGGCGAGTGTGAGACGAGCCTGGAGAGGTAAGGCCAGACCAGGCAGGGCCATGTGGGCCATGGAAAGGACTTTTGTCTTCAGCATAAAAACACTGGGAAGTGAATTGTTTCCTGTGTTTTATCTTTTCCTTTTTGTCTAGTTTAAAAAGCAGAAACTCCTCCTAGAACTGGACCAGTATGCCCCAGATGTGGCCGAACTCATCCGAACCCCTATGGAAATGCGTTACATCCCTCTGAAAGTGGCCCTGTTGTAAGTATTCCCTGACAAAACAAGGCTTAGTGCCAACAAATGCGAGGAAAATCTGATGAGACTTTCCCATGTCGTTTGTTGTATTTTTGGAGATTTGCAATCTTAGTCATCAAGTATTTGCTGTAGTTCTGTTGCACAACTGGGTTCTGTTGTTCTGGCCAGCAAAAGAGACAGAGCCATTCTGTCTCTCTTGGGACAAAGACTCACACAGGGCTGTGTACAATCAAACCCTTCACAAATGCTTTTTGACTCCGTGCTGATCTGGGTTCCAGCCTACTTATAACCAGTGTTTCTAAAGAAAAAGTTCTTCAGTTGTGATGTATAGATTGAATAAAAGTTTGGTTTTTATGTGACTGCCGTTTCAAGCAGCTCTTATGTTTCATGTACAGTATAGTCCCCCATTTGTAGCTCATAAAACTGAAGTGCCAAACAGATGCATTCCAGCTGGGTGACCCATGTGGAAGGCTGGAACTTATTGAGGCTCTGTGAAAGAATTCTCCAGGGAGTACCCAGTGCTACCGTTAAGTTGTACTCTTTTGGGTTATTCCCATTTGTCTTCCTGAGATAGGCAAATGTGAATAATTATTATAATTATTCAATGCACTAACAGTCATTGAATATTAATAATATACTAGTTTCTAGGGATACACAGTAAACAAGACAAACAAGTTTCCTCGTGGAAAAACACACCCTTAGAACTTCAGAATTAGCAGGGCCTTGTGAGACTAGTTTACTCAACCTTCTGCCTTGTGTGTGGATTTCCTATTCCCTGTTAGATGTCTACGCAGCTGTTGCTTGAACGTCACCTGCTATTTAGAAATGGCTTTTTTTTCTTCCCACCAAATAGTTTTAGACTATCAGTTCTAATCTATATATTTCAGAAATCTTGGTGGGATCTACCTTAATAGAACCAGAAATTTAGCAACTTTATGAATCCCTTATGGACGTATATGTGTCCTGGGGGTAGTTTTGTAATAGCAGCAACTGTTTCTTTAGAGATTGAGTAACAAGCCTGTCTGTAATTGCTGAAAAAAACCGCCAGCAATTTCTAGGCCTTTGGCTGTAGAACTGCTAATCTCACAGTTGTGGGAGGTATTGGATTTAAGGTCTTTATTTATGAATAATAATTATCATCTCTTCTTGAGACACTGGCATGTTTCTTCCTATCTGATAACCAGAATTATGTAACTAGTCTATCTTTTCACTTTGTCTGCCAGGAAACTCAGAGCCGAATTTGAAGCTGATTACTATTGTGCTGTAGAATACCCATTTATTAGTCCTTCCATTGCCTTTAGTGTCTCGTTTTATTTATGTTTTTCTTGCTCTTGATTATTTATTTATTTATTTATTTTGAGATGGAGTCTTGCTCTGTTGCCCAGGCTGGAGTGCAGTGGCACAATCTTGGCTCACTGCAACCTCCACCTCCGGGGTTCAATCGATTCTCCTGACTCAGCCTCGTGAGTAGCTGGGATTACAGGTACCCACCACCACGCGTGGCTGTTTTTTGTACTTTTAGCAGAGATGGGATTTCCCCAAGTTGACCAGGCTGGTCTTGAACTCCTGACCTCAAATGATCCACCCACCTCAGCCTCCCAAAGTGCTGGGATTACAGGTGTGAGTTATTGCGCCCAGCCGATTCTTTATTTCTATTTGTACTTTGCTATTATTTTTTTATTATCTGTTCTTAGTTTTTTTGAGATGGAGTCTCACTCTGTCATCTAGGCTGGAGTACAGTGGTATAATCACAGCTCACTGCAGCCTCCACCTCCTGGACTCAAGTGATTATCCCACTTCAGCCTCCCAAGTATCTGGGACTACAGATGTGGTTTTTATGTATTTTTTTTTTTAGTAGAGACAGAGTCTCGCCATGTTGACTAGGCTGGTCTCGAACTCGAGCTCAAGTGATCCATCCACCTTGGCCTACCAAAGTTCTGGGATTACAGGTGTGAGCCACCATGCCCAGCCTATTTTTTATTATTTGTTCTCTCTCTTTTTTTTTTTTTTTTTTTTTGAGACTGAGTTTCACTCTTGTTGCCCAGACTGGAGTGTAATGGCGCCATCTCAGTTCACTGCAACCTCCGCCTCCTGGGTTCAAGTGATTCTCTTGCCTCAGCCTCCCGAGTAGCTGGGATTACAGGCATGTGCCATCACGCCTGGCTAATTTTGTAGTTTTAGTAGAGACAGGGTTTCTCCATGTTGGTCAGGCTGGTCTCAAACTCCCAACCTCAGGTGCTCTGCCTGTGTTGACCTCCCAAAGTGCTGGGATTACAGGTGTGAGCCACTGCATCTGGCTTGTTCTCATTTTAGCTGCCTCAAATCCTTCGTGGAAGCAGGATAGAAATAAATACAAATAATTTGCTATGACTATCTAAGATTTCTGTACTCGCAAGCATTTCGAATTCATTTTCTCAGTTCATTCCTTCCCACCTCAGGAAAACACTAGGTGTTTCAGCTTGACTCCTTCCTAGTGAGGGTCTAAATGTCCTTTGAAGTTCTGTGACGCCTGACTTGTTGAGCTCAGTAGATACTTACTCTGTCCTTGGGGTCTGGCTCAGTGGATTCTGCTTAACTGCCAAGAAGGCTGTGTCTAAGCTGCTTCAACTCTTGGATTGGCATGACCTGTGTCAGGGCTTAGGAACCTGACTGAGGAAAATGTACTTTCCTGGTTCTCAGAGGTAAATGGAGCTATTAAGATATGTGGCTCTGTGGGAATTGGTAGAATTTTATCATTTTTTGAAATCTAAAATAGTAAAAAGAACATTTATAGAGCTAGAAAGACATGATTTTGAATATATTTATTTTATTAGTTTGTGAGAATTTGGGCAAGTCCTTTTACCACTGAGTCTCAGTTTCCTCATCTGCAAAACTGGAATGATGTTATTGCGAGTTACAAGATCTCTGTGATTAAATACAGCAGTTTTGTATGTACCCCACAGCACATAATAGGCAGTCCCTATTCAGTACCTTTTACTTATCAGCCCCAACCCCCACCCTATTCTATTCTACTTGGGGGAACTCATTTCTAAGAAGCTGCCTTCCTTTGCGTAAGCTTTTAGTAAATGTCTTGGAACTTCCTGGCTGTAATGGCGAGGGTTCCTTGGTCAGGATTACTAATGCCAAATATGTTTGTTCTTCCCCAGCTATCTCTTAAATCCTTACACGATTTTGTCTTGTGTTGCCAAGTCTACCTGTGCCATCAACAACACCCTCATTGCTTTCTTCATTTTGACTACAATAAAAGGTAAGGCCCTGAAGGGAGAGTACAAAGCTCATTCCCTGATTTATGCAAGATTTTGCAACACTTATGCTGTGGTTTTGGGTTTTTTTTTTTTTTTTTTGTTTTGTTTTTTAATGCAACACTTAAAAACATTTAAAAAAATTACACAAGTATTACAAGATTATTTAGAAAATGTAGACAAGGCGGGAGAAAAAAATCAAAACATCTTGAAAACTTAACTGCTCAGAGAGTCACTGTTAACATAGTTTTAAAAAAAAGTTCTAGGCCAGGTGTGGTGGCTCATACCTGTAATCTCAGCATTTTGGGAAGCTGAGGCAGGAAGATCACTTGCGCCCAGCCTGGGGAGCATAGCAAGACCTTGTCTCTGCAAAACATAACAGATTAGCCCAGCACAGTGGTGTGTACCTGTAGTTCCAACTACTCGAGAGGCTGAGGCAGGAGGATTGCTTGAGCTTGCAAGTTTGAGGCTTCAGTGAGCTGTGATCATGCCACTACACTCCAGCCTGGTTGACAGAGTGAGACCTTATCTCTTAAAAAAAATCTAAAAAGGTTCTAAAAGGCTTATGATTAGAATACCAGCCTTCCTCTTTCTTCCTAACCCTAGTTCAGCTTCTTTGAAGCAACTGCTTTCTGGCTTTTGCTAGTATTCCATATTTCTAAATAAGACCTTATATTTCCTGAATTACAAATTTTAGACATTATTTATTGCACTCCCATCATGGACAGTGATAAAGATTTAGCTCTTTGGGGCCAAGTACGGTGGCTCACGCCTGTAATCCCAGCACTTGGAGGCCAAGGCAGGCGGATTGCCTGAGGTCGCGAGTTCGTTACCAGTCTGACCAACATGGTGAAACCCCGTCTCTACTAAAAATACAAAAAAAATTAGCTGGGCGTGGTGGTGTGTGCCTGTAATCCCAGCTACTCAGGAGGCTGAGGCAGGAGAATTGTTTGAGCCAGGCAGGTGGAGGGTGCGGTGAGCCAAGATCATTCCACTGCATTCCAGCCTGGGTGACAGAGCGAGACTCCATCTAAAAAAAAAAAATTAGCTCTTTGGTACCAATATCCCCTTTTCTCCTTTGCCTGATTTTCCTATAGTAGTTACACCATAGTTTCTTATTTGTTTGTTTTGTCTTGTTTTGTTTTCGAGACAGGGTCTCACTCTGTCACTCAGGCTGGAGTGCAGTGGGACAGTCGTGGCTCACAGAAGCCTTGACCTCCCCAGCTCAGGTGATCCTCCCACTTCAGCCTCCTGAGTAGCTAGGACTACAAGCGCCTGCCATCATGCCTGGCTAATTTTTGTATTTTTTGTAGAGATAGGGTTTTGCCATGTTGCCCAGGCTGCTGTCGAACTCCTGGACTTAAGTGATCCACCCTCCTTGGCCTCCCGAAGTGTCAGGATTACAGGCATGAACCACCGCACCTGGTCGACATCATAGTTTTTATTGAATCAATATCAGCACCTATATTTTATGACACTATGTGTTATTCCACTGCTGGGCATAGTAGTAACTATGACTACTTTTTTCTTCCATGTACTACCTTTTATTTTTCCTGGGATTAGTAATTGTCTTTTATTGCTTGTTTGGTTTTTTGCTTAGTTTTTGGGTGCCAATCACTGTTTTTGTTCCCTCGTTGCTCCATTAGATCTGTCAAGTACCTAACAATGTTTTTTTTTTTTCTTTTAACACTTAAACACATCAAATAATTTATAGGTTTTATTGTTTTTCTGGAGATTTTTCTCACACACCTTTCATCCTACCTCAGTCTGTCCTGATTGTTCTCTGGGCCTGGTATAAAGCTGTCATACTGGAACTTACCTTCATAAATCTCCGGTTCTGTATCCCTCCTCTCCTGGATTCCTTCTCTTTTTTATTGATTTTTTTCTGTTTTTCTGAAGTACTTTCTCAGTAGTTGTCTAAGAAAGGGTATATGAAGGCTGGGCATGGTGGCTCACACCTGTAATCGCAGCACTTTGGGAGGCCCAGGCAGGTAGATCATGAGGTCAGGAGTTTAAGACCAGCCTGGCCAAGATGGTGAAATCCCATCTCTACTAAAAACACAAAAAATTAGCCAGGTGTGGTGGTGGGCATCTGTAATCCCAGCTACTTGGGAGGCTGAGGCAGAGAACTGCTTGAACCTGGGAGGCGGAGGTTGCAGTGAGCCAAGATCGCGCCACTGCACTCCAGCCTGGGTGACAGAGTGACTCCATCTCAAAAAAACAAAAAAAAAGGTTGTATAAGATATATATTTTGAGTCATTCCATGCCTAAAAAATATCTTTGTTCTGGTTTAGCACCAAATTAATAGTTGGGTAGGATTGAGAATTCTAGACTCGAATAACTTTTCCTTTAGAATTTTGAAAGCATTGCTTCATTGTCTTCTAGTATCTTGGTAGCTATTGAGCCGTTTTATGGTCATAGATATAACCCAGTTTTTTTTTTTTCCTGAAATATTTAATATCTTCTGGCCAGGCATAGTGGCTCAAGACTGTAATCCTAGTACTTTGGGAGGCTGAGGCAAGAGGATCTCTTGAGCCTAGGAGTTTGAAACCAGCCTAGGCAACATAGTAAGACCTCATCTTTACAAAGAACGAACAAAATTAGCTGGGTATGGTGACATGCGCCTATAGTCCTAGCTACTTGGGTGGCTGAGGCAGGAGGGTCACTTGAGCCCAGGAGGTTAAGACTACATTGAGCCAAGATAGTGACACTGCACTCTAGCCTGGGTGACAGAGCGAGACCCTGCCTCAAAAAAAGGAGAAGAAAAATTAAGTGTCTTCTTTTTATCCTGAATGTTTTGAAATTTTATAATGCTATGTCTGGACATAGGTCTTTTTAAATTCATTATGTGGAGCACTTGGTAGGCCCTTTCAGTATGGAAACTAGTGTCTTTAGTTCTAGAGGGTGTTCCTGAACAACTTTTCCAAATTCCACCTCTGTTTTCTCTATCCTCTTGTTTTGGATGTTTATTGGATGTTGGATTTTCTTGATTGATCAAGTATGCATATTTTATTTTCTATTGTTTTTCCCATCATTTTTACTTACTTTCTCTTACTTTTTCTGGGACCTTTCCTTGTTTTTATCTTCCAGCTCCTCTATTGACTTTAATTTTATTTATTACATTTTTATACATTTACACCTGGTCTCTAGTTGTTTCTTTGAGGCATCCTATTTTTATTTTATCACCACAGTATCCTCTGTTATATCTCTGATTATACATACATCTTTTCAGTTTCTATTTGTTCCAAGCATAGTCTCTTTGTTTTCCTGGTATTTTTTTTTTTTATTGTTTTGGGAGGATTTCTTCCATATGATTTTCTTATATGTATGGCAATCCTGGCTATCTGTTTCTATTTAAGAGTGAGACATGGCCTGGCACAATGACTCACACCTATAATCCCAGCATTTTGGGAGGCTGAGGTGGGAGGATTGCTTGAGGCCAGGAGTTCAAGACCAGCCTGGACAACATAGTGAGACCTCATCTCTCCAAAAAAAAGAAATTAGTCTGGCATGATGGTACTTGCCTATAGTCCCAGCTACTCAGGAGGCTGAGGCAGAAGGATCACTCGAGCCTAGGAGTTTGAGGCTGCAGTGAGCTATGATTGTGCCACTGTACTCCAGCTTGGGTGACAGCCATCTGTAAAAAAATAATAATAATAAAAATTTTTAAATGAGGCACTAACATATTGACTGGAGAGACCGTGAATGGGCAGGGCTTGTTGGTGGATCATTTTCACTGTAGCGGGGATCAGGCAGTGGGCTGGCCTCTCTCTTTGGGTCAGGGGCATTTAAAAATGTCATCATCTGCATGTTTTATTTTGCTTTGAAACTATTCAGTTTTCCCAAAGAAGAATCCTCTAAAGTCCTGTGTGGGGTGGCAGAGTTGGGGCTTTTTTGGGGGGTGGAGGGTACATAAGACTAGCTGCTGGAGTTGTGAGAGCAGCAACAGGGAAGGTGGCTGGTTTCAGTCTGGAGACTTTATTTCACCTCATTGCTTTTCAGCCCACACCTCTCCTCAGCCCATTACTGTGCATGGTAGTTCCTAGACTTGTGCCCTTTCTCCAGTTAGCTTTCTTCAGAACTGAGTTCTTCTGCGGGTAGAGTAGAAAGTTAGAGGGATGGGTTATGCGGCAATGGCCATTTGGCTGCACATGGTTGGGATGACACCTGTTCTTCTGAGTGGTCTGTATATAAACTTTCAACTTGATATTTTTTCTCTGTGCCTTACCCCCACCTCCCATAGCACCTGATGCACTCTAGTGCTGAATTTCTCAGAAGTTCTGTGGGATGAGTTGGCTGATTTTTATTAGTAGTCCTCTTTGTAGGCCACTGTGCTGTAATTTCTTCCACATCACCAAGTGATTTATTCTTCTCTCACCTGCTTTATATTTTTTCACTATTGTATTAAAGTTGGTTTTGCTATAATCTCCTTTTATTTTCTTTGTGGTTTAATATGGTTTTAATCTTTTGTTTTCATTTTAGTGACATTGTTGACGGGAGAGATGATAAACACATGTGATCAATCTGTTATTTTTAACTAAAAGTTCCTCCGTAAGCATTTGGGTTATATATTTCCAGATTTTTCCTACATTTTTCCCTCCAGACTTTTAAATATTGTATCAATTAGCTAGTACCACAAAAATGTTAATAAACCACTCCAGAATTCAGTAGCTTAAAACAACAACAAGTGTTTACTTAGCTCATATATCTGTAAGTCAGCAAGGAGTCAGCTGATCTAGGTTGGACATGGCTCGTCAGTTGGCTGGTTACATGGGCTTCATTTATGCATCAGTGACTGGCTGGAGTTGGCTAATCTAGGTTGGGCTCTGCTCCACATGGCTGTCATTCTCTTGGGCCAAGGAATAGACCTAGGTATGTTCTTTTCATAGCATTGGCAGAAGCACAATGGTGAGCAAGCCTAGTCACGCACGTGCTTTTTAAGTTCCTGGTTGCATCACATGTGCTGATATCCCATTGATCAAAACGTAACACATGGCCCGGTGTGGTGGCTCACACCTGTAATCCCAGCACTTTGGGAGGCTGAGGCAGGTGGATCATGAGGTCAGGAGTTCAAGACCAGCTTAGCCAAGATGGTGAAACCTCGTCTCTACTAAAAATATAAAAATTAGCCAGGCATAGTGATAGGCACCTGTAATCCCAGCTACTCAGGAGGCTGAGGCAGGGATTGCTTGAACCTAGGAGGCAGAGGTTTCAGTGAGCCGAGACTGCACCACTGCACTCCAGCCTGGGCAACAGAGCGATAGTCCATCTCAAAAAAAAAAAAAAAAAGGTACACGTGGCTGAGCCCAGGGGTGGAGATTTCCACCCTGTTCACAACAGGAAGGCACTGCAAAGTTGTATAGCAAAGGGCCTGGACGTGGTGGGGGTGGGGAGAAATTGGGTCCAATAATACAACCTACTGCATATAACATATATCAATAAATGTCTAATCTATTTTTTTTTTTTTTTGAGACAGTCTCGCTCTGTCTCCCAGGCTGGAGTGCAGTGGCATGATCTCAGTTCATTGTAACCTCTGCCTCCTGAGTTCAAGTGATTCTTGTGCCTCAGCCTCTCAAGTAGCTGGGATTACAGGCGCACACCACCATGCCCGGCTAGTTTTTGTATTTTTAGCAGAGACAAGGTTTCACCATGTTGGTCAGGCTGGTCTCGAACTCCTGACCTCAAGTGATCCTCCTGCTTTGGCCTCCCAAAGTGGTGGGATTACAGGTGTGAGCCACTGCGCCCAGTTCTAGTCTATCATTTTTAATGGCTGCATATTCATTTTATGAATATAGAAATTTTTTAATCAATGTATATATCATTAAATATTTAGGTGATTTTCCAGTTTTTAGCTGTTTAAATATTACAGTTAACTTTCTAATGTACAGCAATTTTTGCACTGTTTAGTTATTTTCTTATAATGTCCTAGAAATAGAACTATTTGCCACTTTTTAACAATTTCTGGAATGAATTTATTGATTTTTTTCCTTTTTGTGGATGATGGGGTCTCACTGTGTTGCCCAGGCTGGTCTCGAACTTCTGGGCTCAAGCTGTCCTCCCACCTCTACCTCCTTAAGTGCTGAGATTACAGGTGTGAGTCACCACACCCAGTCAGATTTCTGAAATTTATTGCCACGTTTATACTCCCATAAGAAACGTGCAAGAGTCCTTGTATTTGTACAGTATTGTTAAATAGTTCGTGTGCTCGGGAAGTAAAGAGTAAAAAGTTTTATGCAGAACCTTTTACTTAGAGTTTGCTTACCTTTTCTGGGGTGGCACACGAGGATGCCTTAGGTCTTTATAAGAGATTGTTTCTCTTGGAATGCTTATGAGTGGTCTTTCTGTAGGCCTATTAGTTTAATTTATTATTGAGTTACTTAAAATGGCTTGATATTGCATAGCCTGAATTGTCTTGTTCTGAAGATTGTGGTCATTTTTGTCAGAAACAATTCTTAACAGTAAATACTCTGCTGTCTGTGAATACTCCCTGCCTCAATCCCTGTTTCCAGAGTGTCAGGTTCAGATAGGTTGTCATTTATCAAGGTGTCTGGTGTCCATAAAAATAAAGAATATACGCAGCAGTCTGGCAGAAGGGACCAAGTACTGGCCTTTGGAAATGTCACCTTTAAAATAGCCGAGTGCAAAGATAGAGAAACTGAAGACATGCCCTCAGAAGGTGCATGTTTATTTGTTTCCCTAGGAGTCACACATAAAAATGTAAACTATGCCATTAAAAAAATATATTTTATGCCCTGTAAGTCAATCATAAGGTTTTTGTTTGGGGAAGAAAAACATGTAAGTTTTATGTATCTCTTTCACAGCCATGTTTTTTTTTTTTGTTCCACAGAGAAAAAAAATGTTTTATATCACTCTAGATTTTTGTTTAATGAATTTATAGACATTTTCATAATGTTATATACATAATTTTGTTTTACTTTTATCACTTATTAAGAAATTCAGACCTACAAACTGAAAAGTAAGTCTTTCATCACTCTGCCCCACCTCCACTTCAGTTCCTCTTGCGTATTTGTTATGAGGTCCCAGCCCTTCTCTTTTGTTGAACATTTGTTTTCCATTATTTGCTACTGTAAATAGAGACCCTCACAAACAACATTTCTAATCTGTTAAAATATTTGAAGAGTTCTATTTTAGCTAGGTCTCTGAACCACTCTAGCTCTTTGAGTGTTTTAGTAATCTCTGCTAACAGTATATATAATAAAGTTAGTGCAGTTATAAATTCTGCAAGTTATATTTCTACAGTTCACATTTTACTGCATATTAATAAAATTATTTAATAAAATTAATGTAGGAATAATTTTATTTTAAAAAAGAAAATATTTGTGAAAATTCACAAGAAAAGGAGTATAAATCACAGAAAATTATGGAAAAATATTCAACTCCATGGATAATTAATAAAGAAAAGCCAATTGAAATTTTAAAACTTTTGAACACTTTTTTTTTTGCCTTGGAAATTGATAAAGATTTTAGAAGCTAATTCTCAGTTCTGGCAAAGGTTCTATCAAATAAGTATTTTCCCACATGGAAGGTGGCAGATAAATTTGTACAACCATGGGCAGTCTTAAAATGTTTGGAGTTTTTAAAAATTTTATTTATTTTTCTAACACTATCCACCTGAGGATAAAATGTTTGTAGTTTTGATTTTTTATTCTACTTTTGAGAACCTATCCTAAAATAATGCAGAAATATAGACACAAAGCTTTATGGTGCAAAGTTATTAATTGCAGAATTATTTATAATCACTGGAAAAATTAGAAAATACTTTAGAGGGGAGTGGTTAAGTAAAATATGGTTTACCCATGTAGTAGGATATTATGCACATGATATTTAAATATAGTTTTAAACTATGTGAAAATGTTTTTTTAAAACAATGTAAAATTTTATATCTCTCTCTCTATTTTTTTAATCTAATTTTATTTTTTGGAGACAGGGTCTTACTCTGTCACCCAGGTCACCAAGGCTGAAATGCAGTGGCACAGTCATAGCTCACGGTAACTTCACACTTCTAGGCTCAAGTGATCTTCCCACCCCAGCCTCCCATGTGGCTGAGATGAGGGGCATGCACCACCATGCCTGGTTGATTTTTTTTTTTCTTTTTTTTTTTTTTTGGAGACAGAGTCTTGTTCTGTTGCCCAGGCTGGAGTGCAGTGGTGTAATCTCAGAATTTTTAAAGTTTTTTGTAAAGACCAGATCTTACTCTGTTGTCCAGGTGGTCTTGAACTCTAGGCCTCAAGCAATCCACCTGCCTCAGCCTTCCAAAGTGCTGGGCTTATAGGTGTGAACCCCCATGCCCAGCATTTTAATGAATCTCAACTATGTAAAAGCAACCAAAATAGTTAGAAAGTAGATCCCAAAAGGATAATACGTGTTGCTGTAGAATAAGTTCATCGGTGAGTTTTATTTCTTTTCATGTAGATATTGATATAGTTGGTTTTTTTTTTTTTTTTTTTTTTTTTGAGATGGAGTTTCGCTCTTGTTGCCCAGGCTGGAGTGCAATGGCGTGATCCCGGCTCACCACAACCTCTGCCTCCCGGGTTCAGGTGATTCGCCTGCCTCAGTCTCCTGACTAGCTGGGATTATAGACATGTGCCACCACATCCAGCTAATTTTGTATTTTTAGTAGAGACAGGGTTTCTCATGCTGGTCAGGCTGGTCTTGAACTCCCGACCTCAGGTTATCTGCCCGCCTTGGCCTCCCAAAGTGCTATGATTACAGGCGTGAGCCACCACGCCCAGCCTCATATGTTTTTTCCCAAATGTCTTCAGTGAGTACATAATTAAAAACTAAATTAACTTACTTGATTGATAAGAGTTAGGGGCAGTGGAAGTAAACTTGGCAGTGCTCCCCAGACTTCCATGGAGGAGATACATCACAGAAGGGAGTGACCTTGTTTGCTCTGTCCCCTTGACTCTTGCTGCTTGCTTTCCCCTGGCTTCCTTTGTGGCAGCCCAGGGTTGCCTGGGACACTCTGAGAGACACAGGCCAGGACAAGGTCTGGGCCATTGTATTGTGATGTCCTTATTGGAGTGTTGGCTGGGAAACACAGGTCTTTGGGCAGGGTTGATATTAGTTTAGTAGAGCAGCTTAAGTTTCACTTTGAAGGCTGTTGCTTGGGCAAAGTGTACTCTGTCTTTCAGTGAGCTAATTAAAAACTCCCTCCCTGGGAAGTAGTCTTCATTAGGCGTTAAAAAGGAAAACAGACTAACAGATGCTAATAGATGGTCCTGCCTTTTCACTGTTGGTGTTAGTCAACAGTGAGATATTCCCAACTAGAAATTCTTGAAATTTGCCACCTAAGCGTTCTTCCAGCTTTCTTTATGCCACCAAAAAATGCCATGTGACAGGACTTGCTTGCCAAGGAGAAAGAAGGATCAGTGCTATCAGAAGGTATTCAAGCATGATTAAGAGTCCAGGCTGCTCTCGTGTTAGACTGATCTGGTGGCTAATCCCAGCTCCACTGTTTCCTGGCTCTGTCACCTTGGGCAAGTCACTTAACAGTTCTAAGCCTCAGTTTCCTTATGTGTAGCATGGGGATGAAGGAGTATCTACCTTATAGAGTGAATGTAAAGAATGAATGGTATGGCAAATGGTATGGAGGCATGTAATAACTGCTCAGGTGGTAGTGGTTGCTATTCTTAATAGTATCCTCCCTTTCAAAAGATCCTTCTGAGCTCTGACCACGTCACTGATCCAGTGAGCTCTGACCATGTCACAGCACTCCAATCTGGACAACAGAGCGAGACTGTGTCTGTAAAAAAAACTTAAAAAATAAAAGAGACCTCATGATTGTTAGCATCCTTACAGGCCTTATAGGGAGGCCTGGGAGGTTTCAGTGAGGTTCTCTTCCTGGAGCCTAGCCTTAGAGGAACAATGGAAGACTGATGATCCTGAGGCCTGGTAATCCCATCACTTCCAGTTGAGGTTCCTGTGGGCCAAAGCCCTGCCAATGGGAGGAGTCATAGAGGACTCAAGGACCCAGTTTTTGTCAGGTCAACCCAACTTCAAAGCCTGCTTATTCTAATTACCAGCTCTTTAGCCTTGAGCAAATCATGCAGCCTCAAGAGCCTCAATTTGATCCCAGAATATCTACCTTCTAGAGATAGCGGAGGAATAAATAAGAAACATAAAATGCTTAGCATGCTTCCTTAGCAGAATCCACCCAATAACTAGTTGCTCTGCCTATTGTTATTTTTATGGTGCAGACAGATTGAGATCAAGAGGGTGGCACAGTGATGCAGTCAGAACATGGGGTCTGCATGTTCTGCATGTAAAACCATTTGGTTTAAATCCTGTTGCTCTCATTCACTAGTTTTGTGACCCCAGGCAAATAACTTACCTGTCTTTCAGTTTCATTATCTGTAAAATGGGGACAGTAATTGTATCCACTGCATGGAATTATTGAAAGGACTAAATGACTTAAGGCAAGTAAAATGCTTACAGTCTTGGCTGGAACAGAGTAAGTGCCCAATAAATTATCATCGTTATCACTGATATGTACTCAGCTCTGAGAGAGGCTGCCTTGTTAAAAGAGCACACTTGGCAAGGAATGTAATACATTGGCCCTGCCCCCAGGAACGCCTCCTCCTCCTGGGCAGTCTCACTTGTTGCCCCAGACCCTGGTGCAGCTTCCTCTTCTGATAGTCCTGTGGGACCTGAGCCCTTTTGACTACATTCCAGTGTGTCTCTGCCTGTCTTGGTATAGGTCATCATCTGTGACCCAATCTCTTTGTTCTCTGATTACTCCACTTGAAGTCCCTGTCCTGAACCAGTCCCCATGGCCCCACCTCATTACATTCCTGCTCAGTCCTGTAGCTGTGCCGCCCACCCAGGCCCAGATCACTGTAAGGTGCAGTCCCTGGAGGCAAAGTATTACCCCAGGTCTTGCTGAGGCTTGTTTTGGCCCCCACCCTGACACAAATAGAGAGTTAGATGACATAACATATTCAAAGCTAGGTTGAGTAGATAATGAAATTTCCTGATACCACAGCCAATGTACATACACATTTGACCAATTTAATATCCCTAGGATAAAGCTAAATATCAAGGCTTGTATAGAAAGCCTAGTGCCTGTGCATCTGGGCTGCCCTAGAAAATGGTAGGTTATATCATTTTGGGGTAAAACTCTTAGTCTTCTTGGCACAGTTCCTTTTGGTTAGGCGAGTGTGATGCCCTAGCTCTTGCCCACATGAGGCTGCCATTGCAGACATGATTTCAGGTATCCTGTCTGGGCCTGTAGGTAGATGTTTTTGGATGACTGTGCAAGCTAAGCCCTCCATGATCTGACTCCTACCTGCTTGCTGAGACTTTTTGGATTGTAACTTTTTAAATTTTTTTAGACGGAGTCTCGCTCTGTTGCCCAGGCTGGAGTGCAGTGGCATGATCTCGGCTCACTGCGACCTCCACCTCCCAGGTTCAAGCGATTCTCCTGCCTCAGCCTCCTGAGTAGCTGGGACTACAGGCGCCCGCCACCATGCCCAGCTAATTTTCGTATTTTTAGTGGAGATGGTGTTTCACCATATTGGCCAGGCTGGCCTTGAACTCCTGACCTTATGATCCACCTGCCTCGGCCTCCAAAGTGCTGGGATTACAGGCGTGAGCCACCACACCCAGCTGGATTGTAACTTTTTATTGAAGTATGACATATATACAGAAAAATATATAACTCATTAGTGTACAGATACATGAATTTTCACAAAATGTTGAATAACCAGCACCCAGATTAAGAAACAGTGGTACTAGCATCCACGAACTCCTTTTGTGTTCTCTTTCCAGTCACTCCTCCCAGCTCTTGCCCTGTTTTGGCTATATTGAGCTAATTACAGTACCCACCCCCTACCCCAGCACACCGTTCTCTCTTGCCCTCCTGCCCGTGCACAGCCTTGGACTGCCCGGCCTCACCTACTCATTGTTCAAAACTCAGGTGTCAGCCTCCCCTGATGGGCTAGGTCTGCTTCCTTTGTACTTTCCTCCTCTATTTTGTAATTGTTTACTGGCAGCTGCCTGAGGATGGAGACTATCTGAGTCACCAGGTTTCCTGGCACCCAGCACACTCTTCGTATAGAGCAAACTCCAGAAATGTTTGCTTATTGCACAGTTTGTTTAAAATATTTGAAGTCACTTCTCACTTTCCTTGATCTTCTCTGACTCTGCCCCAAGCACATATCATTCCTCTTCTGCCTTCCTAACTCCTTTTTACCCCTTCTAGCTTTTTTCAAAACACATAGCGCTTTCTGGGTCTCCTGCCTGCCTCCATACTCACCCTCACTTTTGCTCAGGCTGTGCTTATGCCCCGTCCACACCTGTCCCAGCATCCCACACCCAGATTTCCCACACACCAACCTACTGACTGTTGCAGCACCATGTTTCAGTCCCCAGACTGCGGGCCTCAGCCATGCAATAGTTCACAGAGAGCATTCTCTGGGCCAGCCCCCTGCCGCAACAAACCTTCAATCGCTATTCTGCAGGCTCTGCTTTATTTGAGTCAGATTTATTTTGTGTTTTGCCCATGTTCATGACTGTGTATTACACTTCATAAGTTTTTCTTCCTCAAGAACATTGGTTTCCTTTAATATTCTTGTATTTTTAAAAAAGATTTCATATGTATTGCTGAATGATATTCATTCATTCATTTCTTCATTTGTTCATTTATCACATGTGCCAGGAACTGTGCTAGGTGCTGGAGAGCCAAAGTTAAGATAAATGTATTGCCCTTGAGAAACTCACAGAGAAATGGGGAGAGAGAGAGAAACATATGCAGATTATTATAAGATAGCATTGGTATTGAATGAGATAGGCTTATTAACACAGGGATTAAGAGTAGGTACCGGAGTCAGCTATGTGGTTTTGGTCACATTACTGAAGCTTTCTGTTTCTGTGTCTTGGTTTCTTGACCTGTAAAATGGGTAGAATGTGTGGTTTTTATCTCAGTAAAACTGTTATAAGGAGCAGAAATAGAGCTTTCACAGGGCTATTGTGATGTTTCCTGAGGACCTTTTTGAGTCAGAAACTGTTCTCGATGCAGAGGATACAGTACAGTGCCTGGCACCTAGGAAGTGATCCATAAATGTCAGCTATAATCACGGTTTACGTTACCACTTTTGCTTGGGCTCATAGACAAAGTGACCTTTCACCTGGCTATCGAAGGAATGGTTTCTACTAGAAAAAGGGCAGAGAAGGATGGCTTAGGCAGAAGGAATAGCCTAAGAACAGACACAGAAGAATGAAACAGCATGATGTTTTCAGAAATTGGAATAGTCCAGTGTAGCTGGAGGACAGGGCGTGTGTGGAAGAGTGGTGAGAGGTGAAACTGGAGAAATGAGACCCAGTGGTGAAGGGTCTTGTTTGCTGTTGGAGTTTAGACTTAACCCGATAGATGAAATGGAACCATCAGAAGCCTTTAAAGACTGGCTTGCCACAATCTGAACTGCTTTAGAAGGCTCCTTTGGTGCTTCTGTGGATGGACTTGGTTGAGAGGCAATTGGGAGACCGCTAAGGAGGAGAGGGAAAGGCTGCTGGAGAGAGATGATGAGAGCAAGAACTGAAGGGATAAATGCTCCAGAGGTGGATCCACAGGGCTTGGTGACTGGTGGAGGAAAGAACATGGGAGCTGGAGGGTGAAGGGTTGCCAGGGTATCTGGCTAGTTGTTGATGCCGGTTACCGACAAAGAATAGCAGGAGGAACAGATTTTTCCTTCCCAAAGACTACTTCAGTCTATGGAAGGAAGACTGCTTCTTCCTGATCCTAGGAGCAAGTATTCTAAAACTTACAAGTCCATTCGACTAGGCTGTGAGCCTCTTTTTCTCTCTTGGGCCTTATAAACAGTCAGTTTCAGACAAGCAATTATTAACCTCAGGCAATTAGGGCAGGAGATGACTGTGTTTATTTCACTCCTTGTGTCTCCTCTGGGGGAGAGAGGAGAAAGTCATGTGTTTGTTTTCACCATACTGCCCGAATGGATGGAGTTGGAGCATTAGCCTCCATCCTCTGGTAACAGACACATGGACCTCTTCTCTTGCCTACTCCCAATCCATAGAGAACTATGTTAAGTTAAAAAGTTCTTTTCAGTGTTTTCCCTCTCTTGGCCAGTTTCCCACCAAAACATTCAGATTTTTGACCCAATGAAAGAATCAATCCCTAGCTCACTCTAGCTGTTGGGCTCCAGAACAGCACCTTTCCCACTACTGCCACCTCCCTATCCCAGAGTGACCTGGTTCTGAGTCTAAAGTCTGTGGCTCAGCAGATGTATGCATGCCACTGCTGGTGTCACAACTTACCTGAGCATGATTCTGTTCCTACACAGTCGTAATTATGAGTACCCTGGATACAGGACATCATGACTGGCACTGTCAATATGGCGAGACATCCCCCCTCTCCATAGAATTCTGTCCTGTTACTTCTAGCTTCTTTCTTTGTCTGCCTCCCTTCTACTTTCTGTCAGCTAGGGTTGTTCTAGCTGATGAGTTTCCTTGGTTTGAAGAATAAAGCACACAAAGTTCTTTTCTCTCCACTCCCTTGTCTGTGAAGTTGTCATGTTTATAACCCTTTGTCTTCCAAGGTAGTTTTTAGATGTTTCAAGTATACAGACCGCTTTGGTGGCAAAAGATCTCGTCAATTATCTCTTCCTGTTTGTCTCTAGAGCTGGATTAGCAGAGAGGTAAAACTCCTTGGACTGGAGTGACTGGTTCCTCCTTTTATGAAACACCATTGAGAGGATGTGTTATTTTTTTTTTTTTATTGAAACAGGGACTTACTCTGTCACCCAGGCCGGAGTGCAATGGTTCAGTCTTAGCTTACTGTGGCCTCAACCTCTAGGGCTTAAATGATCCTACCACCTCAGCCTCCTAAGTAATTGGGACCACAGGTGTGTGACACCGCAACCAGCTTATTTCTTTTATTTTTATTTTTGTAGAGATGGGGTTTCACTATGTTGCCCAAACTAGTCTCTAACTCCTGGGTTCAAGCAGTCCTCCCACCTTGGCCTTTCAAAGTGCTGGGATTACATGTGTGAACCACCATGCCCAGCCTGTTATTTTCAGTAAATAGTTGACCCCACACTAATGAGAGTGAGCATGGATATTGTCATTTTAGAAAACATCATTACAAGACACCTGTTGGGCTTTATACCTTGGACCATCAATTGCACCCTACTGATTTCTGGGCCACTTGGAAACTCCTGTTGTAAACTAGGGCTCTCTATCCTTAGTTCTAGAGTATCCTGTTGTCTTAAGGGAATAGCTATTTTTTCAAAGAAGTTAGCTTTTTTCTAATGACAAAAACAAAGCATGTTCACTTTAGAAAGTTTAGAAAATGCAGGCTGGGCGTGGTGGCTCAAGCCTGTAATCCCAGCACTTTGGGAGGCCGAGACGGGCGGATCACGAGGTCAGAAGATCAAGACCATCCTGGCTAACACAGTGAAACCCCGTCTCTACTAAAACTACAAAAAAACTAGCCGGGCGAGGTGGTGGGCGCCTGTAGTCCCAGCTACTCGGGAGGCTGAGGCAGGAGAATGGCGTGAACCCGGGAGGCGGAGCTTGCAGTGAGCTGAGATCCAGCCACTGCACTCCAGCCTGGGCGACAGAGCCAGACTCCGTCTCAAAAAAAAAAAAAAAAAGAAAATGCAGTGAAGCAAAAATGAAAAATTGTTCATAATTTCACTACCCAGAGATAACCACTATGAACTTTGTGGCCTTGGCTTTTAGTCTTCTATTTATTTACTTATTTTTGGTAGTCTGAGACTGGGCAATTTACAAAAGAAAGAGGTTTAATTGGACTCATAGTTCCACATGGCTGGGGAAGGTCTCACAGTCATGGCGGAGGGCAAAAAGCACTTCTTACATGGCGGTGGCAAGAGAGAATGAGGAAGAAGTAAAAGCGGAAACCTCTGATAAACCATTAGATCTTGGGAGACTCATTCACTATTACGAGAATAGCATGGGAAAGACCAGCTCCCATGATTCAATTACCTTCCCCTGGGTCCCTCCCATAACACATGGGAATTCTGGGAGATACAATTCAAGTTGAGATTTAGGTGGGGACACAGCCAAACCATATCATTCTGCCTCAGCCCCTCCAAATCTCATGTCCTCACATTTCAAAACCAATCATGCCTTCCCAGCAGTCCCCCAAAGTCTTAACTCATTTTAGCGTTAGCCCAAAAGTCCACAGCTTAAAGTCTCATCTGAGACAAGGCAAGTCCCTTCTGCCTATGAACCTGTAAAATCAGAAGCAAATTAGTTACTTCCTAGATACAATGGGGGTATAGGCATTGGGTAAATACAACCATTACAAATAGAAATTGGCCAAACCAAAGGAGCTACAGGCCTCATACAAGTTGGAAATCCAGCAGGGCAGTCGATCTTAAAGTTCCAAAATGATCTTCTTTGACTTCATGTCTCACATCTGGGTCATGCTGATGTAAGAGGGGGCTTCCCACAATCTTGGACAGCTCCATCCTTGTGGCTTTGCAGGGTATAGCCTCCCTCTCAGCTGCTTTCACAAGCTGGTGTTGAGTGTCTGTGGCTTTTCCAGGCCCACAGTGCAAGCTGTTGGTGGATCTACCATTCTGGGATCTGGAGGACGGTGTCTGTTTTCTCAGCTCCACTAGGTGGTGCCCCAGTAGGGACACTGTGTGGGGGCTCTGACCTCACATTTCCCTTCCACACTGCCCTAGCAGAGGTTCTCCATGAGGGCCCCGCCCCTACTGCAAACTTTTGCCTGGGCACCCAGGCTGGAGTGCTGTGGCACAGTCTTGGCTCACTGCAGCCTCTGCCTCCCAGGTTCAAGCAATTCTCCTGCCTCAGCCTCCTGAGTAGCTGGGATTATAGGCGCCCGCCACTACCCCTGGCTAATGTTTATTTTTAGTAGAGACGAGGTTTTACCATGTTGGCTAGGCTGGTCACGAACTCCTGGTCTTGATCTGCCTGCCTTGGCCTCACAAAGTGCTGGGATTACAGACTTGAGTTACTTTGCGTGCTGGCTTTTAGTCTTCTAAAAAATGTTTGTGCATGTTTTTTAATAAAAGAAATGATAATATATGTCTCTTTTATAAACTTCATTTAATAGGATATTATAAACACCTTTCTGTGTCATTGCATATTCTTAATAGCATCATGTTTAATGATTTCATAGTAGTCCATTTTACATAGGAAGTGAGGACATTACTAATAAAATTAATATACTTTCGTTTGAAAAAAAACATGAATTGTCATGAATGTAGCAGGTAAGGAAGGGCTGTTGTAAAGAGTGATAAGTGTTGCAACAGTCAAAGGGATGGGTTTCCAGCTCTGAATAACATAAGCAATAATTGTAGGCTTAGTAAATTGGTACATTAGATAGGACATGGATGTTAATAGACTTGATCCTTTATACATCTTTGGGTTGAAATTTTGTAAAATCGTTCTAGGTCTCAAAATTTCACAAGATTTATGCCTGTAGTGTCTCAGGTTGCCAAAGGTAGATGGTTTTGACTTTCTTGGTTTTCTTTCATTGGAAATCAAGCCAAGAAGCTCTGACTGTGTGAATTTGCATAGCACCTTGTGTACCAGGAGGCACTTGGCAGGTGATTATTTGAGCAGTTATGGAAGGTTTTTTGTTGAGAGGGACTCACTGAGTCTAATCATGATTGATGAGGCTGGATTATTCCATACATTTCTTTCTTTTTACAGGCAGTGCTTTCCTCAGTGCTATTTTTCTTGCCTTAGCGACATACCAGTCTCTGTACCCCCTTACCTTGTTTGTCCCAGGACTCCTCTATCTCCTCCAGGTAAGCGCTTGCTGGTCAGAAGCCAGCACCCAAGTGACATTTAATACATGACCTGGTCCCTGCTCGGGGGAAGTAAGGGCATGGGTTAGTAAAGGCAGCAGGAAACTTGCTCCTAGTTGAAAATACAAACACGTAGAAACTTGACTAACTTTTTTTTTTTTTTTTTTTTTTGAGGCGGAGTGTAGCTCTGTCGCCCAGGCTGGAGTGCAGTGGCCGGATCTCAGCTCACTGCAAGCTCCACCTCCCGGGTTCATGCCATTCTCCGGCCTCAGCCTCCCGAGTAGCTGGGACTACAGGCGCCCGCCACCTCGCCCGGCTAGTTTTTTGTATTTTTTAGTAGAGACGGGGTTTCACCGTGTTAACCAGGATGGTCTCGATCTCTTGACCTCGTGATCCGCCCATCTCGGCCTCCCAAAGTGCTGGGATTACAGGCTTGAGCCACCGCGCCCGGCCAACTTGACTAACTTTAAACAAAGTAGACTTAGTGATCATTAACTCCCAACTACAGTAGACCTCCCCATATCTGCAGGGGATATGTTCTAAAGCCCCTAACGGAGGCCTGAAACTGCATTTGGTACCAAACCCTACATATACTATGTTTTTTCTATCTAATAACTAAGATAACTACTAAGTGACTAACAGGCAGGGATACACTAGACAAAGGGGCGATTCATGTCTCGAGTGGGACAGAGCAGGACAGTGTGAGATTTCATCACACTACTCAGAATGGTATGCAATTTAAAACTTATGAATTGTTTGTTTCTGGAATTTTCCATTTTAGTACCGCAGTTGACAACAGGTAACTGAAACCATGGAGAGTGAAACCTCAGATAAGGGAGGCACTACTGTATGCATATCCTTGCGAATGTATAAGTGCATTTTATTTTAGATATTTGCAAATGCAACTATCTTGAATTTTTCTTTTCTCAACTAATGATCCCCTCTGAGCTCATTTCTTTAACTTTTCTTTGTAATAACACTTTGTAACATTCTTACAGGACTTAAATGGAGTATGTGCATCTGATATAATGCTTGGAACATTGTGGGTGATCAATAAACATTAATTGAAGAACACAAATAGCTGACATTTACTGAGAATGGATTACACGTCAGGCACCATGCTAAGCACTCTGTAGGCATCATCTCATTTTAACCTTATAAGAACTTTATGGAGTAGGTCATATTATTAGCCATGTATTAGTCTAGTATTAGCCATATTAGACACATGAATTGAAACTGGAATGTTGGGAGGTTAAGTCACTTAAGGTCACAGGACCAGCGAGTGACATTGCTGATATATGAACTGTGGCCATCTGATGCCAGAGCTTGCTCTCTAATCATCTTTTTCTACTCAAATGAGAATAGTACATGTTTCTTCAAGAGGAAGTAACTGCATGCAGGCCCCACATTGTCCAGATCTTTTCTTACAAGAGAAATGTTTCTTGAAAGTGTACAGGTGACAGTGCCAGGACTTAGACCCAGAAATGTCTGATTTCGGAGTCTTTCTTAATCTCAAGCACTGCTAAAGCTGAGTGTGTATTCCATTTATTGAAATAGGCCATATGCATGTTATTTTAAATTATTTCATAATATTGTGTTGATGCAGACAATGATTCATGGTTTGCTTGATCTTTTTCTTATTTGGGGAATTTGAGATATGTCTTTATTTATGTTTGAGATATGTCATTTATATTAATTGTCACTAATATAAATAATGTAGAAATTTTTTTTGTTTTTTTTTTTTGAGAGCAGGGCCTTGCTCTGTCACCCAGGCTGGAGTGCAGTGGCACAATCTCAGCTCACTGCAGCCTCCATCTCCCAGGCTCAATCAATCCTCTCACTTTAGCCTCCTGAGTAGCTGGGACTACAGGCGTGTGCCACCACACCCAGCTAATTTTTTGTAGAGATGGGGTTTCGCCATGTTGCCCAGACTGGTCTTGAATTCCTGGGCTCAAGCAATCCACCCACACACCTTGGTCTCCCAAAGTGCTAGGTTTATAGGAATGAGCCACTTGACCCAGCCAGAAATTTGTTTTTATTTGTTTTCTCTTTCTTTTTCTTATTTTTGAGACAAGGGTCTCACTCTGTTGTCTAGGATGGGATGTGCAGTGCAGCAATCAGAGTTCACTGCAGCCTCAACCTCCCGGCCTCAAGCAATCCTCTCACCCCACCCTCCCTAGTAACTGGGACTATGGGCATGCACCACCACACCCAGCTAATTTTTGTATTTTTTTGTAGAGATGGGGTTTTGCCATGTTGCCCAGGCTGGTCTCAAACTCCTGGGTTCAAGCGATCCTTCCCCCTTGGCCTCTCAAAGTGCTAGGATTACAGGTGTGAGCCACCATGCCCAGCTTGAAATTATTTTCTTCAAGTATGTTCCTTTAGCTAAATCATTGGACCCAAGGTGAAAAGTTGTATTGTTCTTATTAGGCAATTATACCAGATTGTTCACCAGAAAGCCTGAACCAGTTTGCAGTGCCACCATCAGTATCTAAAGGGAAGTGGACCACTTGCCTCCCCATCTGCCAGCACTGACTTTTCAAGTTTGATTTATGATTGCCAGTTCAGTAGATGTGTCACCATACTGTGAAGTTATTTTGCTTTGATGTTCTCTCTGTATTCTTACTGAGTTGAAGCATCTTTCCACATGACAATGTGCTGCTTGTATTTTCTGTTTTATTTCCTTTTTTTATTTTTTATTTATTTATTTATTTTTTTGAGACGGAGTCTTGCTCTGTAGCCCGGGCTGGAGTGCAGTGGCCGGATCTCAGCTCACTGCAAGCTCCGCCTCCCGGGTTCACGCCATTCTCCTGCCTCAGCCTCCGGAGTAGCTGGGACTACAGGCGCCCGCCACCTCGCCCGGCTAGTTTTTTGTATTTTTAGTAGAGACGGGGTTTCACTGTGTTAGCCAGGATGGTCTCGATCTCCTGACCTCGTGATCCGCCCGTCTCGGCCTCCCTAAGTGCTGGGATTACAGGCTTGAGCCACCGCGCCCGGCCTCTTTTTTATTTCCTATTTATGGCTTATTCTTTAGAAAGTCTAAGCACTAAGAATATATATAGCCAGACTTTTTATACAACTATGTATCAAATAAATAATATAGTATATTTATTCATACACATGAATGGACCAGAAATTTAAAAATGGTTTCTGAGCTTGTCCAACCTGCAAAAAATGAATAAGTAAATAAAAGAAGATAAAAATGGTTTCTTAAGCCAATCTCTATGCACCACTTTATATAAAACAACTTCTGTTTAAAACTAAAGGAAATTTCCTCCTGACACTAGTGGACAGTACAACTGACTCATGAAGTCAAGCAGCTCCTCTACCAATATTGACTAAGTACCTATAATGTGCTAGATACTATGCCAGACTGCAGACATAAAGCAATTGAAGGATGCTGAGCAGGTGAGTGCTCCAGGAAGATTGTTTTGGCAGCAGCCTGTGGGGTAGATGGGAGTAGGAAGAACTGAAGTTGGGAAAGCTTAGAACATTGTACTAGATCAAGTCAGAGGGGTAAATTTGGGGCCCAAACCAGTGTCAGAGGAGATGGAGAGATGAGAGACTAGATGCAGGGGAATTCTAGGAGGTAGAATCAGCTGTGCTTGGCAACTGTCTGTATATGGGGACAGGAGTGGAAGAGTTTGAGATGAACTTCAGGATCCCATTTATGCAGAAATTAAAACTCCATCTCCCACTATATTTGTATATATATTTTTATAAGTCTATGAAGTAGCCTGGTATATTAGTCCATTCTTATGCTGCTTTAAAGAACTGCCCAAGCCAGGCGTGGTAGCTCACACCTGTAATCTCAGCACTTTGGGAGGCTGAGGCGAGTGTATCACTTGAGGTCAGGAGTTTGAGACCAGCCTGGCCAACATGACGAAACTTCATCTCTACTAAAACTACAAAGATTAGCCAGACATGGGGGAGCGTGCCTGTAATTCCAGCTACTTGGGAGGCTGAGGCAGGAACATTGCTTGAACTTGGGAGACAGAGGTTGCAGAGAGCCTAGATCGCACCACTGTACTCCAGCCTGGGTGATGAAGTGACACTCTGTCTCAAAAAAAAAAAAAAAAGAAAAGGAAAAGAACTACCGAGACTTGGTTAATTAATTTATTTTTGCTGGTGGTACATGAAATACTTTTTTTAAATTTTTTAAAAAATTTTACTTTAAGTTCTAGAATACACGTGCTAAACATGCAGGTTTGTTACATAGGTATACATGTGCCATGGTGGTTTGCTGTACCAATCAACCCATCATCTAGGTTTTAAGCCCCACATGCATTAGGTATTTGTCCTAACACTCTCCCTCCTTTTGTCCCCCACCCCGTGACAGGCCCTGGTGTGTGATGTTTCCCTCCCTGTGTCCATGGGTTCCCATTGTTCAACTCCCACTTATGAGTGAGAACATGTGGTGTTTGGTTTTCAGTTCCTAGGTTAGTTTGCTAAGGATGATGGTTTCCAGCTTCATCCATGTCCCTGCAAAGGATGTGAACTCTTTTTTATGGCTGCATAATATTCCATGGTGTATATATGCCACATTTTCTTTATCCAGTCTATCATTGCTGGGCATTTGCATTTGTTCCAAGTCTTTGCTATTGTAAGTAGTGCTGTAATAAACATACGTGTGCTTGTGTTTTATAGTAGAATGCTTTATAATCCTTTGGGTATATACCCAGTAATGGGATTGCTGGGTCAAATGGTATTTCTGGTTCTAGATCCTTGAGGAATCACCACACTGTCTTCCACGATGGTTGAACTAATTTCCACTCCTACCAACAGTGTAAAAGCGTTCCTATTTCTCTGCATCCTTGCCAGCATCTGTTTTTTCCAGACTTTTTAATGATTGCCATTCTAACTGGTATGAGATGGTATCTCATTGTGGTTTTGATTTGCATTTCTCTAATGACTAGTAATGATGAGCTTTTTTCATGTTTCTTGGCCACATAAATGTCTTCTTTTGAGAAGTGTCTGTTCATATCCTTTGCCCACTTTTTGATGCTTTTTTTTTTTTTTTTCCTGAGACGGAGTTTTCCTGTGTCACCCAGGCTGGAATGCAGTGGCATGATCTCGGCTCACTGCAACCTCCACCTCCCGGGTTCGAGCGATTCTCCTGCCTCAGTCTCCCAAGTAGCTGGGACTGCAGGCACGTGCCACCATGCCTGGTTACTTTTTTGTATTTTTAGTAGAGACGGGGTTTCACCATGTTAGCCAGGACGGTCTCAATCTCCTGACCTCATGATCTGCCCGCCTCAGCCTCCCAAAGTGCTGGGATTACAGGCATGAACCACTGCGCCTGGCCTGTTTTTTTCTTGTAAATTTGTTTAAGTTCCTTGTAGATTCTGGATATTAGACTTTTGTCAGATGGATAGATTGTAAAAATTTTCTCCCATTCTGTAGGTTGCCTGTTCACTCTGATGATAGTTTCGTTTCTTTTTTTTTTTTTTTTTGAGACAGAGTCTCACTCTGTTGCCCAGGCTAGAGTACAGTGGATCCCGGCTCACTGCACGCTCTGCCTCCTGGGTTCACGTCATTCTGCCTCACCCTCTGGAGTAGCTGGGACTACAGGCGCCCGCCACCACGCCCAGTTAATGTTTTGTATTTTTAGTCGAGACGGGGTTTCACCTTGTTAGCCAGGCTGGTCTCGATCTCCTGACCTCGTGATCCGCCTGCCTCAGCCTCCCAAAGTGCTGGGATTACAGGTGTGAGCTACCGCTCCCGGCCATGATAGTTTCTTTTGCTGAGCAGAAGCTCTTTAGTTTAATCAGATCCCATTTGTCAATTCTGGCTTTTGTTGCAATTGCTTTTGGTGTTTTAGTCATGAAGTCTTTGCCCATGCCTGTGTCCTGAATGGTACTGCCTAGGTTTTCTTCTACGGTTTTTGTGGTTTTAGGTTTTACGTTTCAGTCTTTAATCCATCTTGAGTTAATTTTTGTATAAGGTGTAAGGAAGAAGTCCAGTTTCTGTTTTCTGCATATGACTAGCCAGTTTCCCCAGCACCATTTATTAAATAGGGAATCCTTTCCCCATTGTTTGTTTTTGTCAGGTTTGTCAAAGATCAGATGGTTGTAGATGTATGGTGTTACTTCTGAGGCCTATGTTCTGTTCCATTGGTCTATATATCTGTTTTGGAACCAGTACTATGCTGTTTTGAGTACTGTAGCCTTGCAGTGTAGTTTGAAGTCAGGTAGCATGTTGCCTCCAGCTTTGTTCTTTTTGCTTAGGATTGTCTTGGCTATACGGACTCTTTTGGGGTTCCATATGAAATTTAAAGTAGTTTTTCCTAGTTCTGTGAAGAAAGTCAATGGTAGCTTGATGGGAATAGCATTGAATCTATAAATTACTTTGGGCAGTATGACCATTTTCATAATATTGATTCTTCCTATCCATGAGCAAGGAATTTTTTTCCATTTGTTTTGTCCTCTCTTATTTCCTTGAGCAGTGGTTTGTAGTTCTCGAAGAGGTCCTTCACATCACTTGTAAGTTGTATTCTTAGGTATTTTATTCTCATTGTAGCAATTGTGAATGGACGTTCACTCATGATTTGGCTCTCTGCTTGTCTATAATTGGTGTATAAGAATGGTTGTGATTTTTGCACATTGATTTTGTATCCTGAGACTTTGCTGAAGTTGTTTATCAGCTTGAGGAGTTTTTGGGCTGAGACGATGGGGTTTTCTAAATATACAGTCATGTCATCTGCAAACAGAGACAATTAAACTTCCTCTTTTCCTATCTGAATACCCTTTATTTGTTTCTCTTGCCTGATTGCTCTGGCCAGAACTAATGCTATGTTGAATAGGAGTGGTAAGAGAGGGCATCCTTGTCTTGTACCAGTTTTCAAAGGGAATGTTTCCAGCTTTTGCCCATTCGGTATGATATTGAGACTTGGTCATTTATAAAGGAAAGAGGTTTAATTGACTCACAGTTCCACATGACTGGGGAGGCCTCAGGAGACTTACAATTATAGTGGAAGGGGAAGCAAACATGTCCGCCTTCACATAATGGCAGGAAGGAGAGGTGCCAAGCAAAGAGGGAAAAGACCCTTATAAAACCATCAGATCCTATCAGGAGAAGAGCAGCATGGGGGTAACCATCTCCATGATTCAGTTACCTCCCACCAGGTCCATTCCATGACATGAGGGGACTATGGGAACAACAATTCAAGATGAGATTTGAATGGGGACACAGCCAAATTATATCACCTGGGCCTTGTGGGTCATAGCCGGGTATTTGAAAATCAGTGTAGTCACATCCAGGAAACAAAACCACCTGTTTAAATATGAAGGAGGGGTCAGGCATGGTGGCTCACGTCTGTAATCCCAGCACTTTGGGAGACCGAGGTGGGTGGATCACCTGAGGTTAGGAGTTCGAGACAAGCCTGGCCAACATAGCAAAACCCCGTCTCTACTAAAAATACAGAAATTAGCTGGGCATGGTGACTGGTGCCTGCAATCCCAGCTACTCGGGAGGCTGAGGCAAGAGAATTGCTTGAATGCGGAAGGCGGAGGTTGCAGTGAGCTGAGATTGCGCCACTGCACTCCAGCCTGAGTGACAGAGTGAGACTCTGTCTCAAAAAAAAAAAAAAAAAAAAAGTGAAAAAAAATGTGAACATGGAAACAGAAGAGGAAATATTCTTTTTTGTTTTGTAACAGGGTCTTACTCTGTCACCCAGGTTGGAATGCAGTGCTGTGAACATGGCTCACTGCAGCCTAGACTTCCTGGGTTCAGGCAGTCCCCTTGCCTCAGCCTCCTGAGTAGCTGGGACCACAGGTATGTGCCACCATGGCTGGCTTATTTTTTGGTTTGTTTGTTTGTTTGTTTTTAGAGATGGGGTCTCACTTTGTTGCCCGGGCTGGTCCTGAATTTCTGAGCTAAAGCAGTCCTCTCACCTCAGCCTCCCAAAGTGCTAGGATTACAGGCATGAGCCACCACAACCAGCCTAAAATTATTCTTTAGGGCTGAGTTTCTGCCAGACTACTAAGTGGATCCTTTGAAGTTGAGTTTCACAGGGATCCATAGGCTCCAAGGAGAGAAGCTAGAACTAATGGTTGATTGGTACAAGAAGCTTAGTATAAGGTAGTTCTGTGACAGAATGAGATGTCCTAAGTGAGGTGAGTTCCCTGTGAATCATGGTGTTTAGGCCAGAGGCTGAATGGCCACTTGTTGGGGAGTTGTAGCAAAGCTGTGAGTACCAGAGTGAGTGGCTGGACCCTGATCAGCTTCAGAATGCTTTCTACTTCGGAATCTGAATCAAAATGGATTTGATAACCTTTAGGAGCTGACACATCTGCTCTTGACATTCTCTTTTTCTCCAAGTTTTTTTCGAGCCCTACGTAGGCATAGACCTCTAGGAAAGGTGGTGTAATGTAGTATGTAAGGGCACAGCTTGACTGGGACATCTTGTTATGACAGAAAGCAAAGTAGTCCTCAAAGTCTAACAGGACTAAGTCAGAAAAACACTGGTACCAGCTGAAAGGGGCTCATACCACCCCAATTTGGGAATTTCTGAGCATCAAAAGAATGAAAACCAGTAATTATAAAACACTGGATAAAAATCCATGTGTTTGGCTGGGCACGGTGGCTCACGCCTATATTCCCAGCACTTTGGGAGGCCAAGGCAGGCGGATCACTTGAAGTCAGTAGGTCAGACTAGCCTGGACAACATGGTGAAACTCCTTCTCTACTGAAAATACAAAATGAGCCAGGCATGGTGGTGGGTGCCTGTCATCCCAGCTACTCGGGAGGCTGAGGCACGAGAATCGCTTGAACCCAGGAGGCAGAGGTTGCAGTGAGCCGAGATCGCACCACTGCACTCCAGCCTGGGCCACAGTGCAAGACTCTTGTCTCAAAAAAAAAAAAAAAAAAAAAAAAAAATTCATGTGTCCATAGTGGTGCTCACTAAAAGGGCAAGAAGAGAAAAAAATATATAGACCATCATCAGATGTGGCTATTTTACCAGTTTCTCACTCTGAAAGTAAATAATTAAAAGCAAAGAACTGAGCAGTTACTCTGCCTTTTAAAAAGGAACCATAGCTGGGTGCAGTGGCTCGTAGTGGGTGCAGTGTTGGGAGTCCCAGCACTTTGGGAGGCTGAGGCAGAAGGATCACTTGATCCCAGGAGTTTAAGACCAGTCTGGGTACAACCCAGAAGCACAACTCTGTACAGTCCCATGGCACAGACTCTGTGCACAACTCTGTGCAGTCCCACAGCAGTGTCTAGGGGGGTACTTATGACCCCTGGAGCTGCAGAAGGTGTTTGTTACATTGTGCTCTTTTAGCTTTGCCATCCTCTGATGGCTTAAGCATTCCACATCTCAGTATGACAGCCCTCGGTATCCCAACCTCTTGTTTGGCGTCCAGGAAGTATCAGGTTGCACAAATCAATTGGAGATGGTAAATGCAGGGGATCTTATTGCTGATGAAAGTAGCTGTCAATGGGATGGAGATCTGGAAAGGGGATTGAGTGGGAAAGTGGTCTTCCCCTGAGTTCAGTCATTCCTGGCTGAACTCTTCTCTAAGGTCCCACCATCAAGGCATCCCTCTGAAATCAAGCTGCTTCTCTCCAACATCTGGCTGCTGCTTCTCTCTCCTTCTCTGCCACTCCGCTGCCAGTGGAGCCTGGGGTTTTTATGAGTACAGGATGGGGGGCAGGGCAGGCCAGGGTGGTTTTTGAAAAGGCAACAGGGATGTGAAGTTCTCCCTTTAGGTCAGGGGTCCAGGCTTGAGGGTGGGGCCCTCACCAGGAACTGCCCTTTTCTACCCAGTATTTCCCTGCCTCCTGTCTGTATCACATGGATGCTAAAATCACTGGGTGAATGGTTTTTAGAGAACAGTGTATTTGCATTTGCATTGTGTCAAAACATTATTGCCTAGTCCCTACCCTCTAGATTCTTTGCTAATAGCAAAGGGAAAATACATATTTATGGCCGGGCATGGTGGCTCATGCCTATAATCCCAACACTTTGGGAGGCTGAGGCAGGTGGATCACGAGGTCAGGAGTTCAAAACCAGCCTGGTCAAGGTGGTGAAACCCTGTCTCTACTAATAATACAAAAATTAGCCGGGCTTGGTTGCGGGTGTCTGTAATCCCAGCTACTCAGGAGGCTGAGGCAGAGAATTGCTTGAACCCGGGAGGCGAAGGTTGCGGTGAACTGAGATCATACCACTGCACTGCAGCCTGGGTGATAGAGCGAGACTCTGTCTCAAAAACAAAACAAAACAAATAGACAAACAAAAATCTTTACGAAGGCATATTCTGGTAGTCACCACCTTAGCTAAGTAATGCAACTCTTATCACTTACAGTGAAACAACTTGATATGATATACTGCTTGGCATCATGCACTACAAAGTACACATTATCAACTCTGAAGTATTCTTATCCAAAAAGTTACCCTTAATGAAGCCTTAAGATCTGACTTTTGGTTTTTAGGAAATAAAAGAGCAGAGAAACGAGTTAAATGACACCACAAGGAAGCAGTAAGACAAACCAGAATGTACTATGGTGTTTTAAGAAAGCTGGTCTGAGTCTGTTCAAAATGTCAATGTCATGAAAAAGAAAAAGTGGAGAAACCGTTCTGGACTAAAGAGACACAATAACTGAATGGAATGGGAGAGTCTTGATTGGATTTTGGGTTAATAAAAACAACTATAAAGGATGTTTTGGGGGACAACTAGAAAATTTTGAAGATAGACTAGATTCTAGATGATGTTAGGGAATTTTTTTTTTTTTTTTTTTTTTGAGATGGAGTCTTACACTGTCGCCTAGGCTGGAGTGCAGTGGCACGATCTCGGCTCACTGCAGCCTCTGCCTCCCAGGTTCAAGCAGTTCTCCTGCCTCAGCCTCCCAAGTAACTGGGACTGCAGGCACCCGTCACCATGCCTGGCTAATTTTTTGCATTTTTAGTAGAGACGGAGTTTCACCATGTTAGCCAGGATGGTCTCGATCTCCTGACCTTGTGATCTGCCTGCCTTAGCCTCCCAAAGTGCTGAGATTACAGGTGTGAGCTACCGCGCCGGCCAGGAATTGTTAATTACCTGGATGTGATGACAGTATTATGGTATGTAGGAGAATGTCCTTATTTTGGGCAACTGCATGCAGAAGTGTTTTGGGGAGAAGTGTCATAAAGTGTTCAACTTTTACATGGTTCAGCAAAAATATATGCATGCAGAAAGATAAAATAAGGCAAGGTATTAATGTTTAATCTAGACAGATATATGGTTGCTTATTGTATTCTTCCAACTTTTCTGCATGTTTGAAAAAATTTATAATAAAAAAGAGGGAAATAGAGTACAGACTCTGATGTCTTGGTTTGGACACTTATTAACTCTGTGACCCCGAGCAAGTGACTATTTAACTTCTCTCTGCCTCTGCAGGGATAATATAATAGTCCCTACTGCAAAGGATTAATACACATCAAGTGGGCCGGGTACGGTGGCTCAAGCCTGTAATCCCAGCACTTTGGGAGGCCGAGGCGGGCGGATCACGAGGTCAGGAGATCGAGACCATCCTGGCTAACACAGTGAAACCCCGTCTCTACTAAAAAATACAGCCGGGCGAGGTGGTGGGCGCCTGTAGTCCCAGCTGCTCGGGAGGCTGAGGCAGGAGAATGGTGTGAACCTGGGAGGCGGAGCTTGCAGTGAGCTGAGATCCGGCCACTGCACTCCAGCCTGGGCGACAGAGCGAGACTCCGTCTCAAAAACAAACAAACAAACAAAAAACAAACATGTCAAGTGTTTAGAACAGAGTCTGATAAAGGCTCAGTAGGTATTAGCTATGATTATTAGTATTCAAATGTTCATGAAAGGACATGATCACCAGTATGTGGGGCGATGAGGGGAAAAGAAAATAGTTCGTCTTTTGAAGTCAGAGGAACTGTAAAAGTTAGTTCGTAGTTACTCCTTTGACACTATAAACGTTCCTCCATTCTGCTGGTGGAATTTCTAGAGAGTCCTGGTGTCTGATCGGTGCCAGAGGTGAAACTATTCTTCCTTTCCTTCATGAGACACAAGATCAAAGGAAGGGGACGCTGCATCTGGCTCCCTGGTGAGTCACTTATGAGAATGGTAGTTTGAGCCCATCTTGTTCCCTCTGGCGACTCAACTCTTCCTCTGACCTTGGCTTAGAGCCTAGTTTCCAAATCAGAGAGAGGTTTAAAATGTTATGATTTGATAGCATGCGGAAAAAAATAGAGAGCCCTAACATGCTCAGGGGCAGGAGCCTCCAATGAAGGAAAGCTGAGTGCACAGGACCGAGAAGCTAAAGCTGTATGGCTTCGAGGGAGACCAGGGGAGGCTTACCGAGATGCTCATGGCGCAGTCTGGGAAGTTTCTAGTTCCCGCCTTCCTTTTGCGTGGGATTCCTAGAGCCTTGGATTCCCTTGGATAGTTTGAGGCCTTTATTTTCTTTCAAAGACAGTAGCAGACACTAGGGGAAATTACCCTGTCAGTGCTCTTTTGGTTTTGCTTTAAATCTTTAAATCCAATCTGACCGTTTCTTATCTTTGAACTAAAAACGTTAATCCTGTGATTTTTTTTTTTTATCCTTTCTAGAGCTTCTGTCAGGTCATGTGATGGTAGCTTACACCAGAGGAGCCAAACTCAGTCAGTTATTTCTTGATAACGGGTCCTTCCCCAAGCCTTCTCTGGGGCCATATTTAGAGTTTTCACACCTTATTTTTTCTTCCTCCAGTCACTTTCTGTTATTTCTGCTTTGTCCAGTTGGGTGCTAGGGCGGAGGTGGCAGTGCCATTAGCTTTGTTTCTTTTTGGAACGGGTAAAAATGAAGGTAAGAGCCTGATCAAGCATTTTCAATAAAGTTTTCTACCAGTTTTGTTGCCTCTAATATATCTGTCATGCAAAATATATCTCCTGGATCTCTTCTTGTGATTCCAAGAACTTAGATGTAAAAACTTTGTTAGGTTAACTCCCTTTAAGAGTTTATTCGGATAACTGGCTTTTTCCCTTTCACACCGTGTCTGAGAAAGGAAATGGTTTCTGTACAGAAAATGCTTTTCTCCCTAGTGCTGTAGAGACTTGGGGAGAGGAAGATAATATAGTTGGGCTTTTTCTGAAGCAGTCTGAGAATTCTTTATTTCCCTAAATATTTTTTATGTGTTAGCAACAATGTGACTTCCGGGATCCTGTAACTGCGAGTCGACGTTTTCAGGTTGAGGGTGCACGTAACCCTTGGGTCACATCTGGCCCACAGATGTGGTTCATTTGACCCTGGTGTTTGACTTTTTCGAAATTAGTAGTCAGCATTTTAAAAATTCATGTGGAAATTTTGTATTTCTGGCTCCTTTTGAGGAATTGTAAGATCTGTCCCCTTTAGGCAGAGCATACCCTCTTCAGATTGCCACAGTCCCTGTTTCATTTCACCTTCACTTGTTTGCTACCTGCCTGGTCCCCTGTAGGGGTGGTGTGTGTGCGTGTCCACTAAAAGGTCTAGAAACAATGACCAACCCAGTATGAATGAACATTCTTAGTGCCCAAATTATGATCTTCAAATACCATTTACCCATTTAGAGAAACTGGAGTTTCTTAGGGAAATGGCTAATTCTAGGTTTTAGGGCAGGAAATGTATAGGATGATCCTAGAATATTGTGATAACAGATAACATGAAAGTTTATCAAAGTCTACTGGAGTCATCTTGAAAGGACTTAGGATCTAACTTGAAGAGGCTCCCACTGACCAAAGAGGGATAATTTGAGTTTCAACAGGGTAAGACTTGCAATAGATTAAAACTCATAAATACATTTAAATCCAGGCATTCATAATGTTACTAAAAAGGAAACCTACTTGGCTAAATTAGGAGAATTGATAAGAAATCAGTTCATTGTATTGAAAACTAAAAAAATAAGTATTTGTCCTGCCTTTCCTGTACCACTAGATAACCATATAGTAGGTGACAGAAATATATCTGTATAAAATTATTCCAACTTACAAATGATAACAAGATGATAGGATAGCATCATTTTACAACCCGTTATGGTCTAGGTACTGAGCATCAATAACTACTAACATCAGAAACAAACAAAACCAAGCCTCCTGACAAAAGAACATTACCCACCACCAAGTTTTGCCAAAAGGATGAAATCCAAAATCGATCAAGCCTCTGGATATAGCTGCAATTTGCAAGAAATACTGAAAACAAGGTATATAATTAGAAAATCCAGATTATGAGATGTTATATGGGTTAAATGTCCCAGATTCTGTAACATATGAATTGTAAGAAGAAAAAAAAAAGATATGGGCAGGAGTAGGCTGGAGTGGAGGAGCTATGATTTCAGAGACTTAACAATTGTATCAAAAATTTTAAAACAGGCAAGGCCTAAACTATAGAAAGGGATGCACATGTAAGTGAAAAACTGTGAAGAAATGCAAGGAAGTGATTATTAAAGCCAGCGTAGTGGTTACTTTGGAGGGAGGAGGGGATTGTGGTCGAATCAGGAAACATGGGAGAACTTGGGGAATGCCTGAAAAGTTCTTTCTGTTGACCTGGGTAGTCCTTACAAGGATGTTCACCTTATAATCATTCACTAAGCTTATATTTGTTCTATGTGATTTCCTGCATTTTGTGTTTGTAATAAAATGGTTTAAAAAATTGATAGTTTTTTTTAGGGCATCATTCTTCCAACCCTTCTACTTACATACATACATACATTTTATTTTTTTGTTGTTTTTTAAGATCGAGCCTTGCTCTGTTGCCCAGGCTGGAGTGCAGTGGCACAATCTCAGCTTACTGCAACCTCCACCTCCCAGGTTAAAGCAATTTTCTTGCCTCAGTTTCCCGAGTAGCTGGAATTACAGGCACCCGCCACCACGCCTGGCTAACTTTGGTATTTTTAGTAGAGACAGGATTTCACTATGTTGTCCAGGCTGGTCTCAAACTCCTGACCTCAAGTGATCTGCCCGCCTTGGCCTCCCAAAGTGCTAAGATTACAGATGTGAGCCACCACACCCGGCCATACATATATTTTATTTTATTTCATTTCATTTCATTTTTCATTTCATTTCATTTCGTTTCATTTAGTTTCATTTCATGACAGAGTCTTGCTCTGTTGCCCAGGCTGGAGTGCAATGGTGCAATCTTGACTCCTGCAACCTCTGCCTCCCAGGTTCAAGTAGTTCTCCCACCTGAGCCTCCCGAGTAGCTGGGATTACAGGCACCCACCACCACACCTGGCTAATTTTTGTATTTTTAGTAGAGACAGGGTTTCACCATGTTGTCCAGACTGGTCTTAAATTCCTGACCTCAGGTGACCTGCCCTCCTTGGCCTTCCAAAGTGCTGGGATTATAGGCGTGAGCCACTGCGCCCAGCCCATACATACATTTTACATACTTAGGTTTTAAGTCAGCATTTGCTGTGGAGCAAAAGAGGTAAGATGAAAGCTCACCTGTTCGCTGGGAAATTTGCAGTGTGAACCTTGTCAAAGTCAAATAAAATATAGAGACAAATCTCTAATGTTTTATTTGGGAAGCAAGAATTGCAATTTGAGGCATACACACAGACTGGGTGGCCTTTGGTATGGCCAAAGAACAAACAGAAGGTTAGGAGTTTTATTAGAAAAAGAAATAGTATATATTGCTTTGAAAGAAAGCTCATTGACCCTAGTCAAGTTTTTGGGAGCTGGAAATCTCTGATTGGTGAGTGACAGTGGTAGGTCAAAGTAGTCTTAGAGTCACAGCAGGCCGTTTCAGCAGCTGGGCTTGTGGAAAATCTAATTGTTGGAGCAGGTGCTGTGTGCCCTGAGTGCTCTTTCCCCTGGCCCTGATTTAGTTGGACATGACAAGAATGACCCCATTTATAGAATCCACTTTTACAACCTCGAGATTAAGTTTGGCTCTAGTGTTTATAAACAACAAGCCATCAGAGGATTGCTGGAGTTTCTTTTTTAGGAATTTTAGGTGTGTCTCACTGTGTAACTGGAGTAGTCCTGCAAGATTAAGTGCAAATTCAGTTTTTATAAATAAATGCAGTACATACTTCAAATTACTTTATCGTTTTAGGGCCCTGTTCCCCAGAGCAAACCTTGACACCAAGACCATGTCTTCAAAACAGAATTATACATAAAATTTTTTGCACATCTTGTAATCACAAGTTTGCCAAGAAAAAAAAATCATTTTCCAGTCTAACATTGACAGCACTTTAGGTTGAATAAAACACTGAGAGAAATGATAGCCAACAGAAACGTGGGGGCCACTGATGGGATTTGCAAAGAGTGAAACCTCATCTCCTGAGTGTTTAGGGCTCGCCTAAGAGAACTGCTTTTTTTTTTTGAGACAGAGTTTTACTCTTGTTGCCCAGGCTGGAGTGCAATGGCATCATCTTGGCTCACTGCAACCTCCGCCTCCTGGGTTCAAGCAATTTTCCTGCCTCAGCCTCCCGAGTAGCTGGGATTACAGGCATGTGCCACCACGCCCAGCTAATTTTGTATTTTTAGTAGAGACGGCATTTCTCCATGTTTGTCAGGCTGGTCTCGAACTCCCAACCTCAGGTGATCTACCTGCCTCAGCCTCCCAAAGTGCTGGGATTATAGGTGTGAGCCACCACGCCTGGCCGAGAACTGCTTTTAACAGCCCACTTGATTCAATTCTTCATGGCCTTGTTTATTCCGTGGCATACATCTTTTTAAATATCAGTAGGGCGGAATGAGAAGATAAAACAATATTTTTACTTGTGAGGGCATTTTTTTTCTCTCCTGGGCTGTTTTCTTCCTCTTTTTTTTCTTCCTCCCTTCTTCTTTGCTAAGTGGCAGTCTTTTTCAGAAGGAAGATCAGACGATCAAGGAATTAACTGAGAACCTAAATACCTTCTTCATTGAATTTGTCTATAGATGCCTTCTCTTTGTTGAATTCTTTTCTCTTTTCTTTCTCTTCTTTTCTCTCCTCTTCTCTTCTCTCTTTTCTCTTCTCTTTTTTCTTTGTTTGAGACAGAATCTCTGTCACCCAGGCTGGAGTGCAATGGCATGATCTCGGCTCACTGCAACCTCTACCTCCCAGGTTCAAGCATCTCTCCTTCCTCGGCTTCCCGAGTAGCTGGGATTACAGATGCCTACTACCAGCTCCAGCTAATTTTTGTATTTTTACTAGTGACAGGGTTTTGCCATGTTGGCCAGGCTGGTCTCGAACTTCTGACCTCAAGTGATCTGCCCACCTCAGCCTCCCAAAGTGCTGGAGTTACAGGCCTGAGCCACCACACCCGGTCTTGAACTATTTTCCATCCCCAGAAATTTATCATTCTCTTAAAACTTCATTCTAGTTCAGTGGTATCAGTAGAACTTTTTGTGACCATGGAAATTTTCTGTGTCTATATTGTCAATGCAGAAGACACAAGCCACATGTGGCCATCAGGCACTTAAAATGTGCTAGTGGGACTGAGGAACTGAATTTTTAATTTTAGTTAATTTATCCTTTAGATTAGAATAGCCACATTTGGCTAGGGGACAATACAGTTGCAAGGAGAAGTCAGAGTAGAGCTATGTATATAAAGCTTAGAGAGGGGACCATGACGTTGATCAGATTCCTCTCACCTAAGATCTGTTAACAGTAATGCCATCTCCAGCTTAAAACTCTTTGCCGACTTCCATCATCCTTAAAGTCTTTATTATGGAGTTATGATGTCTGTAATTTGTTTAAAAATACTTCTTCATGGACCATCTGATAGTATATATTTGCCAGTTAGTTTCAGCCTCAACTTCAGGGGGATGTGAATTACATTAATGAAGCATCCACACTCCATGATGGTCACCTAGCTTTACATCTGCAAGGGTGCACTCTCCAGGGGCTGCCATCAGTGCAGCACTCTCTATAGTTTGATCAACACCTTTACTAATTAGCATAGTGACTGTCAGAAGCAGCTTGGATTTTTTTTTTTTTTTTTTTTGAGACGGGGGGCTCACTCTATTGCCCAGGCTGGAGTGTAATGGTGCAGTCTCAGCTCACTGCAAGCTCCGCCTCCCAGGCTTAAGCAATCCTCCTGTGTCAGCCTCCTGAGTAGCTGGGACTACAGGTATGTGCCACCATGCCTTGCTAATTTTTGTATTTTTTGTAGAGACAGGGTTTTGCCATGTTGTCCAGGCTGGTCTCAAATTCCTGGACTCAAGTGATCTACCTACCTTGGCCTCCCAAACTGCTGGGATTATGGGCATGGCCCACTGCACCTGGCCAATTTTTACTGGTGAGATTAGTGTCTTACTAATTAACAAAATAAGTATTAGAAGTAGGTGCTCATTGGTGAAACTGAAGTAGTCAAAAGCAGAATTGGGTCGGATGTGGTGGTTTATGAGCAACAGAGCAAGACCCTATCTCTGCAAAAAATGAAAAAATTAGCCAGGCATGGTAGCATGTGCCTGTAGTTCCAGCTACTTGGGAGTCTGAGGTAGGAGGATTATTTGAGCCCAGGAGTTAGGGACTGCAGTGAACTATGATCCTGTCACTGTACCAGCCTGGGCGACAGAGCGAGACCCTGAAATAATCCTATGCTTGCATGAAGAAGGAATATGAATCTAGCAGGGCCTGTAACTTTGACCCTTGGAGATGGTGCCTGAGGAGTAATTCCTTAATGATCCTTTGGCCTTTGGTTAGGATTTCTGGTTGCCTGATGTGACTCCAAGGGCAACAGAACCCTGCCTCTGGGATATTGTCAGTTCTATCGTGAGTGAACCTTTTTCATAAGCGGTAGTTGGAACAATTAGAGGTAGAAAGAGCTGGGACTGAAAGGAGCTTCTAGAATAGTTTGTGTGAATTGCTTTGGGCCTGGCTCACTAAGGAATATCTGTTTAATAGATGTCTTTAGGTGTGCTAGAATTTGGTCTGGAACTTGCTTTCTTTGCCACAAGATCGTAGAAGAGGCGTTAAGACTCACCCACCTGAATCTTTTCTCTCAACTGTTAAAGAGTCTATGAGGTGTATATGACCAAAATGGCTTAACTCCTGCTTGACTTGGCTGCTCTCTACCTCTCTGTCCTTATCTTATACCACTTACCACTCACTCCTAAATCTCAAACCACACAGACCTTCTCTGTTACACCTCCAGTGCGGCAAGTTCCGTCCCACCTCAGGTCCCAAACCCATGATGTCCCATCTGCCTTGAATGCGCTTCTGCTTTATAATACTTGCATACTTTAAAAGATAATAAAGACACACTGTGTTCCACTACCCTGCTTAAGTAATGTAACATTTCTAGTCCTTTGGAAGCCCTGTGAGTTCTCCTTCTACGCTGCACTTCTTCCCACTACCTCAGAGGTTATTACTACCCTGAATTAGTTATTATTTGTATATTTTTAAAAATATATAGTGATGGGGTTTCACCATGTTGCCCAGGCTGGTCTCAAGCTCCTGGGCTCAGGCAATCCACCCACTTCAGCCTCCCAAATTGCTGGGATTACAGGCATGAGACACCATGCCCAGCCTACCCTGAATTTTTTATTAATAATTCTTTGGCTTTTCTTGAAAGTGTTACAACATATGTTTGGCTTGCTAAACAGTGTATTAAATCTTACATTTTCCCAACATTTTGTAATGAAAAATTTCAAAGAAAAACAAATACGAACACTCATATACCTACAACATACGTTCTTCCATTAATATTTCGCCATACTTGCTTTATCACATATACATCTACCCATCGGTCAGTCTTATTTTTGATACATTTTGAAGTAAATTGCAGATGTCATACATATCCTTGTAAATAATTCAGCATAAGCATCAACTGGAGTTCATTATTTATGCTCTTTTTCATTTTAGCTAGAATTTACATACCATGAAGTGCACAAATCTTAATACAAACATCTGTGTAACCCAAACTCCTCTCAAAATACAGAAGGTTCCCTCGGGCCCTTTCCCCATCAATTCCCACTCCTATTCCCTTGGACACAACTGTTCTGAATATTGTTTTAATCATAGCTTAGTTTGGCGTATTCTAAAACATCATATAAATAGAATGAAATAATAGGATTATTTTGTATAAGGCTTCCTTCAACCAGCTTGTTTTTGAGAGTTATCCATGTTGTTGCATGCATTCCTTTTATTGCTGGGTGGTGTTTTTGTGTGTGCAACATTTTGTTTACCCATTCTCCTATTGATGGAAACTTGGCCCATTTCCAGTTTTTGTCTGATATAAATAGACTACTATGAACATTCTGGTATAAGTCTTTTTGTGGACTTACGTTTTTGTTTCTCTTGAGCAGTACCTAGCAGTAGAATTACTGGGACATTAGGCAAGTGTATGTTTTGCTTTGCTAGAATCTACTAGACAGGTTTTCGAAGCTTTTGCACCATTTTACACCCCCCCAACCAAATATGAGATTCTAGTTGCCACACATCTTCACCACCATTTGATGGTATCCGTCTTTTTCATGTTGGCAGTTCTAGCGGTATATCATTGTGAAGTTCTGCTTGTTGTTTATTTTGCTTTGTTTTTGAGAATTCAAACTTGTATTTGACTAATAAGATATCTTTAAAACTTAGAACATAAAAATTGACACACCTAGAAGAAATTGATACATCAACCATCGTAATTAGTTTTAACAAATCTCTCAAAGTAAGATCAAACAAATCTCTCAAAGTAAGATTAAACAGCCAAAATATTTAATAATTATATAAATGATTTGAACATCACAATAACAAGCTTGATTTAATGAAGATTAGAGGCAAAGGGCTGATTTTTTTTTTTATACTGGACTTGTAAAACACTCTAATTTTTAAAATTGCATGTTTATTTTTTTAACCAACCGTGTAACAGATGGTTTTATCTCCATTTTTAAAAGCTTTTTATTTTGAATAAATTTTAGACCTACAGAAAAGTTGCAAAAATAGTAGTTTCTTGTATCCCTCACTCCACTTCTGCTAATGTTAACGTTTTACGTAACCATACTACAGTTATCAAGAACAAAAAATTAACGTTTATGCAACATTATTAACTAAACGACAGACCTTATTAGAATTTTGCTTTTTCTACTGAGGCAATTTTTGTTTGTTTCAGGATCATATTTAGGTCCCACATTGCATTTGGTGATTTTTATCTCCTTAGTCTCTCCTAGTCTGAGACAGTTCCTCAGTCTTCGCTTGTCATTCATGACTTGTAAAGTTATTTTCGTCAAATGTACCTCACTTTAGATTGTCATCGTTTTCTCACGACTGGTCTGAAGTTACACGTTTTTGGCAAAAATGCATATTGTGTCCTCAGTGCACTGTACCGAGGGGTTCATGATATTGCCATATCTTCTGAATGGTAATGTTTACCTTGATCACTTGGTGACATTAGTGTCTGCCAGGCTTCTCCACTGTAAAGTTTTTTTTGGTTTTGTTTTGTTTTGTTTTTGAGACAGGGTCTCGCTCCATTGTGCGACTGGGCTCAGGCAGTCCTCTTGCCTCAGCCTGCCAAGTAGTTTAGATTACAGGCAAGCACTACCACGCCCAGCTAATTTTTGTATTTTTATTTGGCCAGGCTGGTACTGAACTCTTGACTTCAAGTGATCCACCCACCTTGGCCTCCCAAAGTGCTGGGATTAAGGCATGAGCCACTGTGCCTGGACTGTTCTTCATTATTACTTAGATTAGTTCTTTTCTTGCGCCATGTAACCCTTCAGTGTGGTTGTGTTATTAATTTGTAATATAGTTAGGTTCATTTGTTAGTATTTATATTCATTTTGGATTCTCCCCACATATTGGTTGATTTTAATTGTTTATTTGGGGAGGGGGTAAGTGAAGGGAATGTAAAATATTACTGTGGTTCTAAGAGTCAGCTGTACAAAAAGACAGAGCAGTATTATTCTGTCATCATTCCTGCTATCCTGTTCTTCTAGTCCTTCCCCTCTCACCCTAGGTAATTACAGTCTTCCCTTGGTATTTGTGGTGGATTGATTCCAGGACCTCCTGCGGGTACCAAAATCTCAGGATGTTCAAGTCCCTAATAAAAAATGGTACAGTATTTGCATATAACCTAGGCATATCCTCTCCTATGCTTTAAGTCATCTCCAGATTACTTGTAATAATATAATGTAAGTAGTTCTTATACTATATTGTTCAGGGAATAATGACAAGAAAAACATCTCTACATGTTCAGTACAGACACAATTTTTTTTGGAACATTTCCTATCCTTAGTTGATTGAACACATAGATGTGGAACCCATGGATATGGAGGGCTGTCTTCTCTTTAGTTTCTGGCTTATCTTTCCTGTACTCCTTTCATACCAGTGAATAGATACATGTATACATGTATATTTTCTTATGTCCCTTTATGTATGTATTTATTTATTTAGAGACGGAGTTTCGCTTTTGTCACTCAGGCTGGAGTGCAGTGGCGTGATCTTGGCTCACTGCAACCTCTACCTCCTGGGTTCAAGTGATTCTCCTGCCCCAGCCTCCCGAGTAGCTGGGATTACAGGCGCCCGCCACCATGCCAGTTAATTTTGGTATTTTTAGTAGAGATGGAGTTTCACCATGTTGGTCAGGCAGGTCTCGAACTGCTGACATCAGGTGATTTGCCTGCCTCTTATATGCCTTTCTTATATGAAGGGTAGCATACTGTAGATACCCTTTTGTGCTTTCCTTTTTTTCACTTAACATTATTTCCTGGAATTTCCTCCATATCAGTATAGATAGAATAGAGATTATCCTCATTCTTTTTTACAGCTGTGTAGTACTCCATTATGTGAATATACCATAGTTTATTCAGTCTCTCTCCAGTGTATGGGAATTTAGATTGCTTACAATATTTTGCAATTACAAGTAATGTTTCAGTGAGTAACCTTGTCTATACATATTTTCATTTTGTTGGAGGTATATTTTCAACATAGATTTCTAGAAAGTGGAATTATTGAAGTATGTATGTAGTTTTGTTTTGTTTTGATTTTTTGAGACATGGTCTCACTCTGCAGCCCAGGCTGGAGTGCAGTGGCATGATCACGGCTCACTGAAGCCTCAACCTCCTGGGCTCAAGTGATCTTCTCACTTCAGCCTCCCTGGTAGCTGGGACTATAGGTGTGCACCACCACATGTGGCCAATTTTTGTATTTTTTGTTGAGACAGAGTTTTGCCATGTTGCCCAGGCTGGTCTCGAACTCCTGGACTCAAGTGATCCAGCTGCCTCAGCCTCCCAAAGTGCTGGGATAACAGGCATGAGCCACCATACCTGGCGTTTTTTGTTTGTTTTAGACAGGGTCTCTCGCTCAGTCCCCCAGGCTGGAGTGCGGTGGCACAGTCACGGTTGAGCTTTTTTCTACATCACAGTTAAAGACAAGTTCACCATGTTTTTTTCTAGTACAGTGCTTTATCATTTCATTTAAAATATATATTTGGATCCCTAAGCTATTTGGAGTTTATTCTTGTGAATGGTGTGAGAGATAGGTCTAATTTAACCTTTTCCAAATGGTTACCTAGTTGTCCTTGCATCATTGATTAAAAAGTCAATTTTTATCATAGTGATATGCCACCAGTGTCATATACTAAATTGCCGTATGTATTTGGACTTCCTGTTTTATTCTACTAGTCTACTTCTCTATTAATGAGTCAATATTGTGCTGTTTTAATTATAGAGGTTTTATATTTCAGTGTCTGATAAGGCTAGTCCCCCTTCATGATTTTTTTAATCAATGTTTTCTTAGCTATTCTTGCATGTTTGTTTTTCCATATGAACTTTTTATCCACATGAAGTGGCTTGGTGGCTTTTTTTTTTTTTTCTTTAAGACAGAGTCTCTTGCCCAGGCTGGAGTGCAGTGGCACAATTTTGGCTGCAACCTCCAGTTCCTGGGTTCAAGCTATCCTCCCACTTCAGCCTCTGGAGTAGCTGGGACTACAGACATGTGCCACCATGCACTACTAATTTTTGTATTTTTTGTAGAGATGGGGTTTTGCCATGTTGCTCAGGCTGGTCTTGAACTCCTGAGCTCAAGTTATCCACCCTCCTCTGGTTCCCAAAGTGCCGGGATTATAGACATGAGCCATCGCACCTGGGCCAATTTTCTATTTTCTTGTGAATTAGTTTTTTCTAATTTTTTATTTCATGGTTTCAGAAAAATTGAATGAGTACTATAATAAATACCTTTTTAAAGATTCTTCAGTTATCATTTTGCCATATTATGTATATCTATGTAAATATATTGATTTTTCTTTTTTCACCTGAATTACTTGCTTGGAAATTACAGACAAGACGCATCAATCCTAATTCAGCAGGTAACTCTTAAGAACTAGGCATTCTCTGTATAACCATGATACTGTTATCACCGCTAGAAATTTAACCTTGATAGAATAATATTATCCAATATATTATCTCCAAATTTAAATTCCCCAATTTATATGTGACCTTTATATGATTTGGGGGAAGGAATGGGATTCAGGATGTTTTACATTTCGTTGTCATGTCCTTTGATCTCCACCTCTTTTTAGTTACACAGGCATTTTTAATAAATCACTTAAATTATTTATAGTTTTCATAGTTTCCATTTCACCTTTTTTTTAAATACATTGGCATAAGTTTTAAAATATTTTCTTCTCCCTGATACAACTATAGTTATGCCCTCTTTTACATTCCTAATGTTGTTTATTTGCTCGTCTCTCTTTTTTTCTTAATTATTCTTATTAGAAACCCATCAACATGAGTCATTTCTTTTTTTTTTTTTTTTTTTTTTTTTTTTTTTTTTTTTTGAGGCGGAGTCTCGCTCTGTCGCCCAGGCTGGGGTGCAGTGGCCAGATCTCGGCTCACTGCAAGCTCCGCCTCCCGGGTTCCCGCCATTCTCCTGCCTCAGCCTCCCGAGTAGCTGGGACTACAGGCGCCCGCCACCTCGCCCGGCTAGTTTTTTGTAATTTTTAGTAGAGATGGGGTTTCACCGTGTTAGCCAGGATGGTCTCGATCTCCTGACCTCATGATCCGCCCATCTCGGCCTCCCAAAGTGCTGGGATTACAGGCTTGAGCCACCGCGCCCGGCCTAACATGAGTCATTTCTAAGAACTAGATTTGGTCTTGTTGATTCCTTATATTGTAGCTTTATTTTCTATTTTAACAAATTCTGCTCTTACCTTTATTATTTTCTTACTTCTTTTGGGGTCTATTCTGTTGTTCTAATATCTTAAAATGGGTGTTTAGCTTATTTATTTTCAATTTTTCTTCTATTCCAGAGTAAATTTCTAAGGATGTACTTTTCCCTGAGAGTATTGTTTTATCTACATTACACAAATAGTGATGTGGGGTATTTTCTGACATAATCGTTTCTTTTTGACTCTTAGGTTATTTGGATAAGTGTTTTAATTTTCTATAATACAATTCAAGAGATTTATTGTACAACATGGTGACTATAGTTACTTGAAAATTACTAAGAAAATAGATGTTAAGTGTTCTCACAACAAATAGGTGATACATATGTGAGGTCAGCAAGTTTTTTTCTAATTTAGGTTATCTTTTCATTAATAATTTCTATTAATTGCATTATGGTCAGAGATTGGAGTCTGTATGATACAGATTCCTTGAAGTCAATATGGGTTTATGGCCTGATTTAAGTATGTGATGTTTTTATCAATACCCCCAAAATGCTGGAAATGAATGTGAATTACTTAATTAGGTGCCCTATTCTATATAAGTATGATTTATAAGATCTTATGAGATTAAACTTATGAAATGTGCTTCATTTTTTTTACTTGATTACTGATTTGTCTGCTTGATCTATCAGTTATGCATTGATGATGGACTTGTTTATTTTTCCTTTGTAGCTTAATCCACTTTTGTTTTATATATTTTGACACTGTTGTTACATTCAAATTTAGAACTGTTATTTATTTATTTTTATTTATTTATTTATTTTTTTTGAGACGGAGTCTCGCTCTGTTGCCCAGGCTGGAGTGCAGTGGCCAGATCTCAGCTCACTGCAAGCTCCGCCTCCCAGGTTTACGCCATTCTCCTGCCTCAGCCTCCCGAGCAGCTGGGACTACAGGCGCCGCCACCTCGCCCGGCTAGTTTTTTGTATTTTTAGTAGAGACGGGGTTTCACCGTGTTAGCCAGGATGGTCTCGATCTCCTGACCTCATGATCCGCCCGTCTCGGCCTCCCTAAGTGCTGGGATTACAGGCTTGAGCCACCGCGCCTGGCCCAAATTTAGAACTGTTATATTTTTCCAGTGAATGGAACCTTTTATCGTTATTGGACTATTTTTATCTCTGCAATACTTTTTTATATAAAAGTCTATTTTACCTGATAATAGTATAACCACACTAGCTTTCTTTTGCTTAATGTTTCTGTGCCATATCTGAAATATTTTTTTTCCCCCTCTCTTTTTCTCTTTTTTTCGAGACAGAGTCTCGCTCTGTCGCCCAGGCTGAAGTGCAGTGGCACCATCTCGGCTCACTGCAGGCTCCACCTCCTGGGTTCACGCCATTCTTCTGCCTCAGCCTCCTGAGTAGCTGGGACTACAGGCGCCCCCCACCACACCCAGCTAATTTTTGTATTTTTAGTACAGACGGGGTTTCACCGTGTTAGCCAGGATGGTCTTGATCTGACCTTATGATCCGCCTGCCTCAGCCTCCTAAAGTGCTGGGATTACAGGTGTGAGCCACCGTACCCGGCCTCTGTGTCTTATATTTTAAGGTATAGCTCTTGTAAATAGCATGTAGCTGCATAATTGATTTTTTTCCTAACAACATGATTTTTAAATTTTGTTTTATTTTATTTTAGAGACAGAGTCTCACCCTGTTGTCCAGGCTGGAGTGCAGTGGTGTGATCTTGGCTCACTACAGCCTCTGCATCCTGGGTTCAAGCGATTCTCATGCCTTAGTCTCCTGAGTAGCTGGGACTACAGGCGGACACCACCACACCCGGCTAATTTTTGTACTTTCATTAGAGATAGGGTTTTGATATGTTGGCCAGACTGGTCTTGAGCTCCTGGCTTCAGGTGATCTTCCCGCCTCGGCCTCCCAAAGTGCTGGGGTTACAGGTATGAGCCACTGTGCCCAGTCCCTGATAACATGCTTTTTAGTTATACGGATTTTTCATTTGAATTGATTGTGATTTGTTTAAATTCATTTCTGTTGTCTCACATACTGGGGTGGTTTTTTTTGTTTTTTGGTAATTCTTATTTTCCTTTTTCTTATAACAAGTCCTGAATTATTTCTCTTCCCCCAGCATCCTTTTTTTTTTTTTTTTTTTTTTTTTTTGAGGAAAACATTTTTAAGAGAGGAAAAATGGAAAAATACAGAAAATGTATAATAATAGCCATATGTCTACTGCCCAAACTAAACAGATACTAAGATTTTTGCTATATTGTTTCGTATTTGCTGTTGTCATACTTAATAAAGTATGTGAGGCCAGGCGCAGTGGCCCATGCCTGTAATCCCAACACTTTGGGAGGCCAAGGCAGGTAGATCACCTGAGGTCAGGAGTTTGAGACCAGCCTGGCCAATATGGTAAAACTCCATCTCTACTAAAACTACAAAAATTAGCTGGGTGTGGTGGTGGGTGCCTGCAGTCCCAGCTATGCGGGAGGCTGAGGCAGGAGAATCACTTGAACCTGGGAGGTGGAGGCTGCAGTGAGCCAAGATCGCACCGTTGCATTCCAGCCAGGGCAACAAGAGCAAAACTCCGTCTCAAAAAAAAAAAGGCTGGGTGCAGTGGCTCACGCCTGTAATCCCAGCACTTTGGGAGGCTAAGGTGGGCGGATCACGAGGTCAAGAGATGGAGACCATCCTGGCCAACATGTTGAAACCTTGTCTCTACTAAAAATACAAAAATTAACTGGGCATGGTGGCGCACACCTGTAGTCCCAGCTTCTCGGGAGGCTAAGGCAGGAGAATCGCTTGAACCTGGAGGCGGAGGTTGCAGTGAGCTGAGATCATGCCACTGTACTCCACCTTGGCAACAGAGCAAGACTGTCTCCAAAAAAAAAAAAAAAGCAGATAAAGTTGAAGTTTTTTTGTTTTTTTTAACCTAAATTTGGGGTTCTTTTTAAGTCTTTTTTACTTGTTTATTTATTTTCACTTTGCATATGAATGCCAGGTTATATGAAGTTTCTTAGGTTCCAATTATATTTTCCTCTCTCCTTCCCAGGAGACTAATGCTATCACCACTTTAGTGTATGTCCTTCTAATCTATGTTTTATGAAACTTTTACAGGTGTGTGTGTGTGTGTGTGTGTGTGTGTGTGTAAATAATAGTATTATTTGGTATAATCTCAGAACACATAAGTATTTTCATATAATATGGCTTGTTTAGCAATTTTCTATTATAACTAACCTCGTATCTTTTAGATCTAGTCATGTTGACATTTATAGATACAATGTATTCATTTAACCTTGCAAATAGTATGCCATGTGTCAATATACCACAATTTATTTGTTCCTCTATTGAAGGATTTTTTTTTTAATGTTCCAAACAATGGTGGAATGAATATTCCTCCATTTGTATCTTCTGCAACGTGGCTCCAGGATACATACCTAGAAATGGTGTTACTAGGTCTGATATCAGAGGATGCACCCATAATACCTTTTTTAACACTTACATCCTTCTTATTTAATTAAAGACCAAAGAAAAATTATAAACCTGTGTATCATAGCATGGTTTTGCAGGAGGGATCTTTAAGTATAAGCTAATAGCTGCCCTCTGTTGTTTATATCCCTAAGTTTATATCACTTTGCCTTCTCTCCTAGCGGCAGTACATACCTGTGAAAATGAAGAGCAAGGCCTTCTGGATCTTTTCTTGGGAGTATGCCATGATGTATGTGGGAAGCCTAGTGGTAATCGTTTGCCTCTCCTTCTTCCTTCTCAGCTCTTGGGATTTCATCCCCGCAGTCTATGGCTTTATGTAAGTAATGACCACATTAGAAAATTCTAGAAGCTGTGGGGAAAAGGGAACCCTTGTATACCGTTGTCGGGAATGTAAATTAGTACAGCTATTATGGAAAACTGTATCAGCATTCCTCAAACAACTAAAAATAGAATTACCATTTGATCCAGCAGTCCCACTTCTGGCTACTTAAAGGATTTTTTTTCTTTTTTTTGAGACAGGGTGTCACTCTGTCGCCCAGGCTGGAGTACAGTGGGGCCATCTCCGCTCCCTGCAGCCTCTACCTCCTGGTTTCAAGTGATTCTTCTGCCTCACCTCCCCGAGTAGCTGGGACTACAGGCATGCACCACCACGCTCGGCTAATTTTTGTATTTTTAGTACAGACAGAGTTTCACCATGTTAGCCAGGCTGGTCTCAATGATCCACCTGCCTTAGCCTCCCAAAGTGCTGGGATTACAGGCAACTCAAAATTTTTGAAATCAGTTTGTTGAAGACTTGTCTGCACTCCCATGTTCATTGCAGCATTATTAATAATAGCCAAGTTATGGAATCAATCTGAATGTCCATCAACAAACAAATGGATAAAGAAAATTTGGTATATATACACAGGGGAATACTATTCAGTCTTCAAAAAGAAAATTCTGTCATTTATGACAGTAGTAGGGATGGAATTGGAGAATATTATGCTAAGTGGAATGAGCTAGGCACAGAAAGAGAAATACCACATGTGTTCTCACTTATATGTGGACTCTAAAACAATTACACTCATAGAAGCAGAGAGTAGAAGGGTGGTTACAGATGCCGGGGGTGGGAGAATGGGGAGATAATAGTCAAAGGGGTACAAAATCTCAGGAGGAATATGTTTTTTTTTTCCCTTTTCTTGAGTTCTACCACAGCATGGTGAATATAGTTAATAATACAGTATTATACATACCAAAATTGCTAAGAGAGTAAATTTCAATTGTTCCCACCACAATGTTTAATATTTGAGGTGATAGAAATGTTAACTAGCTAGATTTAATTATTCTACATTGTATTCAGAAATCATAATATCACGTAAAATCACCCGTAAATTAGTACAAATATATATCGTCAGGTAAAACCGCCCCACAAAACTCTGGAAGCTAATTTGGTTTTCATAGCTCTAGCTGGACTCAGGGGGTGAGTGACCACAGGAAGCCTTTGTATTAAATAGCAGCGGTTCTCAAACCTTAAGGTGCATCAGAATCACCTGCAGGACTTGTTAAAACCCAGATTGCTGGGCCCACCCTCAGAGGTTCTGATTAAGTAGACGTTGGGGAGGGATCAAGAATTTGCATTTCTCCAGTTTCCAGGTGATGCCGATGCTGTTGGGCTGCTGGTTTAGGGAACACACTTTGAGAACCTGTACTCCAAAGCACACCTTTGATACAGTGGGATTAACGCAGTATGCCTAGTGTTCCATTATTGGAACACTAAGCTTGTGGGAATTATTTACGTCCTGCTGCTCAAGGTCATCGCCAAGGTATGATTTTTCACACACAAAAAAGTTTGCAACCTCCAACTTAAGTGTTAAAGAGCACTCCCTGGGAACATCCAAAGCAAATACCAGCCTCTAACTGGGAGGTTTGGGCTCAATTCCAAACAGAAATGGGTGTGTTCCTCTACTGCAAGAGGGCCTCTGACGGTTTCAAAATAATGCCACCTGCCACACGTCAAACCTTGAGAGAAAACTCAAATGGGCTTGAGTATTGCAGGCTTGCCTGAGTGTATATTCATGAATTCTATAAACATTTCCGAATGCCCTGTGTGTGCCAGGCTCTGCGTGGGTGTCGAAGACTTGGTTGCTCCTAAGCTTTGAGGAGCTCACAGCCCAGTGGGTGACAGACTCTTAAACCTGTGCAGGTGGGGAAGGGATCTGGAGCGGCAGAACTCCCATTTGGGATTCTGGACTGCTTGTTTGTGTTAAATCCTGGCGGAGCATAACCAGGACTTGGTAACTTCAGCTCTTCAGGCCCTGCCTTAGACAGGAGTTGCGATGCCAGGTGAAGAGTTATTTCTGCTGGCCACGGATTGTGTTCTTTACCTCATTTCACAGAAAAGGAGGTATAGTTACAGCAACAGGAAAAACTTAACCTGGGCGGAGGCCTCAGTCAGGGAAATCTGACCAAGAGCCATCGCCCGTCTCTCCATCTGTGTGCCCTATTTGTTGTCCTTTTTAAATTGTGTATTGAGATCGGTTTCAACTTCATATTTTTTTAAATCAAAAATGTAAACTTTAGAAGAGCCAGAATTGCAGTAAAATATTTGTCTGATTTAACTGGACAAAAAGTTTTCCAGTTAAACCCTAATTTCTCAGTTAAGACTGGGACCCCAGGGATCTTAGCCAGAACCCACCGATTGTTCCTAAAGCCCCTAGAAGTCTCACGGCGGTCTCAGGCACTCGGTTTTCTGGCTCCTGCTGTGGGGTGTGGAGTAAGAATGGGGAGGAGCCGGATCTTTGAGCGTGGTCCTCTAGGCAGGTCTTTAGAATGCCCAAAATAGATACTGTGTTTTAAAACTCATTCCTCCTTTGTTTCAGTGCTGGGTATCTCCTGATTTTAAACTGTCTTGCGCAGTAAAAGAGGGGTGAGTTTCTTTATTCCTAGGATGAATCCCTGCCTCATTTCAGATTTGTTTGGCTTAGCTAATATTTGTTATGGGTTATCATTATATGTCTCTGCCCGTTTTTGTTAATTACCTGTATCCAGAGTACATAGAGAACCCTTCCCATCCTGATCTCTCTAGGGAGAAAGTCATCCTTGGCTGCCCAGCAGTGACCAAGGATTTCAGGAGAAATCAAGGTCAAAGCAGACCATTTATAACTTTTGTCTTTTTTCTCTCCCTTTGTTTTCTTAATTCCAGACTTTCTGTTCCAGATCTCACTCCAAACATTGGTCTTTTCTGGTACTTCTTTGCAGAGATGTTTGAGCACTTCAGCCTCTTCTTTGTATGTGTGTTTCAGATCAACGTCTTCTTCTACACCATCCCCTTAGCCATAAAGCTAAAGTAAGTGGCTAGACCTGCTGCTGCTGTGTCCACAGAGCTGTCCGAGAAGCCCCTGCCCCTAGTAGCCTTGGGGGTGGCCTTCAAATGTGGAACACCTGCTGTCAGGTTTAGAGCATCTCACCTAAGGAAACTGCCTTCAGTTGCCACAGTTGCCAGTGCTATAGCAGGCAATAGAGTCACACGGGTACAGGCTGCAGTGTGGGCTTTGGAGCCCCAGTATTTTCCCTGGCCTCACTCTGAGGTGCTCAAGCCCACATTGCTGCTAAGCCCACATTGCTGCTGAGCCCACTCACTGTTTTGGACTAGAGCCAGGCGGTAGCCAGGCATGGTGGTTCACACCTGTAATCCCAGTACTTCAGGAGGCTGAGCCAGGAGGGTCACTTGAGGCCAGGAGTTTGAGACCAGCCTGGACAACATAGCAAGATCCTATATCTAAAAAAATTTTTAAATTAGCCAGGTGGCAGACTGGGTGCAGTGGCTCACGCATGTAATCCCAGCACTTTGGGAGGCCAAGGCGGGTGGATCACCTGAGGTCAGGCGTTCGAGACCAGCCTGACCAATATGGTGAAACCCCATCTCTACTAAAAATACAAAAATTTGCCGGGTGTAGTGGCAGGAACCTATAGTCCCAGCTACTTGGGAAGCTGAGACAGGAGAATTGCTTGAACCCAGGAGACAGAGGTCTCAGTGAGCCGAGATTGTGCCACTGCACTCCAGCCTGGGCAACAGAGCAAGACTCCGTCTCAACAATAACAACAACAACAACAACAAAATTAGCCAGGTGTAGTGGTGTGCCTCTGTAGTCCCAGCTGCTTGGGAGGCTGAGGCAGGAGGATTACTTGAGCCCAGGAGTTTGAGTCTTCAGTGAGCTGCTTGTGCCACTGTACTTACACCTGGATGACAGGCAGAAGTGCATGTCTCAAAAAAAAAAAAAAAAAAAACAGGGGTTGTGGAGGGGAGTGTGTTTGGAAAAAGTGTATCTGATGGGATGTATCCATCAACAGCCCGGTGACAGGTTGTCCACAGGGACTCTGGATGGTCTAATTGGGAGGCTGGCCACCTGCAACTGTTTAATCTCCTAATCTGTTTCCCTCCAAAAGGTTTGTGGAGTTCTCTTCTGCAGTCTAAGAGAGCTGACAGATATTAGGCCTGCTCCGTGCCAGGCACCTTTCTAGACCCTCTGAAACATAATCATACCTAACCTAGCAACTCCTGGAGGTAGGCGTTAGATTCTTATCACTCTTAGTTTATAGTTGAGGAAATCGATGCTCAGAGAGGTGGGATGGTTTTCCCAGAGTCACGCGGCTAGTAAGCAGTGGAGCTAGGATTCAGACTCAGGTTTGTCTGGCTCCAGAATCTGTGCTTATCCCCCTGCACCATGCCAAGCTCCTGAGAGATTGCTTGTAGTAGCCTCCGGAAATGGTTCTATTATCCTAGCTTCAGAAAAGGGAAAACAGGCACAGACAGGTACAGATACGCCTAGATGGTCCAGGGAACCTGAAAGAGAGTTTGATTTAGATTTCAAGAGCTCGAGTTCTCTGTCCTAACCTTCCTGCCATTCTCCATGGTCCGTGCACCAGTGCACATGGTTCTCATTCTGTAAAACCTCAAACACTGATGCTTCCTTCCCATGACACAGCCTTGGCCTGGCATCTGACAGAACGCCCTCCTTCCATGGCCTGGCAGGCTCCGGAACTCTGGCAGCCTTGCCCGGCTGAGCTCTCCAGCTGTCTGTGGTCCACCTTCCCTGTCCTTGTTCTGGTTAGGCCCAGCCATTGGGTGACGAGCAGCAGGGAGCCCAGGGCACCTTTCCTCACTGGTTGTGCAGCCAGCTCTCCGGCAACTTTTATTGTCTGCATGCAAGGCCACACATTGCTCCTGGGTAGGCAATAATGTCACCATTTTATGACCTGAGCCGGGCCCACACAGTTGTGGGGACAGAAAATATGAAGAGACCTGCTCTCCCTGCGGTCTCCTCTTCTGCCTGGGTATGAAGCTCCACCTAAGCTCTCCTGCCCCTTGCAAGATTTATTTCCAGTGTCAGCTTTGTAGGAACAGGGCCCTTCAGGCCACCCGAGTCCCTGTGCAGTGCTGCAGGAGGCTCTAGTCTGTTTTTTTGTCATTGTGTTTTCACCAGCCTTTTCATAGAAATGTTGCCGTTGTTACCAGCTACCTGAAAAGCCCGAAGCCAGTGATTTGGATTGTGTTTAGGAAGATGTTCACAGTGAGCTGTATAGCTGGACGCTTGTTAGAGGCTACAGGGCTGCACACCTTTGCCAAGCTGCATTTCTGAGGCATTTGCTGCACAGCAGCCCTGGAGTGTTCTGGGTGTGGACATGTTTGTCTGCACATCTCAGATTCAGATTCACACCCATTGAGTCACCCTGACCTTTGACCTGCAAGACAAAAAGGTCATTAATCTCTGAAGAAAACTTCATGGGCTAGGCATCCAGGTACTGTGCAGAAGTAGGCCACGTGCATGTGGTTGAAGCGTAGCAGAGGAGGGTACAGATCCAGCCTCTTCCTGTTGGCTTCCCTTTAGCACTTGGTCAGCTCTCGGAGGGGCACTGAGATTGAGCTCTGTCCCCCCACCCTCTCCTGACCAGAGCTTCGGAGTGTGATCAGCACTCAGGAGAACAGTATTGGGCGTGATTAAGAGCTCTGGAGACAGACAACTCCATCGCTTACTAACCTACTCAGTCAATGCACTTCTCTGAATCTGTTTCCTCATCTGTGAAGTACAGGTGAGAGGATTGCCTACTTTTTTTTTCTTTTTGAGATAAGATCTCACACTCTGTCATCCAGGCTGGAGTGCAGTGGTTGATCACGGCTCACTGCAGCCTCAACCTCCTGGTGCCAGCAACCCACCTCAGCCTCCTGAATAGCTGAGATTACAGCCATGCGCCACCACACCCGGCTAATTTTTTAATTTTTTGTAGAGATGGGGTTTCACTATGTTGCCTAGGCTGGTCTCAAACTCCTGGGCTCAAGCCATCCTCCCGCCTCAGCCTCCTAGGCCTCCCGAAGCGCTGGGATTACCAATGTGAGTCACTGCACTTGGCCCAGGATTGCCTGCCTTGAGGGGCAGTTGAGGTGTGGTGAGGATCACGTAAGAGGATGCAGGAAAAGGACCTCACACAGAGGGAGTTCAGGAGAGGATACCTATTGCTATCACTTATTATTAGGTTAAAATAATAATTGAAACCGCTATTAGTTTAAGTTAACAAGAATAGTCCCAGCCCTTAAGAACTGAAAAACTCTCTGCAGTTCGCAGTTCTCTTCCTGGAAAGAAGTTCATTGCACTGTGGGTCTGTAGACCCTGCTGACCATGTCAGAGAAAAAAGGCATCAGCAAGGAGGCACTTCCTGCCTTGCGTCCAGTTGTCAGAGGGGCCTCTGGCAAGGGAGGCTGCCTAATTACCCTGCCAAGCAGTCATTTAAGCCTAGTCATAAAGAATGCTGACTTCATTTGTTTTCTTCCTCCGTAGCTCCTGGGGGAAGGCCCAGAGCTGGTAGAGGCAGAGGGGGGCTGTTGATGGGAAATGTCTCTGTGGGCTGTTTCCCTAGTGGTTGCCAGGCCCTTTTCACCATCTCTGGGTATTTCTAGGTCCCTGTAGTTTTCTGCTCTGCTGCTGGGGCCTGGCCCATGTCTTGTGGATAGCAGAGCTAGCCCCTTCCTGAAGTCCCCTGAGGATTATTTTTGGTTCAAAGGATGGAGTCAGGAGTCTCTAGGGTAGGTCCCTGACTTACCTCTCTCTCTGTCTGTTTCCCCTGCCCTGCCCCAGGGAGCACCCCATCTTCTTCATGTTTATCCAGATCGCTATCATCGCCATCTTTAAGTCCTACCCAACAGTGGGGGACGTGGCGCTCTACATGGCCTTCTTCCCCGTGTGGAACCATCTCTACAGATGTGAGTACTCCTGCCTCTGCCAGAGATTTGTGTCAGCCTGGGCCTGGGTGAGACTGCTGCGGGGAAAAGGAATTCATAGGCATTTACCAGGCACCTGTGGTGCTGGCAGCACTAGGAGAGGAGCAGAGGCATGAGGCACAATATCTGCTTCTAGGTGCTGCGGACTTGTGATGATAAAAATAATTGCCATTTATTGAGCACTTACTGTGTACCTGGCCACTGGGGCTCTCACAGTGTTACATGCATTAATTAGCTCATTTGATCTTCACACCAGTCTTTGAGGTAAGTATCCACATTTTGCAGATGAGAAAACTGAGGTACAGAAAGATAGAGCCAGTCATTCAAAGTCATGTGACTTCTAATTAGAAGAGCTGGGATTGGAATCCAGATCTGTGAACCACTACCCAGTGCTGTCCAGCAGGGCTTTATGATGATGGAAATGTCCTCTGTCTGCACAGTTCAATAGGGCAGCCACTTGTATGCCTGAGAACCTGAATTTTTAATTTAAATTTCAGAAACCACATGTAGCTAGGCTACCATACTAGACAGCAGAACTCTATACCCTGGGCTTCGAACCATTCCCCAGCGCTGCACCCAAAGGTTACTACAAGGCAGAGGGGCAACGTTAGACTTCCCTGCCCACTGTGACAACCCCTCTAAGCTCTAATCATCCCCTCCTCAGAGGTGGCTTAGTGGTGACCTGTCTGTGCTGCCTAGGCCCCCAGTGCTCTTAACCCCCTATCGTGGGTTCTTTTCAGTGTTTGGAGGCTCCCTCAGGGTGGCTATCACAACTCATTCACTTTGTATCTGCAGCACTCAGGACTGAAGCTGACACACAGAAGACCTTGCAAACATTTGTGGAGTGGGTTTTAAACCTCCCCAGTAAAAAGGCGGTGTCAGTGGCCCAGCACCACCTGATTCTCTGAGGCATGGAAGGGAGCTGTTGAACTTTCCTTCCTGCTGTGGGTGTCCAGCAAGGTGTCAAGAATGAACTAGGGAGTGCAGGCTTCAGAGGAAGTGAGTCTTTGTTGTTGTTTTGGGTGTTAACCAGGAAGTGAAACTGACCAGCTGTGGGAAGCAGCCTGCCTATAGGAGTGTGCCTCTGAGTGAAGGTAAACAGTGGTGTGGGCAGCTGAGCCAGGGCTGCTCCTGCAGGTGATGGCCTGGTGGGGCCATGACCCATCTGGCCTGACTGGGAGGAGGAAGCAGTGTCTTCTGCAGTGACATCGTCTCTCCTCAGACAAGAGTCACCCAGTCTAGCAGGTTGAGAGTCAGCCCCTGGGCAGAGTGACCAGTGACAAATCATGAGACCACCAAAACATGTGGACACGCCTCAGTTTGTGACAGTGGATTTCAAGAATGTAGAATGGATTTTTGTGGTTCCCCATCCCACACTGGGCACATTCTCTCCCTCAGTGACTGTCTTTCTTCCCATTTGCTGAGCAGTCTGGAGACTCACTTGACTCTGAATCCTGCCATTCCCATTACAAGCCCCACGTGTTCTCAGGCACATCATTTAACCTTTCTGAGCCTCTGATTTTTCCATCAATCAAAGACAATAACTTTCATGAGTGTGTTAAGTTTGAGAAGGAATATCTGTAAATAGCATTGCAGTTAGTATCGTGAGTATTAATTATGCAGGGGAGTCCTCACATAGTTCTGTGATCGGAGCTTTGGGCTTGGTAGCCAGAGTCATTAGAATAAACATATTTTTCAAGACTCGAATAAACTATTTTATGCCCTCTGGGGTAAGGAGGCACAAAGAAGAAGGATGGGGTTTCCAGAAACCTGAATGATCTAATAGTTGCTTTTGCTGGCCGGCTGGGCACACAGTCTGCAGGTTCAGGTTGGCTGAAGATCCTGCAGAGAACAGGAGCTGTCTGCCTTTGCTCCACTGCTCCTGCAGCAGGGAATACACGTGCTTGGAGAACCTGCTTGGGGCTTGACAACTGTGAATCATTAGCAAGGAGCAGCATCAGCCCTGGTCCTTGGGACCTATGAGTGGGATGTATGTGTTGAGATGTGTTTAAGCCTATGTTGAATATATTTAATGTGGCTAGGAATTCCGTTTAAACATTAGTTGTCAGCGCTAATATGCGTGCTCCCACATTCACCTTTCTGTTTTCCTGTATAGTAGAGAGGAGAAAAGGAATGTGGCCCCTCCCTGAGTGTAGGCCCCAGACACTGGGTTCTCTGGAGCTTGGATGAGTCATACAGACGCACAATTGTGGTGTTAGGGAACAGCCTGCTGGCAAAGCCCATGCCAGCCTGCACAGTCCAGCAGAAGGAGCCAGTTACCAAGGGGCTGGATTTGTGTGTTTGTTTTGTTTTTATTACTATTGTATAGTGATGAAAGAATGTTGATAGATATAAAGAATCATGATAAAATATATTCCCACGTGTTTTGGCACCTCGTTTAAGAAAGGGAATATCATCACGGTGTTTGAAGTCCCCAGATCCCCTCTATTCCCCTTCTCATGGGACTGGATTTTTCAGGTGAGATTTTCTTTCTGAATGCCTGAGGCTCAGAAGGGAAAGTGGCTTGCCTGAAGTTCTAGTTCATCAGTCATGGTGCCAGAGATTGGATAAGCCACCCTGTGAATGTGGTGGGGCACCTGATTCCATCTGGCCTTGCAAGTCTGATGAAGGTGGACCCTTTTACCTTGTTAGGCCCTGGTCACCTCTGACGCTTTCTGGTGCCTGGAACAAGCTGTCCTGTACCCCAGGTCTCCAGCTCTATCTGCTCTGGCATATATAGCTTTAATCTTCTGGCCTGTCAGCCAGCAAGAGTGACTAGCAGCTCCCTGTTCCTGCAGAGGTCACCACAGGTCAGAAGCCAACTGCATGCTAGTGACGGTTCTCTAGCCGCATGGGAATGTATCTTTGTAGCCCTTCGAGATAGCACCCAGAGGCTGCCAGTGAGCCTCTCTCGTCTCTTTGCACTTAGTTTGCTTCCTGTCACCCTGTCTGAAATCTGTGTCACTGGCTGGAGGCACAGAACAAGAACCACCTGGTCTGGCAGGCCGCAAGCATTTTATTTTTTGGAATAGTCTGTATTCTTTTCAGCAAAATAATTTCCAGGGGATCAGAAAGAACCACTGAGAAATGTACATATTGATGTTGGGTTAGAGGAGTGGGAAGCATTTGTTCTCCTTTCTCGAGGTAGTAACATGGTTTAATAATAATAGTAATTCTCAGTGAAAATGTCCCTTTGCAAGACTCCTTGTTCCTGGGAGGTCTCAGGAGGCTTGAGTCAGGGTTTTGACATCTCATCTTTGAAGATCCAGAATTGCAGAAACTTCAGATTAGAAAAGAGGATCTTGCAAGCCCTCCAGGCCAGTGTCCAAATTGTGGGATTTCTCAGACCACTAATGTTTCAATAAACACAGGTGACAGACTTGCCAGCTTTTTATTTTGCTGAAGACATTAAAACAATCAACTACCAGCCATTCTTCCCAATGTTATAAAATAAAGGACTTTTTAATGACAACAACAAATTGATACCTATCATTTCTCAATAAAGAGTGAACTGTAACTTGAAAACATTCAGCTTTACAAAGAACTGTGAACAACCGTGTCCTGATTATTCTCCCTTTGACACAGTTCAGTGGCATCTCTGCTGCAGACTGTTAAGGGGCTGCAGCTGTAATCCAGTGGTTCGCAGCCTCGACTGCATGTTGGAATTACATGGGAAGCTTTTAAAACCTCATATGGATGCCTGAACCCCAGCCTAGAGACTTTGACTTAGTCTGAGGGCTCCCCATGTGATTTCATTTTGTTTTGTTTGTTGTTTGTTTGTTTGTTTTGAGACAGAATCTTGCTCTGTTGCTCAGGCTGGAGTGTGGTGGTGCAATCTTGGCTCACTGCATCCTCTGCCTCTCCAGTTCCAGCGATTCTCGTGCCTCAGCCTCCTGAGTAGCTGGGATTATAGGCGCCCGCCACCACGCCTGGCTAATTTTTGTATTTTTAGTAGAGACGGGGTTTTGCCACGTCTGGTGGCCAGGCTGGCAAACCAGGCTGGTTTCGAATTCCTGACCTCAGGTAATCCACCCACCTCGGCCTCCCAAAGTGCTGGGATTACAGGTGAGAGCCACCGTGCCCGGCGGTGATTTTGTTTTGTAGCGGGAGTTGAGAATCATCTGTATCATCCAGGCCCCTTCCAATGCATGAGCCCCCAGTATAGCATCTCTACTAAGTTGTTGTACAACTAAGACAAGTGGCCTAAATGTTTGGGAGTTTCTCCACCCTGTAAGTCTTCCCAAACTCTCACTTGGGAGAAGGGATTTCCTGAAGGTCAATATCAGAGGAGAGAAGGGAACTTCCATTCAGTGTCTGCTGGGAAGCAGGCACAGCGCTAAGTTCTTTTCAAAAAGGTATTCTTTTAATTATTTTAAATAATATTTATTAGTTTTTAAAAATATGATTAAAGTATAAAGAAAGAAAAGTAACAGACAATCCTGCTGTCTGATAACCCCTAGAGAGTTGAAACGGAGGGAAAAAGTACAGTGCGGTAAGCAGAGTAATAGCCCTCCCCTCACAAAGATGTCCACGTTGTAATCCCCAGAACCTGTGAATACATTGCCTTACATGGCAAAGGGACTTTAAGATTATCCTGGACAATCCATGTGGCCCCAGTGTAATCACAAGTGTCCCTCAAAGTGGAAGAGGTGGAGGCAGGGGGAATATGGGAAATCTCTGTACTTTCTGCCCAATTTTGCTGTGAAACTAAAACTGCCCTAAAAAATAAAGTCTACTGGGCATGTTTGTGCACGCCTGTAGTCCCTGCTACTCAGGAGGCTGAGACAGGAGGATCCTTAGAGCCCAGGAATTCAAGGCTTCAGTGAGATATGATCCAGCCACTCCACTCCAGCCTGGGCAATGTAGTGAGATCCCGTCTCAAATAGTCTACTAAAAAAAAGATGGAAGAGGGAGGCAGAAGAGAAGGTCTGAGTGATGCAATGTGAGAAGGCCTCAATCTACCATTGCTGGATTTGAAGCTGGAAGGGGGTCATGAGCCAAGGAATGCAGGGGCCTCTGGGTACTAGAGAAGGCAAGCAGGGGATTCTACTCTAGAGATTTTAGCCTGTGAGACCTATTTTGGAACTTCTGCCCTCCAGAACTGTTTAATAATAAAGAATATTATTTAGATCACTAAGTTTGTGGGAATTTGCTACAGCAGCAATAGAAAACTAATGTAGCCAGTGATATATCTGTCATTTTTCACATGTCATCTTGCTTAATCCAAATGAAGTGTGCATTTTAGCCCCATTTTGTTTTTATTTTTAAACATTTTTTATTTTTAAATTTTTGAATTTTTTTTTTAGAGATGGGGTCTCACTATGTTGCCCAGGCTAGTTTCAAACTCCTGGACTCAAGCAATCTTCCTACCTCAGCTTCCCAAAGTGCTGGGGTTACAGGCATAAGCCACCATGCCCACCCTAATTTTTAATTTTTATGAGTACATACTACGTATATAGTCTCATTTTACAGATGAGGAAGCTGAGGTCTAGAGAAACTTGCTAATAAATGGCAGAGCGGGATTTTAACCAAGATCTGTACCTGGCTGCCATGCTACGCTCCCATTTGGCTGAAGCCAGCCAGCCTGCCTGCCTGCCTCTGGACCACCCTTGAGTAGCAGGTCCTTCCTGAGACTTCAGGGAGAGCTTTCTTCCTGGTGGGATTCGGTATTCCCTTAGGGGCAGGGAGTTAGAGACAGTGTCAAAAAGAGGTCTTTTATCATCTAAGGGAGAGTTGGGAATGTTTGAAGAGCAAGGCAGGGGTCCTAAGACACCAGTTAAGGATAATGGAGAACATGTTCCTAAGACCCAGGGCTGTGGCACCATGGAGACCCACGGTGGGGCTCTGTTCATCACGGTTCATGCTGGGGTTCCCACCCCTCATCCCACATGGCCAGATGGCACCCTGCTTGGGGAGAGGGATATTCTTGGACCCTCCAAGATTAGGAGGTGAGGGGAATGTCTTCCTGAAATGCCCTGTTTGGTACCCTGAGGCACTCATGGCATTTCTAACTATAGCTGGTCTTCAGCCAGCCAAGCCCACAGTGGGAGGAAATAATCCAAATCCAGGAGCTACCACCAGCTGTGGGCATGGGGAGCCATTGACTTGGGAGTCTGGGGTTTGCTTCCCGGCACTCTAGTACCTCTGGCAGTGCTCTGCCTTTGAGCTACATGAGGCTTACCTTGGGCCTCTCCATTCCAGCAGCCATCGCAGCAGGGAAAGGGTGCCAGAGAGAGCGCATCAGGCTAACTGTGACCCTCTGTCTTTGCAGTCCTGAGAAACATCTTTGTCCTCACCTGTATCATCATCGTCTGTTCCCTGCTTTTCCCTGTCCTGTGGCACCTCTGGATTTATGCAGGAAGTGCCAACTCTAATTTCTTTTATGCCATCACACTGACCTTCAACGTTGGGCAGGTAAGAGGGACAGCGTGGGGGTCAGCTTGGGGACAGAAATTCATTTTGCAGCCTCAAGCATTCAACCATGGCCTTGGATTCTGCATACCGGGGGTGTAGATGTGAAGGAGGGACAGTTACTCCCCTCAAGTAGCCCCCAGTTAGAGAGGAAGTAAGAGCAGTGTAAGACTGAACCTGGCAGATAGGTACTGGGCACCACACTGAGCCATAGCCACGCTGAATTCTCAGCAAGCTTGAGAGACAGGGCGTGTTATCCCTACTTTACAAATGAGGGACAGAGGCTTGCAGAGGTCATCTCTTGTCAAAGGTCATTGGAGGAGCCAAGAACAAAATTCACATAAGACTTGATTTCTGAGGCACCCCTTTCTGTAATGGTGTCTGTGGTTCCAGCACCCATAGGGAGTACACAGAGTGAGGGGGAGAGGGCAAGGCAAGGGGAGGAGAGACTCTATGGACTCTCGGGACAGCAGGAACTAAGGCAGGCAGATGAGAAGGGGGCCAGTCTGGCTGTTGAGGAGTTGAGCATAAATTGTGTGGCTGGGAGCGGTGGAGAGGAGGCTGCGGTCACAGGCTGAGGAGTACCAGCAAGGTACTTCCCTGAGCTGGGAAGCCTGTCCCTCTGTTCCACAGAGCAGGATTCTCAATCAGAATCCTCAGAGGGGGCTTGTTAAAAATGCAGATTCCGTTAACAGGCTTTAAACCCTGCAATTATGTTACAACCGTCCCAAGTACATGGCTCTGATTGTTTTAAAATGCCAGGTTCTCTGATCCCACTCCCAGAAATGTTGATTCAATGTGGAATACAGAGTCAGGAATTTATATTTTTAATAATCTCTCCAGAGGTTCTGTGGCAGCGGGTCTAGCAAACTCCAGGTGGACTCACCCACCCTTCTTGGAAGTTCCCTCCTCCACGTGCTGCCTTCTCTTAGGTCAGGCTCTGGCCTCGTAGTGGAAGTCTTATGAGAATCACTTGTACCATTTACCATTTCAATTGCCATTGGCACAGCCAGGCATTTCCTATGTGTAATAGCCTGGATGGGAAGCAGGCTGGCTGGAAAGACTAATGATGCCAGTGAATAATCCCCAGGGTAATTCTTGCCTCCAAGGTTAGCTGCAGGAAAAGAAAGGAGTTAGGGCTTTCTCAGTGAGTGATGGGAATGGTGTTTCCTGCATGGACATTTCTGGAGGATTAATGTCCAGCCCAGCCAGTTGTCTTGGTTCGTGAACAGAAGAAAGAGAGATGGAGGGCCCTGTAGCCTGGGTGGGGCCCAGCCGGACGGCCTGTTCTGCCTCTCACACTGTAGTTAGGGATGGTAGATGCATAGCCCCTCTTACTTTTGACCCACGCAGGCAGAATTCTGCAGGGCTCAACTGCATATCCTGAAGGAATCCAGAAGGTTGCTCTGGCTCTCCTACCTTTCTGGAATCTCCTTCCTTTTCCTTACCTCCCAGTGGTGACTGGCGTGGGAGGGCATTGGGCCTGCCCTGGGCCTCTAGGGAGGTTGGCAAGCTCCACAGAAATAGTCCACAGCCTGTTGTCTTGTCATGAGTCTTGTCAAGCTCCATGGAGCTTGCCAGATAACAGCTTCCATCTCTGTGGCCGCCCTTCTGAGAGAAGGGACTCTAAAGCAGCACAGCGGGGTGTCTGCAAGTGATCAGGTGCCATTGAAGGCAGGAGAAACTGAATTATTGGAAAGAGGGATTGGGGTTAGGGATGGAAACCAAAGGCAGGTGGATCAAGTGTGTTCATAGCTGAAAGAAACCAGCTGGACTCTTGGCATGATCTCTTACCTTTTTTTTTCTTAATCTCTTTTTAAAATGTATTTTAAATCACCAAGTAATGCATGAATTCATTATTGCTGGGGGAAAGAAGTCAAACAAAATAGAAGAATATGGAATGGGCTGAGTGTGGTGGCTCATGCATGTAATCCCAGCTCTTTGAGAGACTGAGGTAGAAGGATTACTTGAGGCCAGGAGTTCAAGAACAGCCTGGGCAACATAGCAAGACCCCATCTCTACCAAAAAAAAAAAAAAAAGACTATGGAATGAAAAGAAAAGAAAAGATCTGCCTGAGCCCCCATCATTTTCTGCCCCTCTGCAGACGTGGCCATTGGGATCGGTTTGGTATGTCTTTGCAGACTTTCCTCTGTGCATTTATAGACAGCTATATACACAGATACATAAAGAGAGGTGTTTTTTTTTGTTTATGTAGGTAAATGGCATTCTCCTTTAAGTAGCATTCTTTGGCTTGCTGTTTTTCACTTAATGATTTTGTCTTGAGATAATTTTTTAATGGCTGTGTAATATCCAATGGTTTGGACTAGGTACAGCCCTGCTGACGGGCATTGAGGTTGCCCTTGGTTATTTTGGCACTTTATTTTATTTATATATTTATTTTTTGAGATGGAGTCTCACTCTGTCGCCCAGGCTGGAGTGCAATGGCGTGATCTTGGCTCACTGCAACCTCCACCTCCTGGGTTCAAGCAGTTCTCTCACCTCAGCCTCCCAAGTAGCCAGGATTATAGGCGTGCACTACCACGCCTGCCTAATTTTTGTATTTTTGGTAGAGAGTAGAGATGGGGTTTCATCACATTGGCTAGGCTGGTCTTGAACTCCTGACCTTAAGTGATGTTCCCCGCCTCGACCTCCCAAAGTGCTGGGATTACAGGTGTGAGCCACTGTACCTGGCCTATTTTGTCACTTTAAATGTAAGAGCCTTGCAGCCAGGTGTGGTGGCTCATGCCTGTAATCCCAGCACTTTGGGAGGCTGAGATGGGAGGATCACTTGAGGTCAGGAGTTTGAGACCAGCCTGGTCAATAGTAATAAATAATAGATAGTAGTAATAAATAAGTAATAAATAGTAACTAATAAATAAATAAAATGGAAGAGCCTTGCATATCCCTCCACATATTGTTGTACACACATGCTGGTATTTTGTAGATTCCAAGTGGTGGGATTTGCTGGGTCAAGGGGCATATGCATTTTGCGCCTTTGGCAGGTATTTCCAAGTTGCCCTTCAGGCAGGCTGTATCAACCTATAGGCCTCCCAGCAGGGGGTCCAAGTACTTCCTGGGGCTGCTGGCTTTGGACTTTGTTACTGCTGCTGCCAGATCACTAACAGGGTGCGTCAGATGGGGCCACTTGCTCACTGAGGCAGTCACTCGAGGCATATCCTTGTCCCAGAGCACTGACTGAGGTAAGAGAGCCTCTCTTCATGAAAATTATGCCATCCTTGCCTTTGGACCTGTTGGCAGCCTCAGAGTGCAAAATGAGACATTTCGAATTTTACTAAGAGTTCAGTGTCACCTCCTCATAGAGACCCTTCATGAGGTCCCCTTGTCCCACTTTCTCAGCCCTGCATGTCATGCACAGCCCAAGCTCAGCCCCTGCTTCTGTGTCTTCCGTCGAGACATATGGCATTTAGGGACATGTTCTCAGTTCCATATCCTGCTGTGAGCTAGGAAGGTGCTGGTATTCACCTGCCTCATTTTCTTTTCCTTGGGCAAGACAGAGCAGAGCTCTCCTAGGAACCAGATGAGTACAGATCAAGGAAGTATCTAGAACCTTGATATCATTGCTGAAATCAAGAGTTGAATGTAGAGAACATCTTGGCTTATGGATTGCTTTTTAAATCCTGCTCTGTTTGAGTTGTTCAGTGCCATACCCTATTACAGAACAAATTATATGTGGATTATTAGTTATACTGGCAGGTAAACTAGTGACTAAGGCCCCATCCTTTACCCTGGGAGCTATTATTTTTCTGCCTGTGGCATGGTGCATTTGCTAATTATGGTTGTTCCTCAGAGTCAGTAACAGGAAATGACAACAGTAAACCATCCATGGTGGGGGGTGCGCCTGAGCGTGAGAGAAGGAAGGAGGGATTGAGACCAGTGGATTGCTTGAGGGCCTCCCCACTTCCTAAAGTGATTTAACTTCTCTAGGTTGCAGTTTCCTTATCTCAAAAACTGGGATGATGACCCACAGCTTCCAGGGTGTTGAGAGTCCTATTGCCATTACTCATGTGTGTTGACATGGGAAATAGCAAGAGCAACATGCTCTTCAAATACCCAAACAGATTCCTGGAGAAACAGTCCATGAACCAAGGGAAGCAGTTTTTTTTAACCCTTTTGTTTTGTGAGTCAGTGACCAGCAGATGGAAAATACTAATCAAGGATTACATATAAATGAAAAGGAACTTGTTTAAATTTAGCTTTTTTAAAAGAGGAGGGCAAAGTGTCACACTTACCTTCATTCTGTTTAAAAACAGAGAACGTAAGAAAATCTTTTCCTAAAATCATAATTAATAGTGGCTCATGGGGCCAGGCACAGTGGCTCACACCTGTAATCCCAGCACTTTGGGATCATGAGGTCAGGAGATCGAGACCATCCTAGCTAACATGGTGAAACCCCATCTCTATTAAAAATACAAAAATTAGCTGGATGTGGTGGCACACACCTATAGTCTCAGCTATTCGGGAGGCTGAGGTAGGAGAATCACTTGAACCTGGGAGGTAGAGGTCGCAGTGAGCGGAGATCATGCCACTGCACTCTAGCCTGGGTGACAGAGCAAGACTCTGTCTCAAAAAAATAAAATAAAAATAAAAAACGGTGGCTCCTGTTTCAGGAGAGCTTACTAGGGACTGGCCCCACATGATCCCTATAATCTTCTGATCACGTGCTCAGATGGCCTTCGGAAGCATTCTCTGTGCATTTACATAAACTCACAGGCTCATGGAGAAAGAGGCTTATTTGTGTGTGGGTATGTGTGTTTTTTTATTGACATGATGATGAAAGTGGGACTTTTTTCCCTTTTAGTAAAATGTCCTGGTGATGTTTGCTCATATGTGAGAGAGGAACCTCCTATTTGAGTCTTGCATATGGGAACTCACCACACTTTACATAACTACTCTACTGACAGCCCTTTACGTTGTTTTCCTTTTTTTCTTATAAGAAATTTACTCTTCATAACAGCTCTTTGAAGGAAGTAGTAGTATTATCTCATGATACAAATGAGGAAACTGAGGCTTGGAAGGGTTAGAGGCTTACCCAAACTCACAAAGCTGTGAAGGGGTGTATTTATCCACAGTCTTGTTTGTCAGATCCTCTTAGTAGACTGTGGGTTCCATTAGGGTGAGCCCTGGGTCTGTCTTCTTCATGGCTGTATCCCTAGCACCAAAAAGAATATTCAATGAGTAATTATTGATGACAAATTGAATGAGCTGGCATCAGAAACCACATCTTATGACCAATGCTCTGACACAATTCTGTACACCCTAACCTCCCTGTGCCATTCCCTGTTTTGGTCAGATTTGGGCCTGTGGCTGGTCTACCGGATCCCTAGGGAGTCAGAGCCAGAGCCCTCTTCCCCTTGTATCCCAGTAGCTGGCCTGAGAGCCCCACTCCTGCCCTGTGTGTACATCCAAAACAGACTTCTCGTCTGCCTGCCCTTCCTTTTTTTAAGTAGGCCGGTTGCGGTAGCTCACGCCTATAATCCCAGCAATTTGGGAGGCTGAGGCGGGCAGATTGCTCGAGCTCAGGAGTTTGAGACCAGCCTGGGCAACGTGGCAAAACCCCATCTCTACAAAAAATACAAAAGTTAGCCAGGTGCAGTGGCATGCTACCTGTAATCCCAGCCACTCAGGAGGCTGAGGTAGGAGAACTGCTTGAGCCCGGTAGGCAAAAGTTGCAGTGAGCCGAGATCACACCACTGCACTCCATCCTGGGTGACAGGAGTGAAAATGCTGTCTCAAAAAAAGATTTTTTTTAATTTTACTTCATTTTTTTTTCTTTTTGAGACAGGGTCTTGCTCTGTTGCCCAGGCTGGAGTGCAGTGGCACAGTCACAGCTCACTGCAGCCTGAACCTCCTAGGCTCAAGAGATCCTCCCACCTCAGCCTCCCAAGTAGCTGGAACTATAGGCACACCCCCACACCTGGCTACTTTTTAAATTTTTGGTAGAGATAGGGTCTTACTATGTTGTTACGAGCTCGAACTCCTGAGCTCAAGCCAAACTCCTGCCTCAGCCTCCCAAAGTGCTAGGATTACAGGTGTCAGCTGCTGTACCCAGCCAACCACCCACCCACCCTTCCAAGCAGGATCGGGATCATCTGGACCTCTGCTCCTCAAGCCACTGCCTGTTTGCTATGAGGGGCCAGCCCTGACCCCTCCCTGTACTGCAGACCCTCAGATACTGGGCTGGCCCTGCATTGGCCATTCTGCTTTCTATTTCGAGTGAGGCCTGAAGCCCGAGGTCTGACACCAACCTCCTGCATGCTGCCTCCTGCCTGGGACTCACCGTTCACTGCAACACAGATGAAACCACAATCCTGTCTCCTGGAGTTGCCTCTCAGTTGATCTGGTGTGTCATTCTGGGAAATGGGACCTATGAGGAAACGCTTGGACATGTGTTGGGTGGGTCATTGGTGGCTGAGTGGTATGTAGTCCCCATTCGGGGATGGCTCAAGACCCACTTCAGGTTTCTTCCAGCAGGTTGTGTGTGGCCTGGGCTGTGCAAGATCCCAGGTCTGTGTGTGGGAAGGCTCGTTCCTCCTGACGTGCAGTGACCATGGCCAGGCTAGAGCCCTTGTCCTCATCCAGCTGGATGTACGTGTTTACTTTGCTTTTCCCAACTAGTGGCATTCTGTCAAGGTCTTAGTTCACTCCTTTGTCCCTCCAGTGCTGAGCATCCCAAGCTTGTCCCTCACAGGCCCTTCCCAGCCTCTTCTCCTCTCCATAACCAGAGTGACAGGAAAAGCCCAGGCTGCATACAGCAGGACAAAGGCCACAGAAGGCCAGGGCTCTGGAAGCCCACACTCTATAGCGACTCCAGCCCTATCTGTCCTGGCTTGCTGGCCTCAGGCACATCCCATAACTCCTGGGAAGCTGATTTATTTATTTGCAAATATTAATTAGGTACCTACTATTCACCAGGCACTCTGCAAGGGGTGAATGAGACAGAGGTGTACTTCCAAGGAGCCCTCAGTCTGTGGAGAGAAAGGAAAAGACATGGGCAGGACAGGGCAGCCTGACCTGCTGGGAGCCCAAAGCTGGGCTGTTAAGGAGGCTTCCTGGGGGAGGTGGCCTCTAAGTGGGATCCTGAGGGATGGGTAGGATCTAACTGGGTTCTGTGGTTTTAGGTAGCAAGACCTGGGTGGGGGTGAAGGAGGAAGAGAGAGAGAGAGAGGAGGAGGAGGAGGAGGAAGGAGGGAGCGAGGGAGAACACCGTGCTGCTGAGAGCTCAGTGGGACGGGCTGTACCGCTTGAGAGGGAATGAGACCAATTCAGACAGCAGTGGTCAGACCACATGGCCTTCAAGGGCCTCTTATGCAGAGGTCCAGACTGCGCCTTTGGCTTTAAGCTGAGGACAAATGTGATCAGATCCTTGCTCTGAAAACCTCACTCTGCTGGGAAGAGCAGAGGTAAGAGGTGAGAGCCTGGCATCCGGAGCACCAGGGAGGAGGCCGTTGAAATCTGGGGGAGGTGGTGGTGGCCTCACTTTCCTCAAACTGGGAAGGTGGTTGTGAGGACTGAATGTGGGGAAGTTTTTGTGAATTGAAAAGTGCCATGTAACGGACAGTTACTTGTAGCCCCATCCTCAGTCTCACCTTGTGACCTTGCAGCCCCTGAGACTGAGGTCCAGAGATTTCACTTGTTACTTTGCATCTTCAGAGCTAGAGGGTGGAGCTTTCTCCTCCACCATTTCCTCCCACATAATGTCCGCTCTGGCCTGTGGGTTGCCAGGTTACACCAAAGCGCTGTCCAGCTCCACAGTCGGCCACCAGCCTCCTCTGCCTCCCAGCTTCCTGGATCCCAGGCAGGTGGGCAGAGGCTGCTGCACTTTGCCAACTGTGACGGCCACATGCATCCTCCCCAGCGCGGGCTGGCTGTCAAATGTCAGTGTCCCCAACAGCAGCAGGAGGCCTGGGGAACCAGGACATGCCTGGGTGGTAGCACCTGCTTCTCTAGGAATCTGCAGCCCTGGTGGTGGCCAAGGCTGCTGTCCTGAGCCTAGCAGTTTCACGACACACTGGATTAACAACCTCTACTGGCTTTTCACAAAAAAGTCAATCTCTTTCTCTCTCCACTGAGTGACAGAGCTATGAACTGGGGAGAGCAGCCTCCGCAGGGTGTAAATGTACCTGAGGTGTCAGCACAGGCCTGGCATGGAGCAGGACTCTGTTCTGAGCAGGACTCAGTTCATGTGGGTGCGGACCCTAGGTGGTTGTGGAAGAACTCAGGGTTGGGCCTCTGACAGGACTGGCCCCTAACTCTTCACTTCCTACCATGCGACCTTTTGCAGGGCCCATAACCCCTGAGTTTCCCTTCTCTAAGTGGGCATTGTCAGCCCTACCCTGGGATGTTGGAAAGGGACAATATTGTTTTTGTGTTAAAGGGCCTGGCCCAGGACAGACACTCAGAAGATGTTCATTTCCTGTCTCTCTGTCCTGCCCTGCAATGGAGCATGTTCTGAGGGTTTTATTCTACTTCTGATTCCTGTCTGTCCCTGGTCACCCCTTTATCAGCTAGCTGCCCCATGAGCTCTTCATCATGGTCCCAGAGGGAGGCGGCCCTGGAGCCCTCATGGCTGCCATAGAGAGGAATGTGGACCGAGCCGTCCCTGGGGGCAGCGCTGAGAAGGTAGAGACCAGCAGACAACTCAGAGAGAGCTGGCCCTGTGCAGGGTCTGAGACCATAGAACTGGAGCAAATGCAGCCCCATTTCGTTGGGAGGCCAGTGGGCAGTGACTTAACTTCAGGGTCCATGTAACAATGCGGGGTTAGAGAAGACTCCTGGCAGGAGATGAGCCTCTGAGGAATAGGTGGGAGCTGCAGCGCTGCTGAGCAGGGCAGGAGGAGCCAGGGAACTTCTGAGCAGGTGAGCGTGTGTGTATGTGTGTGCATCAGTGTGTGTGAGTGCAGTGCGAGCCTGTGTGAGTAGTGCGAGCTTGCATATATGCGCACCTGTGTGTGTGCGAGCATGTGTGTCTAAGCATTGCAAGCGTGCATGTGTGCACCTGTGTGTGTGTGCACGCACCTGTGTGTGTGTGTGCGCACCTGTGTGAGTGCAGTGTGAGCCTGTGTCTGAGCAGTGCAAGCATGCCTGTATGTGTGTGCACCTGTGTGTGTGCGAGCATGTATGAGCAGTGTGAGCATGTGTGTGCACCTGTGTGAGCATGTACATGTCACCTGTGTGTGCAGCACGAGCCTGTGTGAGCAGTGCAAGCATGCATGTGTGTGCACCTGTGTGTGTGTGAGCGTGTGAGCAGTGCAAGCATGCATGTATGTGTGTGCACCTGTGTATGTGTGAGCAGTGTGAGCATGCGTGTATGTGTGTGCATCTGTGTGTGTGTAAGTGCGTGTGTGTGTCCAGAGAGGATGAGGGGGGCCTCCCAGCAGGAGGTGGCTGTGGAAGAAGAGTGCAAGTCTGAGAAGGGGATTGGCAAGGCAGCATTTCAGCCACGTTGGGTGGGATCCAGAGACCTGAGGACACAGAGGGACAGACATGTTCTGGGGTCCTAACTCTGGCACAAAGAGTAGAAGAGCCCGGCTGGGCGCGGTGGCTCACACCTGTAATCCCAGCACTTTGGGAGGCCAAGGTGGGCGGATCATAAGGTCAGGAGATCGAGACCATCCTGGCTAACACGGTGAAACCTGTCTCTACTAAAAATACAAACAAAAAACGAAAAACAAACAAAAAAAAACGGGCGTGGTGGCACGCACCTGTAGTCCTAGCTTCTTGGGAGGCTGAGGCAGGAGAATCGCTTGAACCCGGGAGGCGGAGGTTGCAGTGAGCTATCACACCATTGCACTCAAAAAAAAAAAAAAAAAAACTAGAGGATCCCAGCATTGTTGGTAACAAGCTACAGCCTATTACTGTCATTTTCCAGATGAGGAAAATGCAGCCTAGGGGACAGGAAGAGACTTCACATCACACAGCCACTGACTTGCCCATGCAAATTCCACAGCCCCTTGCCCAACTTGCCCCTGTCCAGACAGGGCAAAGGGGCTCTGGGTCTGCAGCTGCTGTGTTGGCTGCATCCTAGGGCTTCTGGGAAATCCCTGCTCCCCTCACAGCCCAAATGGAAAGCCCCAAGGTCAGAAGAGGTTGTCCCGGCTACAGGCTTCCCTCTGAAAGGACCAGGCCTCTGGGCCAGCCTGGTGTCCTCTCCCTAGGGGCAGGGTGCCCACTCAGGACTTATGATGCCCAGGGCTGTGTGCCCAAGCCGCTCACAGGGCTCTTCCCGCCACCCCCTTTATCCTGCAGATTTCCACACACACCGCACAATTGACAGCTTTAGCATTGGACACCCATATACATACCCACCAGTGGGAGTCCACCGTTGACATCTTCCTGTACTTCTCCCATCATCCCTCAGTCCATTTTACTTTTTTAATGTATTTCAAATTGAAATGCAGACATCAGTACATTTCCTGCTAAATATTTCAGCATGTGTATCATTAACTAGACTTCACTATTTATTTACATTTTTCTTATGTAAAATTTATTATACAGGGAAAAGTGCAAATCTTATGTGTACATTTGCCAAAGCCCTCTTTCACTCAGCAAAATATTTTGAGTTTGTTACATATAACAGTAGGTCATTGCTGTTAATTTTTTTCCTGTTTGAAGAGCTGGGGTTTTGCTCTGACACCCAGGTTGACCTCCTGGGCTTAAGTGATCCCTTTGCCTCGGCTTCCCGAGTAGCTAGAATTACAGACACAAGCCACCATTCCCAGCTAGTTCATTTATTTTTTAAATAAACTTTTTATTTTAGAATCACTTTAGATTTATAGGAAAGTTGGAGAGATAGAACACAGTTCCTGTAAGCCCCCACCTAGTTGCCTAGGTTGTTAACATTTTATATGTTACCATGATATGTTTGTCAAAACTAAGACACCCTGATATATTACTATTAGTCTGAAACACTAGAATGGATTTGGATTTCCTATTTTTGCAGTCACATCCTCTTTCTCTGCCAGGACCCCATTGAAGGGTCCACGTTACATTTAAGGTCACACCTCCTCAGTGTCTTCTGCTTTTGTTTTTAGTCTTTCCTGACTTGTCATGACCTTGACAGTTGAGGACCACCAGCCAGGCATCTTGTAGAATGTCACCCAATTTAGGTTTGTCCCCCAGTTTAGGTTTGTCTGATGCTTTTCTTAGGATTATCCTGCGGTTGTGGGTTTTTAGAAGGAATCACATCTATTAGGGGTACATGCTAGCCATGTGATTTCAAGCTGATGTTAACCTCCACCACGTGGTTAAGATAGTGTTGGCCAGGTTTCTCCACTGTGAAGTTACTCTTTTCCCTTTCCCTGATCTTCAGCAGGAAGTGAGTAACCAAGTCTAGACCACCCGAGGCTCAGGGGATGCAGAGTGGACAAGAATTAAGCTCCTTCTATGGGAGGGAGTATAACTACCTTTTTTTGGAATTCTTCTGGAAGGAAGATTTATCTCCTCCCCCCATTGATGTATTGATTCATTGATGTATTGGCTGATTTGTTTTAATTGAAGTTTTATTTTTTATTTTTGAGACAGAGTTTCGCTCTTATTGCCCAGGCTGGAGTGCAGTGGCACATCTCTGCCTCCCGGGTTCAAACAATTCTCCTGCCTCAGCCTCCTGAGTAGCTGGGATTACAGGCATGCGCCACCACGCCCAGCTAATTTTGTATTTTTAGTAGAGATGGGGTTTCTCCATGTTGGTCAGGCTGGTCTCGAACTCCCGACCTCAGGTGATCCGCCCGCCTTGGCCACCGAAACTGGTGGGATTACAGGTGTGAGCCACTGCGCCTGGCCAAAGTTTTATTTTTGTCAGTGGAATACATGTAGTTTGTAGAGTTCAGGTTTATAGGGGAAAAGAATAGCTACCTAAATTCTTCCTGTTATTTCTGCTGGTGTTTCTAAATAATATGCCTACTCTTCTGTGTGTCCTTTTTCCGTTTTGTATTAGGTTGGATCGTATGAAATTGCCCGTATTCAACCATTTTTTTATCTGCAAAAATGGCAGTTTCATCTGGTCCAATCTAATAACCTCATCTTTTTCTTCCTCCTGCTTGCGCAGATGATTATCGTGTGACATGGAGTTGCTTCGTTTTGATTGTTGTGGATTGTGACTGCACCTGCCCCTCATCTGACCTGGTTCAGGGATCAGCCTCTGAGCTCAGTCCCTGCTTTGGGCTCCTCCTGCCCAGATGGCATCTCGGGCCTGGGTGAGAAAGGGCTGCAGGGTATGAGGTCAGCCTTTGCTGTGATCGCTGCCCCCAAATGGGCCAGCCTGTAGCTGCCAGCTGGGCAGCTGGGGGCCGGGCCTCAGGGGCTGCCTGAGCTCTGTCCGCTTTTCAGACACTGACCAATCTGGTGCTCCTCAGGGATCTGGGCCCCAGGCAGACCACCTTTCTGGGTCCATGGCCATTAGTCCAGTGCTCCAGGTGCAGCCTTAGGCCAACCATTGAACCCTTTGAGTCTTAGTTTGCCCATCTATTGAAGATGAGGATTGTTAAACCTTCCAGATGGGCTTCTGTGGTGATAGACTGGCAGGTACTTGTCCTGAGGCCATTAGAGCTGCTGGTGACAGGATACCTTCCTGAACTCCAGGCACCTCTGATCTCTCTTTAGCTGCTGTTGTGTTACCTTCAGGTGAGTGAGAAGCTGCCCAGGACAGGGTCTGGAGGTCTAGATCCCAGGCTTAGCTCAACCTGTCTTGCCCCAAGACCATAGCCAAGTGCTCTGTGCCTTAGTCTCCCCATCTGTGCCAGGTGGTTGGTGCCAATCCTCTGAGGCCTCCAGGTGCCTGAGAGCTGCGGTGTCTGCAGTGTGAGCCCGTCCGCTCATCCTTCTCTGAGGCTGGGCCCTGCCCAACCTGCTCCAGGGACCAGTGGTCTTGGGAAGCTTGGGCTAACCGAGACTGCAGACTCTGGGTCTGGTGTACAGGGCCCTCGGCAAATCCCTATTCCTTTCTGGGCCTCCTTGAAGAGACAGTGGGCTGAGCTTCTAGGCCCCCTTGATTCTGCGTGTGGCCCAGAATGGGACAGACAGACTGAGCTGGGCACAGAGATACCATAGTGACAGAACCATTCGAAGATCCTGCCCTGATGGAGGCCCCGGGCCAGGGGAGGAGGCACAGTCAGGCTGTCAGCTGAAGGAAAAATTGTGCTTTGGATGAGTCTGTTATTGAGTAGAGATTAGTGGGGCCAAGACCTAATCTGGGGGGCAAGTGATCCTGAGACCTGAAGCGTAAGCAGCTGTCGACTAGATGAACGGGGAGAGAACATTCCATGCAGAAGAAACAGTAAGGATCCTGCAGTGGGGTGAGGTGGAGCCGGGAGAGGGTGGGCAGGGACCCTAGCAAGGTCTCAGAGCACCAGGGAGTTCAAGCTTCCCCCTAAGGCATGGGAAGCCTTTGGAGGATTTGAAGACTGGAAGTAACACCATCAGATGTAGGTTTTGAGAAGCTCCCTCTGGCTGCCAGGGAGAATGGGGTGGGCGTGGGTTTGACAGCACGGAGCTCAGGGACCAAGCTTTGCTGTTGTTTAGGAGATGACAGTGGCTCTGTCCAGAGTAGTGACTGTGGGGCTGGATCGAAAGGGTGGATTTGAGTTTAAGGGGTAGAATTGACAGGTCATGGTGGCTTGATGTATGAGAGAAGTGTCAGGGCAATTTTGTGGCCTGGGCACTTGGCTGGAAGATGGGGGCATGGCACCCAGTGGGAGAAGTGTATTTGACAGAGGGAAGGTGAGGAGTTTGATGTGGACCTGGCTGGGGTGGAAGTGGCTGTGGGAAGAGGAGGCAGAGGCCTCTGGCTGCACAGGCACCAGGCTGGCATTTGAGACCAAAGCCTGGGATGGAGGTGTAGACCATGGGTGGGGGCTGGGGAAGTCTGGACAGCTTCTGAGAGGCCAACAGACCTTGCAGGGTCAAGTTTGGGCCCTGAGGTGGGGGCCCTGGGCAGGGCCTCTCCAGTGATTGTGATCCAGAGCCAGGCAGGGGCTCTCCTGTCTTCCAACATGTGCCAGCAGTTCAGGGATCCTGGGCTCAGGGGGAGATACCCTGCAGCACCACCTCACATCCTTTCTCTCCCCCCAGATCCTGCTCATCTCTGATTACTTCTATGCCTTCCTGCGGCGGGAGTACTACCTCACACACGGCCTCTACTTGACCGCCAAGGACGGCACAGAGGCCATGCTTGTGCTCAAGTAGGCCTGGCTGGCACAGGGCTTTGTGGACCTCAGGGGGCTGAGGGGCCAGAAGCTGGGCCAAGCCCTCCAGTCAGAGTTGCCAGCAGGCGAGTGCTCCGGCAGAAGAGGTTCGAGTCCAGGTTCACAAGTCAAGTCTCTGGTACCAAAAGAGACCCATGGCTGATAGTAAGGCCTGTGGGGAAGAACTGGGAGCTCCCCAACTTGGACCCCCCACTTCATGGCTCTGCACACCAAGGAGCCCCCTCCCAGGCAGGAATGAGAAGAGACAGGTGAGCAGGGCTTGTTAGGTTGTAGCTACTTAATAAATGTTTTTTGTTATGAAGTCTACCCTGAGATCACATCTGCCTTGCACTCCTAGAGGGGTGGCCCCTAACGTTCTGGAACACTACACACAGGTGTGGGTTTCCAGAGCGAGCACTGAGGCCACAGAACACAAGTCTGTGTGCCAGAGCCCGGGGATGGTGCAGACAGCCCTACCAGCACCCTTCCCACTCCCAAGCAAGCAGCTGGAGGCACAGGGCCAGGCAGGCCTGAGCAATCTTTATTCTGCAGAGGGACAATGACCACAGATCCATACACCATGTGGAGACCGAGGGGCTGTGGAGACCAAGGGGCGGGGAGCCAGGGGCCAGTCTTTCAGGGGTGGGCAGGTCCAGGCGTGGGCAGAGCCTCGGGTGGGTGAGGGGCAGATGGGCAAACAGGCAGGGGCCTAAAAAAAAGATGAACCACACAGCGGGGTGCTGGGGGCTGCTCCCCACCCTCCCCCATCCCAGCCAGCACCCAGAGGGACAACCCTAACACGACCGGCCCAGGATCCACCCAGGGGCAGAGTAGGTGGGTTGCCCTCTGACTAGGGGGGCACATGCCTGCCCAGCCCACCACGGCAGAGGCAGCTCAGTTCAGGAACCAGGAGCTCTCTGGGCAGGGCCTGACCGGCCCCCCCCCCCCCACTCCCAGGCCGACCCCCCTACTGCTGGCTCAGAAGCCGAAGGTTTCCTGGGAGGCGTAGACCATGTAGAGGAAGCCGTCCTCGTCTTTCTCCTGCTCGTAGATGTCCGCGATGGGCGTGGACACGCTCACCATGCTGTGCTGGTTCACCAGCAGGAAGAAGGCCTGCGTGGGGTTCAGCTGCAGGCGGCGCCTGAGGCAGGCGGGAGAGTATGCAGCTGTAAGGGGCTTGGCTGCGGGGCGGACGTAGCGCTGACCCCCAGAATGATTCCCAGCCTTTCACACCCATCCTCACCCCACCTGTCACGTCTGACCCAGCACCGACTGCAGCCCCGACCTTGACGTTTCCAGCCTCCCCAGAACAGGGGTCCACCACCGGTCCCATCACCCCTGACCCCTTCTCGGCGGGAACCCGGCTCCCTTCCCGACCCAAGCCACCACCTGGCAGCGGCTGCCCACGCACCGGATGATCTTGACCAACTCGCTCATGTTGACATGGTCCGGGACCAGAAACTTGGTCTTGTCCAGGACGGGCAGCTGCTTCTCACCCTTGTAGCGCTCGATGATCACCTGGGAGCAGGGCGGGCGGGCACGGGGTTGTGTCGGGGAGGCGCGAGGCGCGGCCGGGGCAGGGCTGGGGGCGCGGGACTTACCGGGATTTTGCTGGGGTGCTGGTCGCGGATCTGCTGTACCTCCTTACAGCGGTCGGCTGCGGACAGCGGCCAGACCGTGAGGCCGGGTCGGCCCGGCCCAGGTCCTCCCCACGTCTCCGCCTGCCTGTCCCCAAGGGGCGGCCCCCAGCCACGCCCCAGCTCCAGCCCCCGCCCCCGGGGCCGTCAGGCCCCACAGCCCCTGGCACCTATCGTGGTGGGGAAGCAGGCAGCCCCCGCCCAGGCCGGAGCCAGCCTCCCAGCCCGAGGGTCCAGCCGAAGCCTGACGTCACCGGGCTGACGTCACCTGCGGCAGTCTGGGTCTGCCGGGCACCCCCCTCCCCGGCACCCCTACCCCGAGCTCACAGCTCGCCTGCCGGGCCTCACCGAAGCTCCGCCGCTGCTTGAAAGGCCGGTCGGAGGGCATCGCGCGGGCCCGGCTGGGCGCGCAGGCCGGGGCTCTGGGGCACGGAGATGTGGCTGCGGTTTGGGGGCTCCGGGGGCTCCGTGCCTCGCGCTCAAGGGCTCCGGCGCTCGCGCTGAGCACGGCAGCGGCGGTTGCGGGAGGTAACTCGCCCGGTGACGTCAGGTCACAACATTCCTTAAAGGGGAGGCCGGCGCGCCGCTCCCATTGGGCCGACGCACAACCCGCCCGCCCGGACCCGTGACGTCACGGCGCAGAGAGCCTGGGTCCCCGGCCCGGGACGCGAGGGGCGGGGCTCCTGGGCGCGTCACAGTCCCGTGACGTCATGAACAGCGCGGGAGCCTCTCCCGTGGCCCCGACTCTGGTGAGGCCGGGAGGGCGGTGGGGCCGCCCTGGGCCGATGGAGCGGGCGGGCCAGGCTGCAGCCCCGCGGCACCACTTCCTGCCCTCACCGAGTCTGTGTCAGGACTGACCCGCGGTTCTGGGCACCGTGGGAAACAGCTGGAGCCAAAGGCCCGGCGCCTTCAAGGGGGCTTAGGGCAAGAGAAGGGAGAAGGTGCGGGAGGCACAGTCAGACACAGGATAGAGCAAGACGCTAGAAATGAACGCCCAGGTTTGAAAAAGAATAATATAATTGAAGAGTAGAGCTATCGAAATTCAGGTCTCAGAGGATGAGGTGAGAAGGCAGAGCAGGACAACAGAAGAGAAATCGTGGACCTGGAGGCTGATAGCAAGCAGCTTACCAGAGGACAGGTGATGGAGAATTAAAAGGAAAAGGCCACGGATGGCAACGCCAGGAGAACTCGCAGGCCGGAGCAGAGCTCCAGAGGCGAGCACTGAAAGACCTGCAGAGGCAGTTCCTGAATGAGAGCTGCCAGAAATGATGCTTAAAATCCAGAGCAGAAGGCACAGACCGAAGATCAACATCTTTTTTTTTTTTTTTTTTTTTTGAAATGGAGTCTCCTCCTTTCGCCAGGCTAGAGTGGTGCGATCTCAGTTCACTGCAACCTCCGCCTCCCTGGTTCAAGCGATTCTCCTGCGTCAGTCAGCCTCCTGAGTAGCTGGGATTATAGGCGCCTGCCACCACACCTAGCTACTTTTTGTGTTTTTAGTAGAGATGGGGTTTCACCATGTTGGCCAGGATGGTCTCGATCTCCTGACCTCGTGATCCGCCCGCCTCAGCCTCCCAAAGTGCTGGGATTACAGGCGTGAACCACTGCGCCCAGCCGCCAAAATAATTTTTAAAGAATGTACTTCAGTATCAAAGACATGGAACCCAAAAGGAAGAAATTAGATGGAAAAATGGTGAGCAAATTAGTAAACATGTCAGTAAATCTAAACAAGTATTTAATATGCAACATGAATAATGGATAATCTGTGGGCCACAGAAACAAGATGCATGAGACAGAAGAACATGGGAGAATGAGAGGGCAATCAGAGTTAAGGTGTTTTAGGAAGTTCGATTTGAGAGGGGGATAAAGAGACTAAGCATTGTCCGGCTTTGTAAAGTCAGGTGTGTATTTCAGATATTTAAGAGGGATCATCAAAAGAATACAAACTATAATGGAAGCCAGAAAAGGAGAAAAAGGAAGCAAAGTAAAAGGGATGGTAAATATATAGTACAAAACCAGAGGTAGAAAATGTGGTTTACATTCACCTCTTAAAACACAGATGACCAGATTGGCCAAGAAAAAATAAAATGCAGCTCTATGCTATTTACAAGAGGACATTTAAAATCTAAGGGCACCAAAAGTAAAATGATGGAAAAAGGTGTACTAGAGAAAAACTAACCAAAATATGTACCTATAGAAATTCACTCAGACAAAATAGGCCTTCAGGCAGAAGACATTGGGGACAAAGGATCACCATGAAATGATGCGAGGAGCTCTGTGAAGAGAGGAAAGTTCTGAACTTCTATGTTCCAGGGTTTTTAAGGCTGAAAATAGGCTGGGTGCAGTGGCTCATGCCAGTAATCCCAGCACTTTGGGAGGCTGAGGTGGGCGGATCACTTGAGGCCAGGAATTCAAGACCAGCCTGGCCAACGTGGCAAACTCTGTCTCTACTAAAAATACAAAAATTAGCCGGGCGTGGTGATGCACGCCTGTCATCCCAACTACTCAGGTGGCTGAGGCACAAGAATTGCTTGAACCTGCTAGGCGGAGGTTGCAGTGAGCCGAGATTGCGCCACTGCCCTCCAGCCGGGGCGACAAAGCAAGACTCTGTCTATATATAGACTCTGTCTATGTTGCGCTCTCTCTCTCTCTCTCTCTCTATATATATATATATATATATATATAACACAAGGAGAAATTGCCAAGTCCTCCATCATAGTGGGAGACATAAGACCTATTTGAGTAACTAATAAACGGAACAACCAAAAAAACTAAGGACATAGAGGATGTTAATACAGTTGCTAATCCTGATCAGTGAACCCCAATAGAATCCTGAAACTGACACGTTAATTTTTTAAGTTTTAAAATTTAAATTTCAGACCTGTGTGGGACCAACATATTACTTTCAATCACGGAAGGAACATTTACAAAAATGACCCAACTACTAGGGTGCACGACAAATCTCAACAGATATCAAATCAGTTTCAACCATATTTGGCCACAGGCGAAAACCATGTAAGCTCCAACTGTGTGGAAATTGAAACCTGTTCTAAATATGAACTCATATATAAGTAAAAATTATTTAGATAAAAAAATAAGGATACATATATTAAGAAAACTTGGGAGGGGGGCCCATAGCAGGCTGGATGTGGTGGCTCAAACCTGTAATCCCAGCACTTTGGGAGGCCCAGACTGGAAAATTGCTTGAGTCCAAGAGTTCAAGGCAGCAGTGAGCTGTGATTGCACCTCTGCATTCCAGCCTTGGTGACAAAATAAGACCCATTTCTTAAAAAAAAAAAAAAATTCAGACTTATAGCCTTATTACATAGATGTATTACTTAGATAATAAATACAGAGAATCAATGAGCAGAGTGTCAAAGAAATTTAAAAAGGAGTAATAGTGTAATCCCAGCACTTTGGGAGGCCCAGGTTGGAGAATCACTTGAGCCCAGAAGTTTGAGACCAGCCTGGGCCACATAGTGAGACCCCGTTTCTACAAAAATGAGAAAAATTAGGCCAGGCGCAGTGACTCATGCCTATAATCCCAACCCTTTGAGAGGCTGAGGTGGGCAGATCATTTGAGGCCAGGAGTTCAAGACCAGCCTGATCAACATGGCAAAACCCCGTCTCTATTAAAAATACAGAAGTTAACTAGGTGTGGTGGCACATCCTGTAATCTCAGCTACTTGGGAGGCTGAGGCACAAGAATTGCTTGAATCCAGGAGGCAGAGGTTTCAGTGAGCCGAGATTGCGCCACTGCACTCCAGCCTGTGTGACAAGAGTGAGACTGTCTCAAAAAAAAGAAAAGAAAAGAAAAAATTAGCTGGCTTTGGTGGCACACAGCTATAGTCCCAACTATTCAGGAAGCTGAAGTGGGAGGATCGTTTGAGTGACAGAGGCCCTGTCTCAGAAAGACAACAAAAAATACTGAAAACAGGCCAGGCATGGTGGCTCACACCTGTAATCCCAGCACTTTGGGAGGCCGAGGTGGGTGGATCACCTGAGGTCAGGAGTTCAAGATCAGCCTGGTTAACCTGGTGAAACCCCATCTCTACTAAAAATACAATATTAGCTGGGCATAGTGGCAGACGCCTGTAATCCCAGCCACTTGGGAGGCTGAGGCAGGAGAATTGCTTGAACCCGGGAGGTGGAGGTTGCAGTGAGCCGAGACTGTGCCATTGCACGCCAGCCTGGGCAAAAAGAATGAAACTCCGTCTTAAAAAAAAAAAAAAAAAGCCGGGCGCAGTGGCTCAAGCCTGTAATCCCAGCACTTTGGGAGGCCGAGACGGGTGGATCACGAGGTCAGGAGATCGAGACCATCCTGGCTAACACGGTGACACCCCGTCTCTACTAAAAATACAAAAAACTAGCCGGGCGAGGTGGCGGGCGCCTGTAGTCCCAGCTACTCCGGAGGCTGAGGCAGGAGAATGGCGTAAACCCGGGAGGCGGAGCTTGCAGTGAGCTGAGATCCAGCCACTGCACTCCAGTCCAGGCTACAGAGCAAGACTCCATCTCAAAAAAAAAAAAAAAAAAAAAAAAAACTAAAAACAACAACAACAACAAAAAATAGGCCGGGTGTGGTGGCCCACACCTGTAATCACAGCACTTTGGGAGGCCAAGGCAGGCAGATCACTTGAGCCCAGGAGTTGTAGACCAGCCTGGGCACTAGGGTGAAACCCCATCTCTACAAAAAAAAACAAAAAAATTAGCTGGGTGTGGTGGCACGCACCTGTAATCCCAGCTACTTGGGAAGCTGAGGCATGAGAATTGCTTGAACCAGGGAGGTGGAGGTTGTAGTGAGCCAAGATTGTGTCACTATACTCCAGCCTGGCGACAGAGCGAGACCCCATCTCAAAAAACAAAAACAGGCCGGGCACGGTGGCTCATGCCTGTAATCCCAGCACTTTGGGAGGCCGAGGCAGGCAGATCATGAGGTCAAGAGATCAAGATTATCCTGGCCAACATGGTGAAACCCCGTCTCTACTAAAAATACAAAAATTAGCTGGGCATGGTAGTGCATGCCTGTAGTCCCAGCTACTCGGGAGACTGAGGCAAGAGAATTGCTTGAACCCTGGAGGTGGAGGCTGCAGTGAGCTGAGATCGCGCCACTGCACTCCAGCCTCGGTGACAGAGCGAGAGTCTGTCTCAAAAAAAACAAAACAAAATCCCAACCTACAGTAAACATGTACTCAAAGGTAAAACACCATACTATGTGGTGAAACATGAAATATTCTCTTAAAAGTCAAGAACAAATGGCTAGTGAACACAATTCAGTATTATATGGGGGTCCAGAGCACCAAAACAACAAAAGGAGTAAACCTGTCACTCACAGCCAGGAAATCAGAGAGAATCTACACACAGTGAAAGACTGGGAATACTGAAGGCTGAGGACACTTACTAGGAACGTGGAAAGATGGGCTCTTTCCGCTGCTGCTGGGAGTGTAAGTGACCTCAGCTACACTAGAGAGCAGTTTGGCAAAACTGACCCAAACTGAAGATGCCCATGTCTTTCCTACAGACCAGGAATTCCAGTGAGTACACCCAGAAGCCCAGGGAAACAAGGGTAAGAACGTTTATTGTAACATTTTCATAATAGCAAAAAGTTGGGAACCACCTAATGTCTTATTCAATAGCTTGCCGTGTGTTCCCATAACAGAACCACACACTGTTTAATGAAAGATGGAGAGTAGTCGGCAAACGTTTCCCTTAAAGGGCCAAACAGTAAATATGTTAGGCTTTACAGGCCACATGGTCTCTGGCAGCCACTTGGTTCTGCTGTAGTGGCCTTAGACAGCCCAAATGGGTTTGGCTGGATCTGGATAAAACTTTATTTGCTAAAACAGACAGACTTGGCTGAGGGCCTTAGTTTGCCAACTCTTGATCCAGAGCTGTGTGTCAAACTGGACAAACCTCACACACACAGTGCCACAGAAGATTCAGTGTGACCAGGGCCATTGAGAGCAGCCAAAGAACTGGGTCAGCCATGGCCTTGGGAAGTGATGACACCTGTCTTTTGTCAGACTCAGTCCTGTGCCGAGGCCAGGGTGGAGGAGGGCCCCAAGTCCCAAGCTCTGAGCTCTGCCCGTGCCTGACAGTCAGCAGGGCTGACTCGCCCTCCAGTCCCTCCCCTGCCCCATCGCCCTGAATCCAGTGGCCTGGCCTCTACTTCCTGTGTCTACTCCAATGTCTAACAGACATCTATCTCAAACTTGACCTCTGCACAACAAACCCATGATCTTCCCCTAAAATGTGCTCCAGTTGTAATCTTTTGTCTCCCTTTTTCAGGCCAAAATCCTTTATGTATTTAATTTATTTATGAGATGGAGTTTCGCTCTTGTCACCTAGGCAGGGAGTGCACTGGAGCAATCTCGGCTTACCACAACCTCCACCTCCCTCCTTCAAGTGATTCTCTTGCCTCAGCCACCCAACTAGCTGGGATGGCACCTATCATCATGCCCGACTAACTTTTGTATTTTTAGTAGAGATGGGGTTTCACCATGTTGGCCAGGCTGGTCTCAAACTCCTGGCCTCAGGCGATCCATCCGCCTTGGGCTCCCAAAGTGCTGGGATTAGAGGTGTGAGCCACCGTGCCCGACCTCCTCAGAGTCATTCTCGACTCCTTCCTTTCCTTTACCACCCCCTTCCACACCGAATCCATCCTCAAATTCTGTCAGTTCCACCTTCAAGATTCTCCAGAATCTGACCATGGCTCAGCACTGCCCCCAGGGCCTGAGTCCCCACCACATCTTGTGGAACTGCTGCCATTATCTCCTTGCTGGTGTTCCTGCCCTGGCCTTGCCTCCTTCAGTCCATTCTCAGGATAGTGACCACAGCTGTCCTGTCCCCACATACCCCTCTTAGAGTAAGAGCCAAGGGCTGATGGTGGCCCAGGAGGCCGTGGGATCTGCCTCACAGCTACTCTGGCCTCCTGGCTACTCCAGGAATCCCTGTCAGGTTCATGCCCCAGGGCCTTTGCCGGGAACATCCTTCCCCAGGATCTCTGTGTCCCTCACACCCTCACATCGAGTTTCGCTTCAAGTGTCCCCTCAGGGAAGCCTTCCCATATGCTATATAATTTCTCTGGGCATTATGAAAGCATTGCAACACTTGAAATAATGGTAGTGGTCCCCTTACACCTGCCATTAACAGTTGGCTCAGTCGGCCCCAGTGGCTCAAGCCTATAATCCAAGCACTTTGCAAAGGTCAAGGCAGGCGGATCGCCTGAGGTCAGGAATTTGAGACCAGCCTGGTGAAACCCTGTCTCTACTAAAAATACAAAAATTGGCTGGGTGTGGCAGTGCTCGCCTGTAATCCCAGCCACTCAGGAGGCTGAGGCAGGAGAATCGCTTGAATCTGGAAGGTGGAGGCTGCAGTAGCCGAGATCGTGCACTGCACTCGCCTGGGTGACAGAGCACGGCTCCGTCTCAAACACAGGTGGCTCCACCTGCCTTATTATGTCTCTGTCCATCTTCCCTTTTTGAATTTCAAAGTTGCAGACATCTGTTCACATTCCCCTCAGCCTTTCACGTTCATGTATTTTCTTTTGGGGTAAAATTCACATACAATGAAATGCAGAGAGCCAGGCGCGGTGGCTCAAGCCTGTAATCCCAGCACTTTGGGAGGCCGAGACGGGCAGATCACGAGGTCAGGAGATCGAGACCATCCTAGCTAACTCGGTGAAACCCCGTCTCTACCAAAAAATACAAAAAACTAGCCGGGCGAGGTGGCGGGCGCCTGTAGTCCCAGCTACTCGGGAGGCTGAGGCAGGAGAATGGCGTAAACCCGGGAGGCGGAGCTTGCAGTGAGCTGAGATCCGGCCACTGCACTCCAGCCTGGGCGACAGAGTGAGACTCTGTCTCAAAAAAAAAAAAAAAAAAAAAAAAAAAAAAAAAAAAAAAAAAAAAGAAATGCAGAGGTGTCAAGTGTACTCTTTGGTGAGTCTGAGAAATACTCACTAATGTGACCCAAACCCCTTTCAGGATTGAGAACATGGCCGGGCACGGTGGCTCACGCCTGTAATCTCAGCACTTTGAGAGGCCAAGAAGGGCAGATCACCTGAGGTCGAGAGTTCAAGACCAGCCTGGCCAACATGGTGAAACCCCATCTCTACTAAAACTACAAACAATTAGCTGGGCATGGTGGTGGTGCCTGTAATCCCAGCTACTCAGGAGGCTGAGGTAGGAGAATTGCTTGAACCCAGGAGACAGAGGTTGCAGTGAGCCGAGATTGTCCCACTGCTCTCCCGCCTGGGTGGCAGAGCAAGACTACGATTCAAAAAAAAAGACAACTTGGAAGGTTCCTTGGGCCTCCACAGTCCACCTGTACCCCATGGAGGCAGGCACCGTTCTCATTTCTCACCCTACTCTGGCCCAGTCTAGAAATTCTTACAGATGGAATCATACAGCATGTGTTCTTGTGCCTCTGGTTTAATCCAGTATAAAGTTTGAGGCTTACCCATGTTGTTGCAGGTATCAGTAGGCTTTTTTTTTTTTTTTTGAGACAGAGTCTGTATAATTTCATATCCTGTATAATAATTTCATATCCTGTATAATACGGGAACATGCCACCACACCTGGCTAATTTTTTTCTGTATTTTTAGTCGAGACAGGGTTTCACTATATTGGCCAGGCTGGTCTCAAACTCCTGACCTCCTGATCTACCCACTTCGGCCTCCTAAAGTGCTGAGATTACAAGCATGAGCCACCGCGCCCGGGTAGGCCATTTCTTTAAACTATCAAGTAGGTTCCCATGGAGGGATGTACTAGTTTATTGTTTTATTGATGGATGCCTGGGCTGTTTCCAGCTTTTGGTGATGTGAATAAAACTGCTCTGAACATTGCTGTGACAGTGTTTGTGTGGATATGTTGTTTCACTTGGACGAATAGGAGAATTGCTGGCTTTGGGGGCAGATGTGTGAAGAATGGCCAGGCCTCTCCCCAGTGCTGTTCCATTTTGCGCTCCCATCAGTGATGTGTGGGAGTTCTGGGTACGCTGCCTCCTTGCCAGCGTTTGGTGGTGGTCATTTCTGTTTCACCATTTTGGCGAGTGTGTAGTGGTATCTCCCTGTGGTTTTACAGTTATTATAATAAAATTTTATTTCCTTCTCACTAAAATGCAAGTCCTTGAAGGACAGTTTTTCATATGCTTGGTTCCTGCTACACCCCAGGACTTAGGGTGTGGCACATGGTGGGTGCTCAGTAAATATTCTTTGGATAAGTGACCCTGCCCCTGGGTCCCTACAGTCATCTCTCCGTGCCATTTGCCATCTAAAAGGTATATCTCCCCCTCTAGACCACGTGCAGGGACAGAGTCTGTGCCAGGCACTGCTGCTGGGTGCCAGGGGGATCGGCAGAGGTTGGGGGAGTCGCTTCTGCTCAGGGGGTCTCAGCCACGGTCAAGCGCACCCCCTACCACTCTGCTCCCATCCCTCATTCCTGCTGTTCTGTGGCTTCTGACTTGGACCTATTGGCCTGAGAAAAAGCAGAGAGCTGGCCTTGGCTGGCCTGGCACAAGGGCGGAGCAACCCTGGCCTGTTTGGCCACTAATGACTGTGCAAGTATGGGCAGATCATAGGCCCTGAGCTCCTTTACATGACGGCAGGTGGGCCAGACAGACCTGGGTCCTCAGCTGCTTTTCCACATGGAGAACTGAAGAATTTCATCTTCATCTGCAAAACAGACAGTGCCAGAACTACCTCCGAGGTGGAGGATCAGTCAGCAACTCGGAAGCCATGGAGTCCTGGGGGAAACAGGGCCTGCTCTCAGCACTGAGGCAGGAGGGACTGACTCTGGACCAGATTGAAGACTGGCTGAACCAGAAGTGCCAAAATCACCTCTCCATAAGACATGCCCACCAGTGCCATGACAGTTTACCATTGCCATGGCAATACCTGGAAGTTACCCCCTCTAGCCATGGCAACACTCAGAAGTTACTGCCTATTTTCTAGCTATTTCTGAATAACCGGCCCTCTGAATTAGCGGTCATTAAAAATGGGTGTAAGTACAGTTACAGATCTGCCCCTGGGCTGCTACTCTCAGGACACTGCCCATGGCAGGGGCAGCCACAGCTCTAACCCTGCCACCCCCTCAATAAAGCTGTTTTCTACCACTGGCTGGTTCTTCAGTGCCTTCCTGACCGAAGGGAAGAAACTGCCCTGCGTCAGCACTGCTGTGCCTTGGCGCCTCGTTTCAGGCAATGAACTCGTAAAATGGGCCTCACATTGGGAGGACCCAGGTGGGCTGAAGTCTGAGTCAGGGTCATTATCTCTGAGGAAGGATTGGCTGCTCCCATTTACAGACTCAAAGTGAAGGCTGGGCGCGGTGGCTCGTGCCTGTAATCCTGGCACTTTGGGAGGCCAAGGTGGTCTGATCACCTGAGGTCAAGAGTTCGAGACCAGACTGGCCAACACGGTGAAACCCCTTCTCTACTAAAAATACAAAAATTAGCCAGGTATGATGGTACATGCCCGTAATCCCAGCTAATCAGGAGGCTGAGACGGGAGAATCACTTGAACCCGGGAGGCAGAGGTTGCAGTAAGCCGAGTTTGCACCGATGCACTTCAGCCTGGGTGATAGAGTGAGACTCTGTATCAAAACAAAAACAAAAAACCACAACCAAAAAAGTGAAATGGGGCCAGGCATGGTGACTCACACCTGTAATCCCAGCACTTTGGGAGGCCGAGGTGGGTGGATCACCTGAGGTCAGGAGTTGAAGACCAGCCTGGCCAACATGGTGAAACCCTGTCTCTACTAAAAACACAAAAATTAGCTGGGCATGGTAGTGTGTGCCTGTAATCCCAGCTTACTAGGGAGGCTGAGGCAGGAGAATTGCTTGAACCCAGGAGGCGGAGGTTGCAGTGAGCCAAGATTGTGCCACTGCACTCCAGCCTGGGTGACAAGAGCAAGACTCCATCTTAAAAAAAAAAAAAAAAAAAGCGAAGTGAAACATTCCAAAGATTGTAGGGACTGAGACCCACTAAGGGGTCCGCAGGCCTCGAGCTCACACTGCCTCACCTCACTCCCAGATTCTCTGCTTTCACTGGGAAAGTGGAGGCTGAGAACACCAATCCCACTGGCCCTGCAGGGCCTCAGACCTGGCCATTCCCTTCCTCTGGGCCTCACCTGCATATCTGTCCTCTCGAGCCAGGGGCGTGCTCAGTCCTCTCCAGCTCTAATCCCACCTCCTTGAGTGAGAGGGCTGCAGCTGTCACCCTTCTCCCTCCCTCTGTAACTTCAAGCCCTCAGAGCAGGCTGGTCACCTGGGGAGGCTGGCTCCCCAAGGCCTTTGCAGCCTCCAGCTGCTCCTCAGCTCCCCTTAGCCACTCATGGGGTCCTGGGTTCCGTCCACACCCACCAGTGCATCCACTATGAGTGACGTACAATCCCCACCTCCAGTTTGGCTTCCAGCTGTCAGGTCCAGGCTCTGTCTCTGGAACAAAGGCTGCCTCAGAACTCAACACATCCAAAGAAAGTCACGTCTTTCCCCAAGACTGTGCCTCCAGCTAATCGCCCCCTCTCCTCTCATCCCATCACCTGGCCCAGGCCTGGCTGGACTCCCCCTCGCCCGCCAGTGCAGTCCTGAGTCCTCTCAAGCCCATCTGTCTCCTCCCACCCCTCTCCACTGTCACTGCTCTGGGAACCCCCCTCCCTCGCCTGCCCCAGACGGCACCTCACCAGTGTGCCTCCCCTGCAGAAGCAAGGCTGGGCACACTGATCCCCGCCTTTCTGAACAATCAGCCCCTTCCAAAGTTTCACTCTGGCCAGGTGCGGTGGTTCACACCTGCAAACTCAGTGCTTAGGGAGGACGCAGGAGCTCAAGACCAGCCTGGGAAACCGTACACATCTATTCTCACACTGCTGTGAAGAACTGCCCGAGACTGAGTAATTTATAAAGAAAAGACGTCTAATTGACGCACAGGTCTGCATGGCTGGGGAGGCCTCAGGAAACTCACAATCCTGGTGGAAGGTAGAAAGCAGGCACCTTCTTTGCTAGGCGGCAGGAGAGAGAATGAACGCAGGAGGAACTACCAAACACTTATAAAACCATCTGCTCTCAGGAGAACTATCACGAGAAGAGCATGCGGGAACCACTCCATGACTCAATCACCTCCACCTGGGCTCTCCCTTGACACCTGGGGATTGTGGGGATTATAATTCAAGATGAGATTTTGGGTGGGGCATAGCCAGACCATGTCAGCAACATAACCAGACCCTGTCTCTATTAAATAAAATTTAAAAAAAGGAGGGGGGGTTGGGGAGGAAAAAAATTTTGATTAAAAAAAGTTCCACTGCCACCCTCTATCCAGTCACTTCCCTTCCTCTCCCAGCACAGACCCCACAGCCATCACAATTACTTCCAACAGTCCCAACTCCCTCTTTCTTCTGCCGACTTAACCTGGCCAAGTTCAACTGCTGCACCCCCAGCTGAAAAAGATGCTGCAACAGGGCCACCTGCCACTCGGTCAGACTCCCCGCCCGCGTCCCCAGGGAAGTGTGTGTTCTGTCTCCTCTCCTGCAAGGCACCCTCCCTGCTGCCCTCACTCCACAGAGACCTTGGCCTGCCCTCTTGGCCTCTCCCTGGCTTCTCTCATGCTGAGTGGAATCACTGTCCCTGTTCCTAAGGCCAGTCCTTCCACTGTGTGCAGGACACCAGCCTTCCTCACGTCCCATGGACTTGCTCCCTGGGACTCCTTACGATCTTTCCGCAGCAAACAAACATGTTCTGGCGACTTACCCCTCCTCAAAATCCTTTCTCCTCGTGACTTCTATGGCAGAGGCAGCTGACAGCTGACTCCAGCAGCTGCTGTCCCAGTCCCCCTTCGAAGACAGCCCTGGGCGTCTCTTAGTGCAGCCCTGCACGAGGCTTCCATGCAGTCAGGAGTGGCAGGTGGCTGAACTTCAGTCAATTAGCCTAAGTGGGAAGTGCCCTATGGGACTCCTGGGAAATCGCCTTAAAGAGAAAAGGTACATCCTTTGCCATCTCCATCCTCCATCAGCTGCCGTCTGGAACTAGAAAGTGATAACTGGGGCTCCAGAAGCTTTTTCTGTTTTGTTTTGGTTTTTGAGACGGAGTTTCGCTCTTGTTGCCCAGGCTGGAGTACAATGGCATGATCTCGGCTCACTGCAACCTCTGCCTCCTGGGTTCAAGTGACTCTCCTGCCTCAGCCTCCCGAGTAGCTGGGATTATAGGCATGTGCACCACGCCCAGCTAATTTTGTATTTTTAGTAGAGACGGGGTTTCTCCATGTTGGTTAGGCTGGTCTTGAACTCCCGACCTCAGGTGATCTGCCTGCCTCGGCCTCCCAAAGTGCTGGGATTACAGGTGTGAGCCACCGCACCCGGCCTCCAGAAGCTTTTTTTTTTTTTTTTGGAGACACGGTCTCTCACTCTGTTGGCCAGGCTGGATGCATGCAGCCTTGACCTGCCAGGTTGAAGCAATCCTCTCATCTCAGCCTCCCAAGTAGCTGGGACTAC